>NW_025999869.1:3827010-3829390 GCF_001458135.2 Marmota marmota marmota
GGGGGGGGGGGGGTTGTGGTAAATTCAACCAAAAATGAGAAGAAGTTAAAATCTCTGTCAAGGACAAATTAGTTAAGCAACACACACACACACACACACACACACACACGATTAAAGAGGCAGAGGATATCAAGCAATAATTCATGAAAAATTCTGTATTTTTTTAAGTAAAGAGAGAGGGAATTTGGCCTCACTAGAAATCAATGAGGTGGGACTGGGGTGCAGCTCAGAGGAGGAGCCCTTGAAGGTCCCAGGTACCAGCCTCAGAGGCAGAGAGAGAAAGAGGGAGAGAGGGAGAAAGAAAAAAAATACTAATAAATTAAATACTAATACATATTAAAACAAAACACCAATATGTCAATCCTCTATTGCCAAATTAACAACTTTAAGTTTTTCAAGTGTCCAAAGGCCCAGGCTGACGTCTCCATGGTTGTGTGGAAACCTGTGGATGTATCTGCCTCCTGGAAATGAACAACTCATAACAGAATTTTCTAAGAGTCTCCAAGACAACCATTGACCCAGTAATTGCTTTATCTTAGCATCTATCTTAGGAAAACCATCCTTTTCTTATGGAAATAAAAGCTTAGTTGTTTAGAGTAGTTTGAAAATTGAAGCAAATTAAATATTCAATAATATTGGGAGGGTGAAGTAGATGACATATTCACTTAAAATACCATTACAGAGATTCCCGTGGTGTGAGCTACGTATTCACAGAGACAAACAAAAGCACGTCAAATGTTCCTCACACAATATTAAGCGAAGAAAAATCAGGAACAAGACTGCATAGATAAGAGAATCCAAATCTCATACAAGTAGAAGCTAAGCAGAATAAAAACAAGACAAGAAGGATGTCCTCCCAAGCGTGAAGCCTGGTGCGGGGGCGGCTGAGCCTCAGTGGCTTGGGGTCTTCTTCTCCGTCTTACCATGGGAACAACATGGACGTCAACTCTATTTGTTGACAGATGATGAAGACGGAGACCCTGGATCTCCTATTCCACAACGTCACAGCATCAATGATCATGTGCTGCCCGGCACGCCCTCTGGACTCTGTTCCTGCGGTCTCCCCTCCCTGCAAGGTCCTGCCTCCCCAACAAGCGCAGAGGGCGTGGCCTTGACCCACCCGGGGAAGGAAGGCCACCAACCCAAGAGGCTGGACGGGCAAGACACTCTGTGACGCTAAATCCCATGATACACAGGCAGCCCCCTGGTAGACACAAAAGAAGACAGACACGTCCCTTTCTGACCCGGCCCCCCCCAAAAAAAAAATCTAGAAATGTTAAAAAGTGGGTGAAACAGAAAAGAACTCCTCAAAAGCAGATTCTTTAAAAACTCAAAGGGGATTGAAATAGTTTCATCTCCAACAACAAGATGTTAACTTTGATAGAATTTCTGTGAATTTGGTGACTGGTGGCAGAAGCTGCACCCCAGGAGAAAGGGGACTCCCTCCTTCCCTGGCTGACCTGGTGCTGGAAATCACCCCAGGCTCTCCTCTGTGAAATGGGTGCACCCCTGCTTGGCTGGGAAGCCGCCCTCGGCAGGGCAGGCCAGCACTCACTATTCCCTCAGTCAGCACTCAGAGGGCTCAGGCAGGGCGTTGGGCTCTACTCCACCTCCTTGAGGGTTTGCCTGTGGATTAGCAGCTGCGTCCCGAGTGGTAATAGTTGGTCCATCTCCTGCACTCGAGCAGATCTGGATCCGCCAATATGTCTAACGTGGCTTCTGTCAATCATCAAGCACTTATTAAGCACCTACTACACACAGGAACTGTGCCTGTTGCTGGAGACCTCACCATAGACAAGGCAGCCAGGGGTCTGAGCATCTGGAGGTGACAGTCTGCAGAGAGAGACCAGAAAGCAGGCTTTTTTTTTTTTTGGTACTGGGGATGGAACCCAGCGACGCTTCACCCCTGAGCCACATCCTCTTTTAGTATTTTATTTAGAGACACAGTCTCACTGAGTTGCTTAGGATCTTGCTAAATTACTGAGGCTGGCTTTGAACTTGTGATCCTCCTGCCTCAGCCTCCTGAGCAGCTGGAATTACAGGCAGGAGCCACCGCGCCCGGCCAGCTTCATCTTGGGCCAGTAACTCCACTGCTCTGTACCTCAGTTTTCTCACCCATGAGGGGTGGACACGGGCAGTTCACCCCCAGGAGCATATTGAGAGGCTAAAATAGACTACTATGTATTGAGCACCCAGAGACCACGGGCAATGTGATCCTGTGGCCAGCACTCACCGTTAGCAGGACTGTTCACCACAGTTAGGGTTAAAATCGGTGTTGACATAGGGTCAGGCTTTGGGGACACAGCCCCCCTCATCCAGCCTGGAGCTGGGTGGGGAGGGGAGACGTCTGAAGGAAGCCCCGAGGAAGGACGGGGGGGGG
>NW_025999869.1:3831298-3838955 GCF_001458135.2 Marmota marmota marmota
GGATATCAAGCAATAATTCATGAAAAATCTGTATTTTTTTAAGTAAAGAGAGAGGGAATTTGGCCTCACTAGAAATCAATGAGGTGGGACTGGGGTGCAGCTCAGAGGAGGAGCCCTTGAAGGTCCCAGGTACCAGCCTCAGAGGCAGAGAGAGAAAGAGGGAGAGAGGGAGAAAGAAAAAAAATACTAATAAATTAAATACTAATACATATTAAAACAAAACACCAATATGTCAATCCTCTATTGCCAAATTAACAACTTTAAGTTTTTCAAGTGTCCAGGGGAGAGACACTTTCCTCTATGTGTGAGTGAAGGACAGACAGCAAACATGCTCACACAGAAGCTTCCAGAAGTCCAGCATGGCTGAAGCCCAGAGGGGAGGGGAGCAGGCAAAGCAGGTAGCAGGAGGTCACTGAGGGCCTCTGGGCCACATGAGGGAGGGAGGCTGGCTGGAGGCGGGGGAGGGGCACTGCCATCGTCCATGAAGTTTTCAATTAGCAATAATCGCGCCTCGGATAAACCTCATTGGCTACGATACTGCCACTGCGCAAAGCTCATCGTCCATGAAGGACCCGGGCCCAAACCCAGGCCGGGCAGTGAGGTGGAAAGAAAGGGCAGGTTGAAAGGACCGAGCCAGGGGATAAGGGCAGGAGCACCTAAAGGAGGGTGGCTCCCGGCTCAGGGGACAAGGACATTGGTTAGAAGGTCTGGTTTTCACTTCCCGTGTTCTAAGCCTGTCTCCACAACAAGATCACGAGGCTCTTGGGAGCCGGGGCCATTGTGAACATGGAACCCCAGGGACCTGGCACCCTGTCTCCTGGACTCCGGCCCCTCCCAGGCTCCAGCCATTCCGCTGGCCGAGCCCCTGCCAAGCCCTTTACCATGGAAAACCACACCACGGTGGGTTCCCAGAAATGTGGAAAACATCCCCCAGGAATCCAGTCGTCCCCAGGGCCCTCCTGTGCAGAGGAGGGGTGGCAGAGCAGGGAGCCAGGCTGCCAGGGAGGGCCAGGGCTCAGGCCACCGCTGCCGGGGAGCACCATAAGTGGCCCTCAGGGAAGCTTGAAAGAGGGCTGGAGAGGGCTCCGTGGGGGTCCAGGATCCGCACAGGGCTCCCCAGCTCTCAGGAGCCACCACGGCCAGGACAGGAACGTGAAGGCAATAAAATCTCCTACCCACCCGACCTTCCCCCGCTGCCCTGCCCTGCCTGGCTCACCCACCCCCTCACGGCCACTGATCCAGCATCAGAGGTCCCTGGCGCCGGATGAGGTGTTCCACACACATTGCCTCCCACGGTCCTTGTCTAGCCCTGGGACGTGAGATGGCCGATGGGCCGGACACAGGCTCAGAGAGGTGGACACACTTGCCCAAGATAGCGCAGCCCGATGGGAGGGATGTGGGATTCGAACCCAGTGTGGCTGATGCTAACAGCCTGGCTTTTAACTGCCAGTCCAAACGCTCTAAAGCGTGGAGCCAATGGCCATGAGGTCAACCCAACGGGCACACATGTTTTGTTTGGACCCGACACTGTTTTAAAAAGTGGGAAATTTCACATAAAAATCCAGAGTTCCGGCTCCTCTGTAGAAACCAGATCTGGCCCACATTTCCACAGGGCCACTCCGGCTGGGCCGAGGAGTGGCTGCCCCTAAGTGGGCTGGCACTTTGCACACCCTGCCACCCGCCCCAGCCCACATGCCCCCTTGATGTCCTCTGCCTGGCCCTGATGGGGGCCAGCGGGGACTCCGACCACCCTGGGAGTCCCCTCAAGTGGGGTCCTGAGACCCCTGCATGCGGCTGCACCCCCCCCTTCCCTGTGGTAAGTGGAGGATCTTCTAGGCCAGGCCCTTGGCCAGAGTTTCCTCACTTCTAAATCGAGGCTCCCAGGAGTGCACAGGTGACAGGGTGATGCGGAGAAGTGCCTCGGCTCCTCAACCCTGGGTCTGGGCCCCACAGCCCTCTCCCTGTCCCCTCCTGAGAAACAGAACAGGCTCGGCCAGGCTTGCAGTTCCCCTGGGCCCAGGGGGTGCACCTCTGGGCGCCCACAGCCCTCGGCTGAGCCTTTCCTGCAGCTCCCAGGCCTGAACTTCCGGTACCTCCCGTCCCGTGGCCTCTTCATAATGCTTCTGTGAAGCCAGTGAGGAGCCTTCTTCAGGCCTGAAGCCCCAGGGCTCGGCACACAGTAGGGACAGGCTCAGTGACGAGGGCCTGGGCCCAGCCTCGGGCCCCCTCTGTGCCCTCCACCTCCCCCTCCTGCGCTCTCATCTGGTCTCGGGGTCTTAGATTCCACGCAGACCAGCAGCTCCCAGGTGGACCCCGCCCAGACCTGTCCCTGATCTGAGCCTGTGTCTAACTGTGTCCCCGACATCGCCACGAGATATCTAACGGACATCTCGGACTCGGCGTTCCTGCAGGAGCCTCCACCCCCGGCCTCTCAGGTGATGACATCTCCATCCTCCAGATGTTCAGGCACAAAATAAGGAAGTCACCTTGATGACTCTCTTCCTCCCGCCCACCGACTACCGATGGTTCTCGTCACCTCCAGGACAGTTCCCCTGCTCCAAACGCCATTGTCCCTTCCCTGGAGGCCTGCAATAGTGTCCTAGCTGGTCAACCTGTTGATGCCCTGGTGGCTTGCTCTCTGCACAGACTTGGCGTGACCCATGAACACTCGTGTGTCTTCTCTGTTTCCTTGGAACTCAGAGCAGAGGCCAGAGTTCTTCACAGTGGCTCACAGGGCCCTGCGTGGCCCCTCTGGACCCAGCTCTCCTGGCCCTGGAGTGTCAGAGACTGCCCAGCTGCAAGGCAAGAACAGGGATGGGTCCTGCCTGGACACCCAGACGGCGTTGGGCCCTCCTGTGGCCCCACTCCCCTCCACCCAGGCTACGGTTCCCTGCACCCCAGCCCCCTGGTCTGCAGAACAGACTCCCCACACCCGGGTCCCACAGGAGGCGGTAGTTATAGGCTTCCCAAGTTTACACTCCATCTCCAATATTCAGTGACCAACTGGAGTGTGGGCAGGAGCCCTGTCCTGGTCCTTTCTCCATCCCTGGTCCTGGCACTCAGTAAACATGGGATGGGTGGATGGATGAAGGGTGGGCAGGCGGGTGGGTGGGTGGTGGATGCATGGGTGGGTGCACAGTTAGACGGGCGGCTGGATGGAAGAAAGGATAAATTGATGAATGAGTCACTGTTTAACCCAGCTGAGGAAAAAGGGGCAGGAAATTCTGCGGAAGAGGTTGTTTGGGGGCTCGGATTCTGCGTCGGAGGCCTGCAGCAGCCGAGGCCAGGGACCCTGCCTTACGCACCACCTGCCTGACGGTGATCAGACGCCGGGCCACAGGCACATCTAGAAGGCAAATGGAAGCCCAGGACAGCCCAAGCTTTGGAATCAGGCAGATTCGGGTTTGGACCTCATCCTTGCAGCTCCCTAGCTGGGGTGGCACGGAGTCCCGGTTCTCTAGGGGTCTGTGGGGACAGCACGATCCTCTCCTGTGGCCGCTGTGAGGGCTAAACGGTATGAGACTGACGCGTGTTCTAAAGTGCCTGGCACACAGTAGGTATGCAGAGAGGGGCTGCCTAAACCAGAGAGCGGAGCCTCGGCCAGGTCTGGCACCTCAGAGTGACTCCCTGTCTTGCCTGCCTGAGTAGCTTTGATGAGGGGAGCCAGAGGCCCGGGCCAAATCCTCCGTCTATATCCGCCCATCTCCTGGCCACTGGCTGAGTGGTCCAGCTGGCCAGGCGCCCTGTAGAGAGCACAGGTCAAGCTGGCTGGGCCCGGCTGCGTCCCTCCCTGACAGGTTCAGAGGGGCCCTTGGAGGGACCAGCCACCTGCCCTGCCCCACCCAGTTTAGAGGGAGGACTTGGTCTCAAAGCCCAGAGCCCCGACTTCTCAGGAAACCCTCACATGAGGAACTTTCCATCCACAGTGCAGGAATTTTCTGCAGAAAGGGGAAAAAAAGCTAAAACCCTTCATCCTTTGGCCTCTGGGAGAATATTCCTTTTATGTGAAACTGGCAGGGAGGAAAATTCAAGATTCCTTCTCTTTCGCCTAATTGATATCAACATGAAATATTCTGGTGTTGTTTTAATAAGACTTTGGTTTTCCAGCAAGAGTAGGGGAAAGAAAGAAAAAGGAAAAGAAAAAAAGATCTTCTCCTGGACCAGAATATTTTTAGCAAAAATATTTTGCTTGCATCCTCAGCCCCCGCCCTCCCCTGTTCCTGCCTGGCTTCAAAGGCACGGCGGTGGCGGTGCCGTTCTGGGGTGCTAAGCGGTGGCCCGCGCCGGGCAGCCCCTCCTCCCCTGCATGGCGGGCAGGCCAGCCAGGGAGTGCCAAGCCAGGAAGATATTTTTTCCAGAAGCGGCATCTGGCTTCTTGGCAGCTGCACAAGCAGTTGTGCCGGCGGCCGGGGCTGGCTGGGGTCTGTCCTGTGTTTAGGCTCCTGCTCCTCTGACTCTCACCCACAGACACGATGTTCTCTCTCCAGGCTGGGCCCCTCCTGCCTTCACCCTCACGAGGGTGGGGGAACCTCAGAGCGCCCCAGGGCTTCACCCCTTGCCTCCCAACAAGGTTTGATGCTGGAGACGACCCACCTGGGCTCCACTGCTTGCCAACTCGATCTAGCAGTGGGTAACCACTCTGAGTTCTCAGTTTCCTCCAGTGGGAAATTGGAGTCCTTGCCATCTACATAAATGAGTCCGCCTGTCTGCTTGACCTCTGCCTGACCTTCCAACTGAACCTCTTAACACCCTTCCCATCACATATGAAATCCCCTGAGAGTATGGCCTCCTTGGCTTTCTCAAAACTCCAAAGTCTTTGCAACCCCAGGGCCTTTGCACTTCCTGAACGTGCTCTCTTTGCCCAACTTTTGAACAGCTGGCTCCTTGTCTTCCTTCAGCTCACCACTCAAAGGCCATTTTCCTTCAAGAGACTCCCTGACTTCCCCATCTACAGCAACCCCTCTTCCTGATCGGCTGTCCACAGTTCTGGAACTTTCCTGCAGAGCACTGAGAAGAACTGGAATTCTCTATATTTAGTATTCTTTACGCCCCCACCGTCCCCAAACTGGTGGCTTCATGAAAGCCAAGATCTCATCTGTCTTGTCCATTTTCAGTGCCAGGACCCCACACCGTCCTTTCTGGACAGTTTGTGAATGAAGAAAGTCTCCCAGGTCCTTTGTAGACTCCTCTTGGTTCTCTTGTCAGCAGCAACAGCAGTACCACCACTGACTTACCAATGAGGGTGCTGTGACGCTGAGGAGCTGGCACACTGTCACCAGCTCTGCCCACCCCCATTGCCCTTTCTCCCACTCCCATGACTGGTCCCACCCTGTGCCATGTTAGCTGGAGGCTCAGCCATGACACAGCACGGGAGACCGATGACAGCTCCCACGCAGGGCCCCTCGTGCCGTGCTGTGCTCTCCATCCATCCCTTCAGGAAACTGGAAACAGCACTGCACGGGCGATTGCTGAACCCATCACACAGATGAGAAAACTGAGATTCTCAAGAACAAAGTCCCTTCTCTGGGCACATCCAGGAAGCAGAGGAATGCCCTTAGTAGGGATGGAACACTTCCAGAACAAGAGCCTTTGTCTTATAGTCTGTTTTCTGATGCAATAACTGAACGACACAGTCAGGGAAATTTACAGAGAATAAAGGCTTATTTAGCTCACAGTTCTGGAGGCTGGAAATCCAAGCACACAGCGTCAGCTCAGCATCTGGTGGGGGCTTCCTGCCACAACTTCACATGGCAGAGGGCAGCACACAGTGAGACAGAGCCAGCCCTCCAGAGAGAGCCGCTCCCCCGGGAAACTGTCCACCCATTAATCTGTGAAGAGGCTAATTCATTTACAGGGCAAAACCCTCATGACCTGAAAATCGCTTCCCAAGTTCTCACCTCCATGCACCATGAACATATTTGTTCCCAAAACACAAAATCTGAGGGACTCATTCAAACTATATTAGCATTTGTTCCATGCTATCTAATGTGACCTCAACATCCTCTGTGGACCCCACTGACAGAACGTGCCCATGCTCAACAATCTGTCAATGGATGAGTGGATGGATGGGTGGATGGGTGGATAGGTAGGAAGGTGGTTGTAGCTGTGTGGGTGACTAGGTGGCTGGGTGAATTGATGGATGAGTGGGTGAATGAGTGGATGGATGATAGATAAATGGATGGGTGAGTGGATGGATGGATGGGAAGATGGATAGATGGGTGGATGGATGATGGGTGGGTGAATAGATGGGTGGATGGATGAGTGGATAGATGATTGGGTGGGTGGATGGATGGTGGATGGATGAGTGGATAGATGGTTGGTGTGTGGATAATGAGTGGGTAAATGAGTGGATGGATGGATGGGTAGATGGATGAATGGGTGGATGGATGGGTAGATGAATAGATGGGTGCATGGATGAGTGGATAGATGATTGGGTGGGTGGATGGATGGTGGATGGATGAGTGGATAAATGATTGGTGGGTGGATGGATGAGTGGATAGATGGTTGGTGGGTGGATGGATGAGTGTATAGATGGTTGGGTGGGTGGATGGATGGGTGGATAGATTGGATGGGTGGATGGGTTGTTGGATGAGTGGATAGATGGTTGGGTGGGTGAATGGATGGGTAGATGGATGGATGGGTGTGTAGATGAGTGGATAGATGGTTGGGTGGGTGGATGGATGGGTGGCTAGATGGTTGGATGGGTGGATGGGTTGTTGGATGAGTGGATAGATGATTGAGTGGGTGGATGGTGGGTGGATGAACAGATGAATGGATAAATGAATGGAAAAATGAATGAATGGATTCCACAGCTAGAACATGAATCTTGATTTCCCTAGCTAACAAGGACCAATGTCCTCACTTGGCCTCTACTCCCCATCTCAGGCTTAAATCTCATACATGTCCAGATGCCATCTTCAAGGTGTGTAGCCTTCCCCAGGAGCTGGCCTGTTAGAGAAACCCACGCAGGTCTGTCCTCCCCATCCTCATCACCCCACAGAGGGACCAGGTCAGAAATGACGACTACAGACAATGAAATCTATTTCTCCAGTGACCGCTTCTAAGGCTACCCAACTCCACCTCTTCTTGAGACCTTAGATGGAGAGTGCTGGAGAGCACCCTGAGACTGCAGGGAAACTGGGACACAGAGAAGGGAAGGCACCTGTCAGTGCCACCCAGCCTTGGGTCCCGGGTTGAGCTGGGTCTGGGCAGGAAGAACTTTGTACTTGGTCTTGTGCCAAGCAGGTGGGACCCAGGAGCGACCTGGGAGCAGATGGCAGGCTGTGGCACATCGCAGCCCCCACTGGCAGCCCTGACAGACGCCCCAGACACAATCACACACACCTGGCACAGGTTCTAGGCCAACAAATGAAGTAGACTGTTCCTCAGCTGAAGTGAAGGGGTACCTTGGCTGCCCACGCTGCTGCCTGGATTTCCACCCACTGCCAACAGCACATGCTCCCTGCTCTCCCTCCCACCTGGAGGGCCCTGCCCTGCATCCCCGTGGAGTGGACTCTCCCTCCCTGGGAAGCACCTGCACATCCTGCTCCTTCCTGGGTCCCCCTCCCCAGCCCAGCTTGCTGCTCCTGGTGGCCTCTTGGCAGAGCTGTGGCTCCAGCACTGGCCTGGGAGCGCCCCCCCCCCCCCCCGCAGAGAA
>NW_025999869.1:3838976-3872047 GCF_001458135.2 Marmota marmota marmota
CCCCCCCCCGCAGAGAAACCTTGTCAAATCATCCTAGCATCCCCACTCTCCCTGTCACCCCCAGGACCTGGCCATCTGGGACCTGGTCACTGAGGTCCTGCTTCCCTGGAGGTGCTCTCTCCTGCAGTGGCTGCAGAGGCAGGGGCAGGGGTCTTAAGCTGCCATCAGTGACACCTTCTTGCCTGTGTGGCAGAGGAACATGGGCCTGCCACAGCTTTCTCAGGTGGCCCGTTAGGGACTGAGCCTGACCAGCCAGTGAGCTTGACAAAGGAGATTGGCTGATATGAATGCTGCTTATTTCTCTCAGGACACTAAATCCTCGCTGGCCTGGACACAGGTGGGTCTCCGGCACCCATACCAGTCTGGTGCAGGTTGGGTGTCGTGCAGCTCAAAAGCGGCTCTCAGCTCTGCAGCCTCTGAGCCAGCCCAGCTTGCCGCGTCCCCATCCCTGAGGATGACGAAGTACCTGTGTCCGGCTCAGAGCTGAGAGGCTTGAGTGGCAGGCAGCAGGTCAGAGGAGCCCCAAGGCCTAACACTGTAGCTGGCTTGAACCAGGCGGTGGGGGCCCGCAGAGGTGCAGGAGGGGCTGCGGCTTCAGGAAGGCCTGTCCTGCCCTCCCCACGACCCCCACACCCAGGGACCTGCGAGGAGAGGCTGCCCGGCCTACCCACTAGTTCTGCGGGCAGGTGGGTGGGAGGCGTCTCATCCCTCCCTCCCCGCCCCACCCGGCAGCCAGCTGTGTGGCAGACATTCCTGGGCCTGCTCATTGATATTCAGGAATGGAGCTCCAGCGGTGCCCAGAGCTGGCCCTGCCTGGGGCTCTCCCCCGTCCCCAGGGCCTGCACACCCTCACCAGCCAGAAAGAGCATCTCAGGCCACAGACGCCAGCTGCTGGGGAAACTGAGGCCTGAGGCGGGGCTCTTGACCAGCCCAGAGCATGGCCCCGGGGCGCGGGTGCCTGGGGGGCTCTGACCCTGCTCCTTCACAGCCCCAGGAGCTACAGTGTCCCCAGAGTTTCCTGTCCAGGCTTCCCACCCCGTCCCAGCGGGAAGAGGAGCCCAGCCCTCAGCCGTCTGCCAGCCCCCACCTCGCACGCACCTCGGGGTTTTTGCAGATGGCTTGTTTTTCCTTGGGGTGTGAAAGAGCCAACCTCCTCTCCAAGCAGCTGGCTTGGGCCAGCCACAAACTCCCAGCTCCTGAGGAGAAGGCCCCTGACCCAGGGGTCACAGGGGAGCGGGGGTGGGGGGCACCCTCCCAGAGCCAGCTGGCAGTGGCCACAGGGGGCCCACCCAGGAGGGGGCAGAAAGGAGCCCACCTCCTCGGGCTAACCCTCCCCACCGCACTGCCTGGGGCTGCTGGTCACACTGTGGGGCCAGCAGGGTTCAGCTGGGCTGAACCAAGTGTCCCTCGAAAGGACCCAGCAGGTTCTCAAGTCCCGAAGGTCAGCTGCCCGTGCACCTTCCACAGACGAGACCCCCGGGCTCTCTGCGCAGTCCCCCAGCCCAGCTCCCCACTCCTCTCCTTCTGAACCCTCCCCCCGTCCCTGCCCCTAACCCTCCCAGTGGGCCCTGCGCTTCCCGCCCCTACCCCCAGGCAGCCCCCGAGAGCTGCCCCGACTGAGGGCAAGACCCCCCTGCCTTCCCAACAGAAGCTGGGGTTCCCCCCTCAGAGGGAGAAGGTGGAGGTGGCACCCCCGGGCTCCCCATGGCCACTTTCTGACCTCTGCTGCCAAAACACTGCTCGCTCGGGGCTCGTCCCTGACTCCAACAGCCTCCGGCCACCCCCCACTCCCCAGGACGCTCCCCACGCCACCCCTTGCCAGTGCCCCAGATCACCTTGGCACCATCCCCACCAAGGCTGTCCCCTCTGTCTTGGACGCCCTCCTCACCAGGGCCCCCCTGCACCTCAGATCTGCTGTCCACCATCACAGAGGCGGCGCCCGCCTTCCCCACTGAGAATTCCAACGCAGCCCTCGCCCTGGCTCACGCACCCTGCACACCCTGCACCCAGCCCTGGCAAATGCCCCTCTCTCTGTGTCCCCCGGGTCACAGCCCTGAGCCGCGGCCCACACCCCGTGGCCGCCGTTGCCACCGCTGTGCGTTCCCCCTTCCTTCACCCTCCGCCTCCCTGGCCTTCCCCAGCCACAAGCCCCGGGACCCATGGACCCCTGCTTCATCCTGTCCCCCCACACACAGCCCAGCCCAGCCAAAGCTCTCCCAGAGGGCAGCTGGTCTCTGGACCCAAGGCCCACGGAGGTGGCGACTCACTCCAGCTCCCGCTGGCCCTTCCCCCTCTCCACAGTGGCTGTTCCGTCCTTCCTGTCCTCTCCTCAACCTCCACCATCAGGACCCCGGCCCTGCCGAGACCTTCCCACGGGAGCCCCTGCATGTCCCGCCCGCGCTCCCCACTGCCCGCTCCCCTCCCCGTGGAGATGGTAGTCAGCTCTGGGCTCCCCACCCCTCCCATCAGCTGGTGGCCACCGCCTCCCCTCTCCTAAACCTCCACTTCTCCTCCTCTGCTGGGTCTCTGCCGCGCCATGTCCTGGTGGCCTGGCCTCCCATCTCAAGACACAAAGAGAGACCCGCGGCCTTTGTTCTGCTCCTCAAACAGTTTATCAGAAGAACAACCCGCAGCCTCCTCCTCACCTGGCCTTAATTGTCCACCCACCGGTCACGGCCATGACCCGGGTCCCACACTCAGTCTCCGGGCCTACTTGGCCTCCCAGCAGCCCTGGTGGCCCCTCCCTGCTTCCCCGAGCCTTCTGCTCGCCCTCCTGGATGTCTCCTGCCCTGGCAGGTCCTCCAGTCTCCCTTAGGGCCAGGGTAGCCAAGATCCCAGTTGCCAAGACCCAGGGGCCACTGGCCATTGTATCTGGGGTGTCACCTGCTCTGTCCACACTGAGCTCCCAGAGCTTGGCCTCCCCGGCTGACTTGCACTCCACACTCCTGACCCGGGTGTCACCTCCCACCCCTGTGGGTTCCCAGGAAACCCCCATGCCAGTGACTCCCGGAGGGGGCCTGTGCCCAGCCTGCACTTCCAAGCCGTTCTGCGACTCCAGAGCAGAGTCACTTGTTGCTTCACCCTGTGTCCCTGCTAACTGGTGGCTGCCACAGACCCTGGGGTGATAGAGTAGGGATCTGGGCTCACCCGCGCTGAGCGCTGCACCCACCGCCTTTGTGAGGGCACTCGTTGAATCCTCCCAACAGCACCTGGGAGGCCACTTTAGTAGAGGGAACCTGAGGCCCCAGAGGAGAAGGAACCTGCCCAGGATCATGCACAGAGGAAGCCCGGAGCCCGGCTGTGAACCCAAGCCCCCCGCTCTGCAGCCCCCAGCCTGATCCCTGCAGCAGGAGGCCTCACCTGGTGTAGACGGGACCCCTGTCTTGGATTTTGAGCTCAGGTGAACAGTTAGTACCTCCCCACGAGGGCAGGTGATCCTGCAGTTCAAACGGCCTCTCTGTCCTTAGAAGTGCAGCCAGAGGTCCCATTTGCCAAGAACCAAAGAAATGTGCAAGGGAGTGTTCAGAACCCAGCCTGGAGCCAGGGTTCTGGATGTGCGTGCCAGCTCTTTCCCTTACAAGCTCTTGAACCTCTCTCCAACAAGACATTGACTTCAGGCCTCGAGCTCCTCAGCTTAAGAACCAGAGCTGTAATAGCAAAGGTTAAATGAGAAAATCCATGAAGAGCTCAAAACACGGTGGCATCCTGGAGCAGGCTGGTATTTATGGAGAACACACTATGTTCTGGAAATCAGGCAGACGAAGGGCACAGAATGGAAAAACAGACTGGGTGAGGGATGGGGTAGGAAAACCAGCCCCTGGGAGATTTGGGTCATTGCTAGCTGAGCTGCTGTGTCTAAAATGAGCTTGCACTTGGGGTGAAGGAGCAATGCAGTCACTCTCTCACACCTCTGTGACCTTGCAGGCTGTCCACTCTGCCAGGGATCTCTCCCCTCACCCACGTCTAACTGGGAAACTCCTGCTCAGTCGGTACCACCCCACCCAAGAACTGCCCCCTCTGTGAAGTCATCTCTGATTCCCATTTAGCAGGTTCAGTCTCTCTCCTCTGGCTGACCCTAGCATTTTGTACACACTCTTAGAGTCACTCATTCACTCACAGACTCCATCAGTCAATCAACAAACACTTGCTGACTACCTAGGTCCCTATAATAGGCACTGAGGTCACCAACAAGAGCAAAATGCTAGCCATCTGTTGGGTACTTATTATGAACCAGGCAGTTTTAGAGGCTATCGTATATTCTTCACAATAACCCTATTAATAGGAGAGATGCCTGTCTCCATGATATAGACGGGAACACTGAAGCACAGGGAAGTCAAGTTACTTACCCAGGTCTCACAGCTGCTAAGGGGGAATCCAGGGTTGCTGCTGGTGCTCTCTCCCACTGCACCACACACAGTCTCTCCCGGGGCTGGATGAGTCACACTCCACCCTGGAGTTCCTCTCAGACACCTCATTTCTTACTTCTAGGGCAACCCACCACCCTGGCTTGCCTGGGACCGGGGAGTTTCCTGGGATATGAACCATCCAGTGATAAATGGGAAATTCCCGGGCAAAGCAGGACACGCTGGCCACTCCCGTCCTCCCATGAAAGGTCGAGGAATCGGATCCACACCTATGGCTCTCCAACTCTAGGCCACCCTCCCAAGCAGCCCCAAAGGAAGGAAGGCAGCTGAGTCCAGTGGGATCCTGTCAAAAGGCAAGGAAGCCCCTCCTGGCTGTGGGTCCCAACAGCCCACACCCTGCCCCATCCCCAAGGCCTGCTAGGGACAGAAACGGGGGTGGGGGGACTGGCTGGAGGCCACGGGCCAGGAAGGCCACCTCAGAGCAGGTGCCAGGCCCACCTCATTCCCAGAGCCAGCCCCAGTCACTATCAGGGGACAGCTCCTGACCACCCTCTCCCCTTCCTCAGCCAAGGGGAGCGCTGATCATTGCCTTGCCCAATTCAGTCAGGAACCAGAGCGGACCCCGTCCTGCCTGGTCCCCTTTTGGGATGAGGAAGGGAAGGGCCTCTGCACCTCTGTCTCTCCCTCTGCACCTCTGTCTCTCCCTCTGCACCTCTGTCTCTCCCTCTGCACCCCTATCTGCTCCTTTTCCCAGCCCCCTGGCTGGTCCTGCAGGTCCGCTCGGACACACTCCTCTGCCAGAGAAACAAGAGCACAGAGGAGAAGAGAGACAGATTCCTGGAAGCTGAGGAGAAATAAGAATGGGGTGAGCCGCACTAAGCCCTGAAACAGAAGCCTGCAGCCCACTAGCATGGACACAGGCCACGGGTGTGCACATTCCACACGCAGGCTCCTGACCCCGCATGCCCACAATCCACGGCCCACTATCTTTTCCCTGCGTGGCTGAATGCTTCAGAAGGCCATGGTCATCTCTCCCCTTCTTCTTTGGCCTGAGCATTTCTGTAACCCAAAGACCTTGTCAGACCCCTTGACTTCCAGCAGCATCCATAAGGGGTCTCACCTCCCCCCTTGAAATCCACCCTGCACTTCATTTTGGCACCCCCCCCACTCCTGGCTCCCTCCTGCCTCTGGCCTCTCTCTCCCAGCTGCCTTGGCTGATGACTTTCCAGCCCACCACCCCCGACACAGTGGAGAGACTCTGGCTCAGTCCCCAGACAGGGACTCCTGCATCTGTACTATCCCTGGCGATGGATCTCAGAAGTATATCAGTCTCGCATCTCTTAATATACTTCCTGAATGCTGATGACTTCCAAAAAATACAAGTCCCCCGTGAAAGAAGAGGCTCCCAAACATACATCTTCAGTCCTGGTAGGCTGTTCCTATCCATCCTCAACATCCCATCAACATCCCCACAGAGATCTTCAACACCTCCACTGAGATCCTCAACCCCACCCCACCAAGATAGTCCTCCCTTTATACATGGTTTAGCTTTTCATGGTTTTAGTTACCCATAGTCAACTACAGTCCAAAAATATTACATGGAAAATTCCATTAATAAGCAATACTAAGTTTTAGATTGCACACTGTCCTGAGCAACATGATTAAATTGTGGGCCAGCCTGCCTAGGACACAAACCATTTCTTTGTCCAGAGTATCCACACTGTATGTGCTACTCTCTCATTGGTCACCTAGAAGCCATCTTGCCTCTGGCTCAAGCACCCTTTGTTTTACTTAATAATGGCCCCAAACTGCGAGAGTGGTGAGCTGGTAATTTTATTATAATATATTGTTAAAATTATCACATTTTATTTTTGGTCATTGTTTACCTCCTACCATTCCTAATTTATAAATTAAACTTTATCATAGAAATGTATGTATAAGAAAAACATAACATACAGAGGGTTCGGTACTGTTCCTTTCAGGTGTCCACTGGGGATTTTGAAATGTAACCCCAGGGGCCGGGGGCACTTCTGTATTTGTGGAATGAATGAATGAACAAAGTTGTAATGAGCAAATAATCATTTGAGCCATCAGTGAATAAACTCATCATAGACACAGGGTGATAGGTGAAGGACACACAGAGGAATGGATTCCTGGGGCCAAGCAAGGGTGAATCTCCTAATGAGCAAGCTGAGCGCAGTGGCCAGACGCCAGGAGTCTGTGGGAGTCCACCCACGGGAAACTCCAGATCGTGCACACAGCTCTGCAGGGACAGGGAGCATATCAGTAGCTGCAGGGGAGGAGGGTGGAAGGGGACACACTGCACAGCACACAGACCCCCAGGGATGGAAACGTCCTGTACCTGACCGTGGTGTGCTTTGGTGGCTCTGTGCGT
This sequence comes from Marmota marmota marmota, assembly GCF_001458135.2. NCBI lineage: Eukaryota > Metazoa > Chordata > Mammalia > Rodentia > Sciuridae > Marmota > Marmota marmota. The sequence goes on from NW_025999869.1 coordinate 3,845,736, forward strand.
CTGTCAAAGCTCATTGAACTGTCCACTTCAGGTGGTGGGGTTTTGGTGTAGAAGTCGCACCTCAGTCCTGTTGATTGAAGAAGAAGGAAGTTGACCAAAGGATCGATCCATCGACTCGCTCATCACCGCCCTGCCAGCCCGGCCCTGGGCTCGATGCTCACCAGCGAAGCCCTCGCCAACGTGCTTTTCTTTCCTGGCCAGAGCTTTTTGCGCAAGGATGGGAGTTGATACTTAGTGCCGACTGTTATGGGGCAGGCCGCTCAGAAAACACACCAAGTCCATTTTGTCCAAATTGAAGAGTCTTTATTTAGCCACCGGCGACTGCTCCCCACGGGATCCATAACTGTAAATGGCCTCTGAGAGTTTCAGGGTCTTTATAGGCCAAAAGCATGTCCGGGTTGACGTAGCCGCAAGCAAGCAGGGCTCCAGAAGCTGGATGGAGGGTTAGCGAGACAATGCGATGGGTACCCTGGTATTTCCCAAGGGACTTTCCAGGTTGGCATAGCAGCAAGCCAGCAAAGGGAAGCAGTCAAAATGACACTAGTTGAGTACAGTTAGAGAATGGTTACTAACGTCCAGACAGTCCATCTCTGACAGGGTACATGCCCAAGAAAAATGGGAACCAAAGAGAGAGCATTTTACACTGTGTAAGAATTGCCATCTCGTGTTGCCAGGCATGCTCTGCTAAGCAACTGTTGGCAGGTCCAGAGGGGGTGTCCCCAGGGGAGAAGCATTTCTCATACGACGTGGAGTCTCGGGGTAAAATGGAGTCTGTGTGGTCTTTGCCCACATAGCCTGGCCCACACACCACTCCATGTCAGACGCCTCATCCAGACTATTTCGGTTCTTCCTCACAAAGACCTTGTACGGTGGACAATGCTCTTCCCATTTTACAGATAAGGGCACCGAGTCTCAGGAAAGAAAAGAGGCGTCTCCAAGACCATTCAGCCCCAAATGGCAGAGTCCTGATTCACACCCAGGTCAGTCGGACCACCAAACTAATCCATTCACCCATCCACCCATCCATCTATCCACTTATCTATCTATCTATTCACCTACCCACCCACCCAACCATCCATCCACTCATCTGTCCATCCATTCAGCCATCCACCCAGCTACCCGTCCATTCATCCATCTATCCATCCATCCACCCATCCATTCACCCAACCACTGTTAGGGTTTGGATGTGTGTGTCCTCCCGGAGCTCAGAGACGATGCAGGAGTGTCCAGAGATGAAATGATTAGCTCATGAGAGTTGTCACCTCATGGGTGGATCGGTTCACTGATGTGGATTAACTGGGCCGTGACAGTCAGCAGGTGGGGGTGGCTGGAGGAAGTAGGTCACTGGGTGTGTGACCCCCGGTGAGCAGAGTTCTCTTCCTGCTTCTCCGCTGTCATGTCCCCTGCCACACCCTTCTACCAGGATATTCTGCCTCGTCTCGGGCCCAGAGCTACGGAGTCAGCCGACCCTGAACTGAAACTGTGAGCCAAATAAAACTTTCCCTCCTCTAAGTTGTTCTTGTCAGGACTTTTGGTCACAGCAATGCACAAACTGTGTGTGTGTGTGTGTGTGTGTGCACGCGCGCTCGGTGCCTTGGTCGTCTCCCATCTTCCTATCTCTCAGAGAAGGCACTGCTACTGCCAGGGAGGACACATGTGTTTGTCATCATGTTCCAGTGTCATGAGAAGATTCAAGGAGAAGCAGTAGCCAGGCCAGATGTTGTCTCCGCTCCCTTGGGGACAAAGACATCATCCCAGCTGGAGCAAGAAGTTCAGCCAGTGGTGTCTCTTTTGGGGTGAGAGAAATTGAAAGGGGCTTTTCTATGCCCAAGGATGGGGCCAGGCATTGTGACAGCAACGTCAGTAGGCGTTCACAGTAAAACTGTGAAAATACAGAGGAGTCCTCCACAGAACCTGGGCCTGTAAACCATGCCACACAAGCTCAAGGAGGAAGGCGGGAGGGCGGAAAACTGACACCGTTGAGACCTTAACAACATTCAGGGCGCCATTCCAGACACTCGCAGGCTCACTTCGCTGGGCCTCCCAGCACCCAACCAGGTAGAGAATATTCTATCTCCCTGAAGAGACTGAGGCTCAGAGAAATGAAGGTAAAAAAAATCCCATGAATGGTCCATGATGTGCTGCTTTGTCCTCTGCCAACCGTTTCTCCCACCAAACAGACCTTGCCGACTTCAGCATTCCCCTAACTTGGCATTTCACACTGAGAGCTACAGATGCCCCAGACATCTGTCCACACACGCATACACTCAGTCACCTCTCCATCTGTCCATGTCTACACTGACACACCCAGTCATTCCACTGCCCACATTCCACTCACCCACACACAAGCCTTCACACAGCCGTCCGCTCGCCTGCACACACGCTTCACCCGGTTACAACTGAACTACCCAGCCAAGCACTCAACCACCAGATGGTCCACCCACTTTACTAGCCAACCAATCACCCAACATACACACATCCAGATATCTCCATGTTTACCTACCTATTTACTCCATCCTTATTCCAGGACTTACCCACCCATCCACCCATTCATCCACCCACCCATCCATCTATCCACTTATCTATCTATCTAGCCACCTACCCACCCAACCACCCATCCACTATCCATCCTTCCATTCACCCATCCATCCACCCACCCATCCATTCACCCACCCACCCATCTATCCATTCACCCACCCACCCATCCATCCATCCATCATATACTCACCCAACCATCTATCCACCCATCCATCCACCCACCCATCCATCCATCCATCATATACTCACCTACCCATCCATCCACCCATTCATCCACCCACCTACCCATCCATCTATCCATCTACTCACCCACCCACCCACCCATCCATTAACTCACCCCCCACGCCCCCATCCACCTATCCACCCACCCATCCATCCGTTCACACACACAACAAGCCACCTACTCTTTCCCATCCCCTCCACACGTCCATCTACTCATCAGTTCAGCCATCCAGCCATCACATTCCATCTACACAAAAACCCACATGTACTATGGTGGCTGACTTCATCTGTCAACTTGGCTAGGTCACATTACCCAGGGATTTGGTCCAACTACTGGTACAGATGTTGCTGTGAAGGTTTGGTGGGGGGGGGCGGTTAGAAAAGATTAGCATTTGGAACACCAGATTTGGAGTAAAGTTGATTACCCTCCATCATGTGGGAGGGCCTCATCCAATCAGCTGAAGGCCTTCAGAGAAAGAAGACTGAGGTTCCCCGTGAAAGAACAAATTCTCCAGAGGCCCTCAGAGTCTAGCTGTACCAGTTCTTCCCCGGAGCCCCAGCTGCCAGCCTGCCCTGTGGATTCTGGCCTTGCCAGCCGCCACAAGCTTGTGAGCCAATCCTCTACAATCAACCTACAAGTCTATACCCACATCTGTTTCCATGCCTACCGCCTCCTGTTCCGAGTACGTGGAGAACCCGAGTAACACACATGTGTACACCACAACCACCCCTATCCAAAGCATCCACCCCACTCACCCTACTTGGAGCTTTCTGAGAACCTTCCTACTGTTCCCTAGAATGTCACATGAGTTTGACTATAAAGGCACTGAGTCCTGTGGGTGCTTCAGGGAGCATCGCCGAGCTCGCTGTGACTTCCGGTGCTCCCTGCAGCCCCCAGGAGCACGGCCTGGTGTAAGGAGAGCCCGAAGAGGTGAGCCAGGGAGTGAAACGGTCCCCTGTGTGCCTGGGAAGAAGCCACCCGGAGCCAGGTGGGAGACGTGGAGGTGGACAGAGGCGTTTTTACAGAAGCACAGGCAGGAAGCAACTGAGAGGAGGTGATGGAGACCAGCAGGACCCCGCGGCTCCAGCTGGGGCGACAGCCTGTGGAGGAGCCCGGCTGAGCGCGGGAGATGGCAGAGGAAGGGAAGGCACAGGCCAGCGGCTCTCAGACGCTAGGCAGAGACCCTGATCAAGAAAGGGGACCTGCAGGGCCAGAGCTCACAGAACAGAACTGAGGGTGGACCCGGAGCCAAGGAGTGAGTGGTCACAGTCCCACATGAACTGAGGGTCTCAGGGCCACCAACAGACCCCCATACAGAGCAGTGAGGGGACTGTCCTTCCTGGGTCCGCCTTCCCCTGTTCGGAGTTCCTGGGGAGAGCTGGGTCCTTCCAAGCAGCTCGCTCTGTCTCTGGGGCTCAGGGAGGTTCCCAGGAACAGGCCAGCTCCACGGGTGTCCTGCACAGATGGAAACGGGGCCACCCCGTGCTCTGGCCAAGGGGTGGGCCCCCAGCTCCAGCTGGAAACCCCATTTAGGGGCAGGGGTATGTTGTGCTGCTCCCTGGGTGGCTGGCTGGGCCACTCAAGCACAAACTGTTGTCTCTGCCATAAATTCCCCCGGCCATAAAGTCCCTCCCCGCTGACCCCTTGGTTGGTGTGAGAAACTGAGGGCAGGGCAGCGCAGGGCAGGGTGATGACCTCCTGACTCTAGGGCCACTGGCCTCCCAGGCCACCATATTATTCCTTTCAAGGTTTCATGAGTCAGGACCCCAACACCAAGGGACATTCCCCGGCCTGCAGTCAGAGCCGTTCCCCTGCGCTCGGCCCTGCCCACCCCGTCTCTAGCCTGGCTCCTTCACGAGCACATTGTCTTAGAGGAGTCCTGCCTTGCCTCTGAAGGGGACTCTGGGGGTAAACGAAGAGGGACAGTCTCGTGCCACAGATAGGAAGAATCTCTATGAACACTTCACCACGTTTAATCTCTCTGAGCCTCAGGTTACTAACCTGCAGAACTGGGACCATCACGAACCTACCTCCAGGGGGGTGTGAATAAAGGGGACACCTAACAAGGTCCCACTGGCCACACGGGGGGCAGATGAGAACCGGGAAGGCCTCTGACTGAAGGACAAGCACATCCCCTTCATGAACATTTAAAGGATGCCGAAGTGATCAGAGGACACCCTGATGACCAGGGAAACAGGATGATAAAGGACTTTGTGAGCTGGACGTGCGTGCACACACCTGTAATTCCAGCTGTTTGGGAAGCCGAGGCAGAAGGGTCACAAGTTCAAAGCCAGCCTGGGCAACTTGGCGAGAACTTGTCTCAATAATAATAATAAGGGGCCGGGGCCTGGGGCTCAGTGGCAGAGCACTTGCCTCACACACGTGAGGCACTGGGTTTGATCCTCAGCATCACATAAAATAAATACATAAGTAAAACAAAGGTATTGTGTCCATGTTCAACTAAAAGAATTTACATAATAATAGTAATAATAAAAAGGGCTGGGATATGGCTCAGGGGTTAAGCGCCCCTAGGTTCAATCCCCAGTGCCAGAAAAAGAGGGGACGGTGAAGGCTTGGCGGCTCTGCCTGAGTGTCACCTGATGGTGGCACCTAGCTGAGTCCCTCTCCAGGAATTGCCCTCAGCTGAAATGAGCTGCTTCCCTCCAGGCTCTGCTCCTTTCTGGGGACAGGGGACCCCGTGGGACTACAGAGACCCTTGTCCCCAGAGGCTAGCTCGGTGAGCCCTGTTCTCCTTCCCCGGGAGGACTCCCTTCCCAGCCTGCAGCGAGGCCCTCAGAACCTTTCCATGACCTTCTGTGGGTGAAAGAGAAGGTGCCGTGGCTCAGTGCTCCTAACTCAGGACGGGTTGAGGAAGGTGGTTGTCATGACAGAGCGGAATCACGACTGTCACCCAGGGTCATCGATGCAGTGGACACAGAGAGTAAGAGGCTGCCAGCCATTCACCGCAAATTCACGGAGAAGCTCAGGAGCAGACGCCCTCTCTGGAGACGGAAGGGCCTCCCCATCTCCCAGGCCCCGAGCTCCTCACGAGCGAGCTGCCAAGGAGGCCGAATCCTTGATGCCTCCTCAGATTCTGCTTGGAAGGAGGGCAGCCCTGCAGATGGGCTTGGGGACATCTGGATCAATGTACTCTTCAGTCCACGGACTCCTGGGTGATGTGGCCCACCACCCCCTTGGAGGGGGGAGCATTCCCCTCCTGTCTGGAGAAGACGCAGAGGCCTCCACTTTGAAAGACAGGACCCACCTCATTCAGAATCGACCCCCATCTCCTTCCTGGCCACCAGACCAACAAGGGCTAATGGTACCCCGACCTACGCAAGAGGCACGAGGACGGCTACAGGACAGGAGGGATCTGCAAACTCAGGCAAGCAGCTCCCAAAGCTGCTGCCGTGTGTTTCTGGCTACAGCAAACTGACATGGCCAGGCCACCAGACCCAGGCACTGCTACCTTGCCACAGTCTGGCTGGGTACAAAATAAACGGGAGGTCACGAGCCACTTGTAGGTTCAAACAGGAACTACTTTATTGCCCGAACCCCACAGGAACTCTCTAGAACTCCCCGGAAACTCCACGAGAACCAACGGGAACTCAATGGGAACTCCGCGAGAACTCAACGGGAACTCAAAAGTAGCGGGCACCCGAGGTAGCAGGAGCCACCCCATTGCCGGACAGCAGAGGTTTAAATACACAACTGAATACACGGCTTGTTTCAATTTAGCATCATCCAGTTACAGCAATCAGTCATTATCTTAATGATTATACACAGCTTAACTTAATTATCATCATCTTAATGGCTTGCTGGCGTCACCTCCCAACCACTCCTTCTGGCAAAATGCCAGACGCCGTCCTGACTTGGCTGTGGCTCTCAACACTACCTCTGTTAGGAAGAAGGACCAGAAGGCATTTGTGTTGATGTGGGGTGGACAGCGGGCTTCCCAGGGCTTAGTTAATCCCCTGACCTCTGTCGCAATGCACTCCAAAGACATGTGGGCACCCCAACGCCACACAGAACATCCCCCCAGCCCACTCTATTAAAAAGCCTTAATTTAACTACTTTAGTTGATCAAATAACAGGTGGCAAGGATGTTAGAGACCTTAAGAGACACACGCTTTACAGAGAAGAAGACTGTAAGACCAGGGGCCACCATGTCAGGGGTGGCTCAGGGGCCTGGAGTACAGGGTGCGCCGAATCAGACCCCTCTAAAGTAGGAAGGAGCTCACTGCGCCCTCAGCTGCCACCGTGGAGAGGGAAGCACAGTGCCTGGTGGGGCTCGCAGGGGGACAGAGAGAGAGAGACACTGTGGGGACAGAACGGCTCATCGGGAACTGGGCTCTTCAGACTCACAAAGTGTAAGGTCAGGAGGGCCCAGCAAGAAATCCCACATCCAGACAGAGCGGAGGGCGAACGGGGCAGCAGGAGGAAGCAGACCCCCACATGTCCCCTCTCAGTGTCACCACCCGACCTGAGCTTCCAGCCTGAGGTGCCCTGGAGCTGCCGGTTCAGCCTCACCAAGACCCCAAATGGAAAGAGCCTGAGGCGGAGGCGGCAGACTGGCGGGGAAGTAGGGAGCTGTAATGTCACCTTCACTGTCACAGCGGCAAGTTCAGTTGGCCCTCGGCAGAGTGGGGTGCCATGGGGCCTCAGAGAGAGCCCCTCTGACTGCCACTCCAGGTCCTCGTAGCCCTGGGGCCCAGGAAATTCTGTTCCCGGCTCTGGGAGACACCAGCTGGCTGGTCACCCAGCCTCGGCCAGCCCCCCAATCCCTTCCCACACTGCCTGTCCAGGGAGGGACTTTCTGAAGCACAGCCCTGCCCACTGGCCACACGTCTCTCATGGTGTTCAGAGTGGAGCCCAGCCCCTCACAGACTGCACAGTTGACCATGACCTTGAGCCTGCTGCTGTCACCTTCTACCACTCAGCCCTGCTTTGCCCCAGCACACACACACACTCACACACTCACATACACACACAGACTCATGCACACACTCACACACTCACACTCACGCACACACACACACACTCACACACACACCCCGCTCGTTCTCTGTGCTCCAGCCACTCTGAACTCCTTTGGCTTCCAGAATATTCCGAGCATCACATTCTCTCTTCTGAGTCCCAGGCTTGCTGGTCTCTGGGTGAAATACCCTTCCCCACGACACCCAGCAAACGTCTCTGCATTCCTCAGAGGCCAAGTTTAGGGTCTGTCCCTTCCAGGCGGCTTACCCATGGGCACCAGGGAAGGGCTAAGTGGCCCTCACTACTTCTGCAGCTCCCAGCTCCCTGTGCCCTCCACTCTGAGCAGCTGCAGGGACCAGCACTGTAAACCCCGCTGTGTTGCACTTTGAAACACACCAGCATCTGTATTCGCTCTCCAGACGCTCTCCAGAGAAACAGGACCATTGTATATGGAGGTACATCGGGAGTGATCATGAAGGGTTCAGCATGTGACCACGGAGTAGAGAAGTCCCTCCATCTGCCATGGGCAAGCTGGAGGCCCAGGAGAACCAGTGTTGCGGTTCTAGTTCAAACCCAAAGGCCTGAGGGGAACCCATGGTGTCAGTCTGAGTCCAGGCTCTGGGAAACAAGGGCCAAAGGCGCAAGAACAAAGCACACCGCTGTCTGAGGGCAGGAGGAGAAGGAAGCCCCAGTTCCAAGGAGACAGTAGAACCCACCCTCCTCCACCATGTTGTTCTGTTCGGGCCCCCCACTCAGGGGATGAGGCCACCCACCTTGGAGAGCGCAGTCTTCTCTGCTCAGTCTACTAATTCAGACGTTAATCTCTTCCAGACAGACACAGACACAGCCAGAAATAATGCTTCACCAGCTATCTGGTCATCTCTTAGCCCAGTCAACTTTACATAGAAGATTAATGATCCTAAACTTCTAACCCAAATTCAGCCCAAATCTGCTCTTTGACTTCCTCCTTGACTTTGGAAAGCAAATAGCCAAGGGCAATGCCACTGTCATTTCCGGCATCACCAGCCATGCAGTGCCTGGTCATGTGGTCACGTGGCTTTCCCATCACTTGCAACTGCTCTTGCAACTTTAGAGCTACATGCAAGGCACGCTCTTCCTTATTGTTGGTCTCTGGACCATCTAACTATCTTTTTCAGCACAATTATACTTTATGAACAGCCCTGGAAAATAAGCACAGTGTTTTTCTCCAGAGCAAAAGGCACATCTGTCTGCTGTGCACTATAACAAGGAAAGTATCTTCCTTCAGGGCAAAATGCAAGCCGATCCCTGCCTATCACAGAGGATTCAGTCCCCTTGGCTCGGTTCCCTGGGCTTTGACACTGACCCACTGCATGGGCCTCCTCCTGGGTCCCTCCACATCAGCCCCAGCAGCGAAGGTCACCTGCCTGCTATGCTGTGAGTAATGTTGTCCTTTGTCTCTGTCCTTTGTGTCTGCCAGCACCATGACGCCCACAGGCTAGCTTGTTAGCTGATGAGTAGGGTACAAACTCCAGCCCTTCAGAGCTCCTGGTGACAGTCTATTGGAATATGAAGACAGAGCATACCTGGTCCGGCTCCACGGGAAACTGGCTCTGAGACCTGAGGACCCGTCCAGGGCACTCAGACAGAAGAGATGACCCTTTGGCTGCCTCTCCCAGTCTGGGCAAGGAGGTGGGGACAAAGAAGTTTCCAGGGCAGCCCTCTGTCCTGGCATTTCTCTTCCCAGTCTGCACACGGGCCCTCTCCAAGCAGGGCTGCGGTTAAACCCCCTGAACAGGAACACTGAGGCTGGGACTTGGCAGGGAACAGGCGGGGGCAACACCTGGCCACCACCAAGGCACCACCTTCTGTGCTTTAACCATTATGCAAATGGCCATTTACAGCCAGGTGGATGGTGAGGAGCAGATGGCTGAGACGCCCAGAAGCCTGCTCTGAATTCACAGCAGACCTCTGGGGGCTGGAAAGCCAGGGGCTCTGTCTCCTTCCACGAGGAGAAGGTGGAGCGCATTTTGAGGAGAAAGGCAGGGAGGGCTCGTCCCCGCTGGGCAACCACTACACGTCAGGAACAGGCTACAAGGAAGGGCCTCTTGGCACGGCCCAAGCTCCTGTCCTTCCTCTGCCAACTCCACACTCAAGGGCCACCACATGCAGGATTCTGGTCACATACGCAGGCTCTGATCAACACAGATCATAAGAGCAAAAGCCTGAAATATTCCAGAAGAGTCGACGAGCTCTCGGGAAGAGAGAATTTTTGGGGTCCTGGGGGCCATTCGAGCCCTGCTGTGAACTACTCAATTCCACCATGGGTGTGATTGAGCTCCAACCAAACCGAATTTTTATCTATAAAATAGATTTTATTCTGGACTGGATTTGGCCCGCAGGCCCATACTTGGCCAACTCAAATGTCAGAGTAAAGTTACAAAACATTGTAGCCTGTTTAAAATATTTAGCACTGACAAATTAAAGAGTTTTAACCTCCACAAAATACAAGATATTCCTAAGAGACTTAGGACTTCTTAAAACGTCAATCTATAAAACACTATAGGACACACTGTATGGTGAGACCTGTCTTCTCTTATTTACCTTAAGATGATTCTGAGGCAATAGTAGGTGATCAGTTAGCTTTGATTTCAGATAAACAATGAATAGGGTGGTGCTAAAATATAGGGTACTCACTTATCTTAGATTTCAGGTCAACAATGCATACTGTTTTAGTGTACATCCCGGGATATACAGTATATCCTGGGATATAATTTTTATTTATTTGTTTGTTTATCTGACATTGAAATTTACCTGATGCCCTATATTTTTAATTGCTAAGTCCAGCAATCCTGTAAGTGTGTGCAATCCCACTTGAAGAGAATGTTGAAAGTCTGAACCCAGCATGGTGGTGCACAACTGTAAACCCCTTGGCTCCAGAGGCTGAGGCACGAGGATGCCATGCTTAAGGCCAACCTCAGTGACTTATTGCGACACTGTCCTAAGATAAAACACAAAAAGGTTTGGAGACATAGGTCACTGATAGCTCAATCCCCAGTACCAAAGGAAAAAGGAAAAAAGAAAGTCTATATCGGCAGCACTTTGTGATTGTAGTGCCAGGGCCAAATGGATGGTCCCTGAACGCCCCACTACCGCCCACTAAAGCCTTGGAACCAGAGCAGAAAAGTCACCTTCCAGGCACATGGATCGAGGCCCACCCAACGTCGGGAACCCAGGAGGTTCTGGGCAAATCGAAGTCTTGGTTCTACCCCGCCATCTGCAGAGCAATCTCCCAGCTGCCAGGCAGGTGACACTAACCTGCAAGACCAGCCGTTTGTACCTGGGTGAGGAACATTACTAGAGACACCCGGTTCCTGCTTGGGCCACTGGAACCAGAACTCCCCGGGGGGTCCTGGATGCTATGAGCAGAGGAAGAACTCCTCTGTCCCTCCAAATACCTAACCTTGACCCTGAGGTCACCCCAGCCCTGCTGGTCATTGCCCTAGACAGGAGCTCCCTCGTGCCATGGGGCTCCAAGGCTTCCACACCCCAGGTCTCCCAGATGCCTTGGTATGCATTTCTAGCTCTTCCCGGCCCTGCACGTCCCCCACAGCCCAAGGCTGCTCACGGTCAGCCCATGGCTTATGTGATGAGTGCTTGGTGCTTGTCTTCCCTGCTGAGCTCCGACAGGCTGAGCCCTGCCTCTTAGGATGTGTCCTAAAAAGATTCTCCTGGCCTGGCAGACCTGGCTCCACGGCACGGGCAGGCTGGCAGACGAGTGGGCTGGGAGCCCCACCTTCACTGCAAGGCAGAGGGGTGTCGCCCCTCAGGCTGGGTCTGGGCAGCCTGTGCTAAGTGGAAAGGGGACAGGAGAGGAAAGGGAGAGCCCGAGGCCGGGGTCTTCTGCCCCCAGGACAGCTCTTCACTCTGTTCTTGCCCAAGCCCATGAGGCTTGATGGTGCCCAGGCGAGACCCAAGACAGGGTGGATGGGCTGACCCGAGGCAGCCTTGGCCCCTCTGCCCCCAGCCAGAAGTACAGTGGACAATGGCCAGGCCCTGGAGCTGGACACCCTGGACAAATCCCAGCTCACCCGTCCCTGCACATGTGGCCTTGGACAGGCTGCTAGGACTTTGGGTCTCAGCTCTGCCCACAACTGGGGAGAAGAAACACACCACCCCGCTGCTATGGGGGGTCAAATAAAACTCACCTCAGAACGCCATGGCACCCAGGAGAAGCCCACGCTCGTCTGGTGGACTTGCCCGTCCCCCTCTGCCTCCGGGTCTCTGCTCCTTGCTGGGCAGGCATTGGGAGGAACAAGAGGCCATGCTGGACGCAGCCCCAGGCTCTGAGAGGGAAACAGGGCCAAACACAACATCAGATGATTAAAACTGTGGACTGTAAACAGCAGCCCAACTGGCCAGGGCACCATGGCCAGCAGACCGCGGCCAGTTGCTCCCCAGGCCCGTGGCCACACCACCTGCTGCCCTGTATCTGGGATGGGCCCAGCTCCACGGGCACAAGGCAGACTGGCATGTTTTCCTAGCTGAGCCCTGGAGGCCTGGCCAAGCCCTGTCCTCAGGCCAGGCTGTGCCAGGGGCAGAGAGAGCTGCCCACCCTGGCCATGCCCTGGACCAACAGGTGGTGCTTGGTGCACACGGCCAGGGTGGGACCCCATGCTGTCACTCAGTGACTGTGGCCAGGTCATTTTACCTGAGTCCTAGGGGCTTCATTCCAAAAAATAAGAACACTAAGGGCCACTCTGTCCCTAGACTGCAGCATAAGGGTTGGCGGGAGGATGCACTGAAAGCCAGTGCCTGGCAGAGTGGCAAGCGGAACTGCGTCCCCAACCTGCAATGTCCCAGTGGCCACTGCCCCAGCCAAGCGCCCACAGCCCCTTCTGTAAATGGGGGTGCAGCCCACGCACTGCCTCACAGGCTCCTGCCCACACTCCGGCCCTTGAGAAGATTCAAGGAGACACTGTTCCAGCCACACCCGCCATCTGCAAGGGCCGGAGTTTCTCTTGGGCATATTCACTGATTTCTACGTTAATTACTGGTTAATTAATTATTCTCCTCCTTCCCTCTGAGGCAACTAAGTCCGGCAGGCCCCCTCAGGAGTCGCCACGAAGACCACAGGGCGAAGGGTCCAGCATGCTCCTTCCCCAAACAGGGGCCAAGCCCTTCTTGGCCAGCACAGACCAGGACACAGAAGGAAAGGACAGTTGGTGGCCGTGACAAGAGAGGGTTGAGCAACACCCTGTAAAGGATTGAGGATCTGGCCTGTCTTCTTTCCAGCCCTGAAGTTCTCTGATCCTCAGCTCCCAGGGGGCAGGGGGGGCCCGAGATACTCTAGCCCAGAGGCCTGGGGAAGCCCCTCATAGGGAGCAGGAGATGCTGGTCACATCCCCTGAGGCTGGCTCAGGACTCCCATTGGCACCCAGGGTCACGACCCTGCCGTGGTCTGCCCAGCCTGTCTGAAACCCAAGCCAGAGAGAGGGTCCCAGGCCAGCCACTCCCGTCATCGTGGGATTCTGCCGTGGTCCCAGCGAGCTTCCTGCTAGAATCAGTAAAACGTGGCTGTCCTCTGTTCCTGGAAGACAGCCGAACAGGAGCCAGCCACCCGGGGCTTTCCTGACCAGCCCACCCAGAGGGCCACCGCGGCAGGGCCTCACCAGCTCCTTCCCTCCGCCTGAGTTCTCCCCACTCCTGAGCTGGGACCCGAGCCTCCTGGCCCCTGAGGACCAGACCCAGGGTTCAGCACAGTGCTGGGCACGCTGGGGGTGCCCCGTGGACATGAGTGGACATGTCCCCTAGAGGAAATGGTGACTGAGGGACCAAATCTACAACAGAAGGAGGACTGCAGACAAAGATCACTTCCTCAGGGTCTCTATGGGATCCCCAAAGAAACACGTGTGTGTGTGTGTATGTGTGTGTATGTGTGTGTGTGTGTGGTGTGTACATGTGTGTGTGTGTGACTGTAAGCACAGCTGTTCACAGATGAGTGCCCCTGTGATAATGGGCACCACCAGCTATGTGTGGGCTCTCCCTGCTTGTGACTATGAGTGTGCCCACCAGAGAGAGCTGGAGCCTTGTGTGGTGTGTGGTGTGTGGTGTGTGTGTATGGTGTGTGTGGTGTGTGTGGTGTGTGTGGGTGTGGTGTGTGATGTGTGATGTGTGATGTGTGTGGTGTGTGTGGTGTGTGGGTGTGGTGTGTGGGTGTGGTGTGTGGTGTGTGGTGTGTGTGGTGTGTGTGGTGTGGTGTTGTGGTGTGTGTGGGTGTGGTGTGTGTGGTGTGTGGGTGTGGTGTGTGTGGTGTGTGGGTGTGGTGTGTGGGTGTGGTGTGTGGTGTGTGAGTGTGTGTGTGTGTGCGGCACCCTGGCCATCCTGTGATCCGCTTCCCGCCTCTCCAGACTTGGGTCATCCTCAGCACGGTCCTGTGACCTTTCACCCAGGCATTCGGTAGCCGTGGAGGGGCCAGCTGTGTGTCCTGCCTGCACCCTGGTGGCCCCCGGCCTCTGCATTCTCACCTCCGTCCACCCCCCACTCCTCTGTTGCGTGAACACTTGTTAAATCATTACATGGGCTAAACTTTGGTTTTGTGGGTTTTCCTCTTTTCCGCAAAGGATCAAGATTCACATTTCCTGTCTGCCCAAGCCCCTCCCCCAGGCGCCCCGTTAGGGGTTCTGGTTGTCACACCACCGTTCGCTACAGAAACTCAGGGGCCTTAGTCTGTTTTGTGTTGCAAGACACCTGAGGCTGGGCTCGTTGGCTGAACGGAGGTTGACTGGCTCACAGCTACGGAGGTTCAAGGCCGTGATGCCAGTCTCTGCCTGGCTCTGGTGAGGCCTCCTGGCCGATGGAGCCCTGTGCACGAGTGGCCGAGTGGCCATTGGCATCTGCAGAGGGGGGGACCCAGGGAGTTCCCAGGGGCACTTACACACCCATTCTTACAGGAACTAGTCCAGTCCCACGAGACCCGCCCACTCCGTGAGACCCTGGGAACAGACAGGCCCCAGTCACCTCCCTCTCTGCCCCTCCCCTTGGCGGTCCCACCACCCAACACCACATGCTGGAGGCCAAGTTTCCAGCACAGGAACCTTTGGGGACAAAGCTTACCCAGGCCATAGCAGCAGGGTGACAGCACCCACCCCACAGAGTCCTAAAGTCCTCAGGACATGGCCCTCAGGAGGTCCTCCTGAGATGACTGCCTCACAGGAGTAGGGCAGCCCTGGGGCCACTTGCTATGGCCTCAGCAGGGCACTCGACCTGCCTGAGGACGGTGGGCCTCCTCAGCCGTCCCCCAAACCCAGCATCCACGTCCTGTTGCAGGTGGACATCAAGACCCAGCTGAGCTCCGTGTCACACGGTGTGGCAGAAGGTGCCCAGCCCTGGTGGCTGCATCAGCCTGGACCCGTTTCTGTTGCCCGGGCGCCGTGGTCCTGGCCATGCTCCGGAGTGCCCTTAGCAGTGACTCGGAGTCAGACTTCAACCACCGACGACTTTTTACCTGAGTCCAACCTCCAGAGCCCCCCATCTTACAAAACTGAGTCTCAGGGCTACTAAAAACCCCCCTGCTCCCTCCCCCCAGCACCCTGGAGCCCTCTGTCCTTCTTTCTGTCTCTATAACCTCGATGATCTATGGTGGCTTTGGAAGTGGAATCCTACGGTGTCCCTCCTCGGAGGACTTGCTTCACTTAGCATAATGCCTTCGAGGCCCATCCACTGGCAGCAGGCAGCAGGATTCCTCCCTGTTGAAGGCTGAATAATATTCCATTGTGTGTCTGCACCATCTTCTGTTTCTGTCTCCACCAGGGGTCCCGGGTTGCATCCAGCCCTGGGCTATGGTGCACAGTGTTGCTGTGGACCTGGGCGTGCAGGTACCTGTGTCCTCCCTGCTTTCAAACTTGGGGAATCTACACAGAAGCAGGACTGCCGGGTTGCTTGGCAACTCCACTGTCTACTTTGGGGGCCCAACATGTTCCTCTCCACAGCAGCTACACCGTCCTTCATACCCCCCAACGCACACGTTCTAATTTCTGCACATCAGCACCAGTACTCTTTCTGGAAGTTTCTGGGGTTTTGTTTGTTTCGCTGGCTGTAGCCACCCTAAGGGGTGTGAGGGCCGATCTCGTGTGGCTTTGACTGGCATTTCCCTGGTGGTTAGCGATGTGGCTCAGGAGGTCACTCTTGAACCATGAAACCAAATGGGGGATTCTCCACCCCCGCCACCTCCTGGACCACATGAGGCTATGGCCTTCACTCACTCACACGTGCACTTCAGGGATGTGCTGAGCTTCTGACAGATGTTTAGAAGAAACACCGCCCCAAAGCTATGACCTTGAGGAGACCTGCTGTGAGGAGGCGTCTAAATGCCACATGGAGAAGAATCCAAATGGCTATCGAATATGTGAAAAAAATTCTTTACCCTCACTCGTCAACACAAAACTATCTTTAAACATGAGGAGGACTCTTTTTTTTTTTTAAGAGAGAGAGAATTTTTTAATATTTATTTTTCAGTTATCGGTGGACACAACATCTTTGTTGGTATGTGGTGCTGAGGATCGAACCCGGGCCGCGCGCATGCCAGGCAAGCGCGCTACTGCTTGAGCCACATCCCCAGCCCAAGAGAGGACTCTTTTTTTAATTTTGTGCCTCACCTTTTGGGAAGGACTTCAAAGGCTGACCAGGATACACATGTCAGCTCTGACAGCTGTGCAAACTTACGCACATCACTCACCCTCTCTGAGACTCTATTTATTCACCTGCATGAAGCAGGTAAAAGCACAGGAGCCCAAACCTCACAGGGACAAGGTAAGGATTCAGTGTGGGTTGTGCTTAGCACTGGGCCTGGTCCCCACTGAGTGCTCAGGACACATTGTTAGCTCTTGTGTCCCATCCCTGCCCTGGCACGTTATCCAGGGGGGCTGTGGGTCTGCCCACTGAGCAGGGGTGAGATGGGGGCCTCTTGTTTGGGATGCTTGGGGGAGGGATTGAGAGAGATTAGGGGGCCCCGAATCTCTGTCCCCCGAGCCACGCTTGTCTGCCACTGCCTTCCATACCCATGTGTCCCAGAGTCTCCAGTCAGGGCCAAGTCTCCCCACCAGGGGCAAGACAGTCACTGTCCAGCAGCTGAGGCCCAGGACTAGAGTGTCCACCCTGGTCACCAGGCCTGGACCCAGGGGCCCTTAGCAGGAAGCCAGTGCTTCAGGGGGTATGAGCCAGCCCTGGGCTGGGCCGGGAGCCTGGGCTCTTCTCGGCCCTTAACTGGCCCTGACCTCTCCACAGCCTGGAAAGCGGTGCACGGATCAGGGGTTCTCAAACCAGGGCCTGAGGGTCCTCGGGTTTCTGGGCCGCCCGCCCCCTCTGCTCCCATCCCCCTCATCCCCTAAACCTTGGGATCCTGGCTAAGATCCGGCTAAATGAGGAGAGGAGCCCGGGGCACACGCCGAGAGCTCTGGGCAAGCAGGCCTGGTGCCATCCAGCAGGCCTGGGCAGGACAGTTCATCCGGACCAGCCTCAGTTTGCCCCCGTAATCTGGAAACCATGCGAGAGCACGTCCTTGTCAGACCCCTTCGGGAGCAGGTGGCCCTCTGCATCACACATCCGTGAAGCCAAGCACCGTCACCAACAACGCTCAGGAACGATAAGGACCTGGTGCTGGGTCAGGGATCCTGCACCCACCGAGCTGCGCGGAGTCCGCAGCAGACACTGGGCTGTTCTGTGTAAAGAACTCCAGCGCCTGCAGATTTGGGGACCCCAGGGTCCTGGAGCCACTCCCCTGGGGACACAAGGGACTCCTCCGGATGAGGCTGTGTATTCCGAGCACTTGGTATCGTACCGGGCACACGATGAGCGTCCCGGGAACGTGATCCAGCACTGTGACTACTGAAAGGACCTGCCACACGTTGACCCGGGCCACCAACAGGGTTTGCCATGGTGTCCCCGATCGAGTGAGTCCTAGCACCCCTGGCCATCCGCTCGTCTGGGATCCCTGGGTCCTCGGCTCCAGGCCTGCGATCCACCCTGATGAACGAGGAGTTGGTCCCACCCCATCACCGACCAACTGGGTGACCTTGGGTAAGTCATCTCTCCTCTCCAGGGCTGTGGGAACAAGGTGTTATGACAGCCTGGGGGTGTGCAGGGACTAGAACAGCACCCAACACACAAGAAACGACCAACACATGCTGTCACTGAGTCCAGCTGGGGTGAGCACTTGGGGTGTTTTCAATCATGTTGGGGGGTGGGCGCCCTCTAGTGGTGGAGCCCCGCCGGGTGGGTGCCACCACCTTCAGCCTCAGGGGAGGAGGTAGCAAAGGGAGGACAGTGAGCTTAGATCTTGGAGGGGGATCTTATTGGGACTGTGGGTGAGTTCCAATGCTAGGTCACCAGAGCTGAGCCCAGGACCAATGATCTGTACACAGTTTGGCCAGAAGGGCAGAATAGAAAGTTCTGGCTTAGGCTCCAGTGAACTCCGCAAAGAAGGAATGGGCAGGGCCCACCAATGAGCTGAGAGGCAAGCGTGAGGACCCCAGGAAGGTCCCACTCTCTCATCTTCCACTGGGAGACACACCTCTCCTCCATCCTCCTATTCCACTCACAGATGAGAAAGCTGAGGCCCAGAGAGTGAAGGGACTCTCCTGAGGTCACACAGCACATCCAGGGCAGAACACAGGCCAGACAGGTCCAGTGCGCTCTGCCTCATGCTGCCAAGTCAGCCCGGCCCAGCCAGGCAATGAGAAGCAGAGGACATTTCATTGAATCATAGAGGGAAGTTTCGAAGAAGGGAAAGGCATCAGGCGGAGTTCCCAGGGCTGGAGCCGTGCCCAGCCAGTCCCAGGGCTCAGGGAGGGTGGGAATGACGCAGCCTGGGCCCGTGGAGGTCTCAGGAGCACCATTCACCGGGAATATGCAGGCAGCGTCAGCCAGGAGGGTTGCAGAGGCGCCGGGAAGGACGGCCCAGCCCCGGCCCAGGCTGACTCCAAGGGGCTCTGTGCGTGGGCAGAGTGTGCTTGGGATCTCCTGGTCTCATAGTCCACACACGCACGTGCACACGCATACGCACACCCACAGAAGCATGCAAGGAGCCGCGCAGAGCTCTTGAGTGGAGACAGAAGCCCCGACAGCAAGGAAGGGGTCAGCTTAGAGCAGAGAAATCCCCAGAGACCCATGAGAGGGGCGGCCAGGAGCAGCGGTCCAGGCCCAGCTGTGGGCTGAGGCCCCCGTCAAGGCCATGGACACGACCAGTTCTCTTCTCCACTCAGAAAGGCCGCTTCCTCCTCAACCTGGGGGGCCGATCCTGCTGTGTCCTGATTTCAGCTGAGCTGAGATTTGCCTCCCCTTTGTTCATCACCCAACCTACAGAGGAGGAAGCTGAGACTCAGGGACAGAAAGGGGCTGCAGAGCCATTTCTACCCAGCACGACTCTCCATCCCTCCGTTTGATTTATCCTCCCCCTCCTCCCCCTCCTCTCCCTCCTCCCCTCCTCTCCCTCCTCCTCCTCCTCCCAATGCTGGCGATGGAACCCAGGCTCACACATGCCAGGCAAGTGTTCTGCAGGTGCTCTCCCTCGGAGCTCCCACCCCCTCCCCTGGCTTCATACCTTGAGAGCCATGGAATTAGGCTACTGGGACAAGAGAGGCAATTCTGTTCACCACATGCCTCCAGAATGCTCTAGAGATGCTAGCCATAGCCCACCATCCAGCACTGACCAACCACCAGGACCCAGGAACTGTGCGCTCCCAGGACTACAGAGTGAGGTGAGGCACAGAGACAAGCAGAGGGCAGTCGCTGGCGCCAGCTGGATCCAGGTTCAAATTCTGCCTCTGCTGGCTATGTGCTGTGAGACCTGAACGTGTTGTTTAAATCTCAGCTGCCCTGCTTCCTGACCTGCCCAGAAGGTGTTATGTTCCACTGCAAAGAGCTTTAAGGGTGGGTGATGGGGGTGAAGAGCTGCCATTTTGGTATCCTTTGGGATTGGGCCCTGCTCAGTCACTGACTGACCTGGTCCTCTCCGTGACCCTCTGCTACAAGGTTATTGACAGCTGCATTTGCTGGTAAGAAAGCTGGGACTAGACGAAGAGGGGACTTGAACTCAGCCCGTCTGGTCCCCAAACACCACACTACACTGTTCACTTATAACATAGGAGAAAGACCTCAGATGTGCCCTGGGGCTCCGGGGCTCGGTTTGAGAGGAAGTGACAGGCGGGGTTCCTTCAGACCCAACAGACACCCTGCCTGGGAGATCCACAGGAAACTGACTCAGGAGAGGGCTCCGGATGGGCTCTGGGCTCCCCCACAAAATCATCTACTCTTCATTGACACGGAGGCACTCCTCTGGGCCAGGCTCAGGACTGGACACTCTGGACAGGGACCCTGTTCCACAGCCACTCGGGGAGCAGGGCCTGCTCCCAGACACCACGATGGAGAGGAGGCAGGAAACAAGGGCATGTGTCCCAGGGGAGGGCCACTCACTGCCTGGTCAGGAGGCACTCAGGCCAGACCCCCACCCCACCTGGGAGGCTGAGGTCTCCCATCACCCTAGCCCAGCCCTGGAGCTGCCCCTTTAAGAGGTCTGGCTGGGCCCTTTAAAAGGAGAGATGGCTGAGGCTGCTTCCCACCATGTGCCCCCTCCAGCTGCAGCTGCAAGAGTCCTGGCTGCTAGACCAGGCTGAGCGGGGACCAGGGAGCCCCCTGCTCCTCCCTTGACCTCCCAGCCACCCCTCCGCCCACCAGCCCAGGTCCCTGTGCCTGGGTCAGGCCCCTCCACAGCCCAGTTGTCCCACCGGCTCTTGACCGTTCCCTGGCTGGACTCCTGGCTGGGCTGCCCCCGCCCTTCCCTTCCCGCTCCGTGCTTGGCAGCAGGGGGAGAGTCTGTTCCCGAGCAGGGCCCAGGGGGCCGGCCAAGGCCAGCCAGTGCAAGGGGGCGGAGGGCAGTGCTGTCTAAAGGGAACCCCTTCCCCACGGCGCCAGCTCCATCCGCCACTGGGGTGTGGGGCCAGGGCCAGCAGGAAGCAGGACCAGCCTGGACTTGAATGCTAGAAGCATCTATCTGCACAGACGACTGAAGCAAGGGGCTAGGCTTCTAGAAGAACACACTAGCCAGGAAGAGTCCAGGCTCCTGCAAGAACAGAAAGGCCCTGTCTGGCTTCCATCAGAAGGGCTCGCGGCCACACAGTCCCCACGAGCATCCTCGCTGCACCTAACACTACGCTAGGCACCTTATAGCCCTGAGACCAGTCCACACCTGTGTCTGCCCTCCTTCCCAATCAATGGCAACCATGGCACCCACCTAGTACCTGGAGAGCTGTGGGGAGAACACCGGCAGTAGGCTTCTCTCCATCGCCACGTGTTCCTCCCCATCCCTGAGCTTCCTTGGTAATGGAAAAGTCCCCCCTCCCCTCTCTGCCATCCTCCTACCTGCTGGGAGCCGGTCAGCGAGGACGCACAGGGCCGTAGTGTAGCTTCTTGCAGAAAGAATCAGGCTCCCTGGGACTGTCCCAGGGCATCCTTGTGCTGTCACCCACCTGAATCAAAGTGCGGTGGCAAGGGGCCACTGAGAAGGGACGGCCGCCCAGGCCTGCGCCAGGAGGCCCAAGGTCAAGTCTGTGCCAGTCACTTGCGGGCAGAGCGGCCTGGGCCCTCGCGCTGCCCTCCTGTCTGGGAGGTGGGCTGCGTGGCAAGGCTGGAGCGCAGGCCTTCACGGCCTGGACTGAGAGGGGCCGGGAAGGCGATGGGGCCCTCGAGGCTGCCCCTGCCTTTGTTTGCTTTATGGAGTAAAAGAAAACACTTTGAACATTTTATGGGGATTTGGGGAGGGGGGAGGGGGGAGGGGTCAGGAGGAGGCTTCGTCCAAGAGAAACAGCCTCGGAGGAGGAGGATCGGCCAAGAAAACCCGAGGGCAGGGCCAGGAGGGTTCTCGAGCTCAGCCCGATGAGAGCTGGAGGGGAGGCAGGAGCCGGGAGCCAGAGAGAGGCCACAGGAAGAGACCCCTGGGCTGTGGGTCCCTGCCATAGCAGCAAGGCAGTCCCGTGCCCCTGCAGCGGCCTGGAGCCACCGGAAGCCCCGCCCTCTCCTCCTAGGGCAGGTCCATCCGTCCTGTCCACCGTCAGGGTCTCACCCACTCACTCTCGGGTTAGTAGAGGACAGACTCTCAGGGGAGCCCACCAGAGACGGAGGGCAGGGGTGGTTGCTGAGGACCCCACCAAGAAGGGGTGGGTTTGGACCCACCACCGAAGGCGGGTGGAGGGCACCAGGTGGAGGAGCAGGAGGGAAGGGCAGGACCTCGTGCTCCTGATGGGCGGGGAGGCCCCGGAAGGGAAGCCGCACCCCAGCAGGCCAGCCGTCCCCAGCAGGGCCCTCACCACTGCCCCAGGCGGGAGCCACGCGGGTACCCAGCACTCCCTGGGGCCCTCTTCTCCAAGCTTCCAGAGGGTCTCTAGTGAGACCCCAGCTGGGACCCCTCCCACCCGGCCAGGGAAACCCTCAAAGGCCATCTCTCCCACCCCCGGAAACCCACCGCCCGCTTCCTCCTCGAGGGTCGCAGACGTCCTCCGGCTCCTGCCCTCAGAGGCCAAGGTCTTACAATTCAAGCTCAGAGACCATCAGAGCAGCTGGGAGACGCAGGGAGGAGGCGGCAGCAAGTGAGGAGATGAACAGAGGCCTGGGAACCGGCGGCCGGGCTCCCCTCCCGCATCCTGGTCGCCCTCGCGGCCCCCAGCAGCAGCGAGGGCTCCCCCTTAGGGGCCCTGGGATTCCAGGGGTGTCCCCAGATCCGCCCTGGTTCCCCCAGGGTGGAGCATGGTTCCCAAGCCCTGAAGGGTCTTTCAGCCAAGTGTGTGATTATCCCCAGGGGAATCCCAAGGGCCCTTCGTCTCAAATTAGCACCTGAAGACATTAAAAACCGCCAGATCAGCCCTGCGGCTGGGAAGGCTGGCTGCCGCCCAGGACGCCAGGGGAAAGAGCAAGACTGGGAGCAACTCTCCACTGAACTCCTCCGCCTGGGGTAGCCTCTCTGGACTTCTGCATAATGATAAGTTGATACTGATATAGTGAGAGGTGTAGTTTATGGAGAGCTTACTGCTGTCCAGGCTCTGGACTAAACACAGGACGACTCTATGAAGCAAGTCGGTTTTCACCTCTTTACAGATTAGAGAACTAAACCCAGAGAAGTTAAGTAACTTGCCCGAGGTGACCAAGCAACAAAGAAAAGAATGAGGACTCTGACCCAGCCACTCCGACTCCAGGACTCCACAGACAGCAGACTTAACTTCTGTGCTGTATCACACAGTGCTTTTCTGTACTCATTGAACAAATGCAGAACATCTTCTTGGGCTGGGCAAAGGACATCAAGAGAGAAATCGTGTTACAGCCCTCAAGGAGCGTCCAGTCTAATGGGCAAGAAGATAAATAACGGATGGTAATGCAATGTTATTGCTATTATTACAGATGAATATAAGATCTTGGATGTATTAGTCAGGTTATTTAATGCAAGCTGCTTTAACAAATAGCCCCGGCATCTCATGGTCTTAACAAGACAACACATGGTGCAATGCATTGGTGGGGCTTCTGCTCCGTGCAAGTGTTCCAAGATCCAGGCCTCCTTGGAGTCTTTTACTGCAATCCTCTACTAGAAGTCAGTCACTAAGCAAGAGAGAGACATCACAGAGGGCTGCATGAACATTTTACAGTCTGGACCAGAAACCATGCCTTGCTTGCTTGTATTCCGCTGGCTAGAGCCAGTCACAACACCTGCACTTACCTGCAAGGGCAGTTGGGAACTGAGCCAGTACTGAGGAGTAGGTACCTAGCAGGTGTCTGTCACAATGGGGGAGACAAAGGAGAAAGCAGTAAAATCTATGTGGCTGAGCAGGTGAGGATCAGTCTGGGGCCATTGGTGCAGTGCGCGATGACCAGGACATTCTGGGTGAACTGGAGCAGGTCTGGAGTTTGACAAATTAGAGGAAGTGACCGGGCAGGTGACTAGGGAAAGAGCCACGGAGATGGCACCTGCACTCCGATCCCGAATCTGCGCACTATGAGCCCCGCAGGCACAGCCCCTAGTGCAGCGTCCTCATGGGTAAAATGGCCACTAGAGCATCCGCTGGAGGTGAGAGGCGCAGTCAGCACATGCAGGAGACACTCTCTAAGCAGAGGCCATCCTTGCCCTGGTGGGCCCTTGAGTCCACACCCTAGCCGGTTACCCTGGAGGAAAACATTTCATCCGATGGCCACCACTCCAAGCCCTGAGACCCAGAGGCAGGGAAACTCTATGGAGAGGCCACAGGCTGCCCCAGGAAGGAGCTGAAGACCTCCCCTCCTGACCCCCATGATAGGCAGCACTGACATTATTGGGGCCATTATTTAACACAAAGGTGCAGTGAAAGGAGGGGGTTGTCCCCAGGCCTCACAGGCCCCCAAACAGACCAACTGGTTGTGGCTGCCTGGGGACTACGGTGAGATTTCTGGGGTCTGATCTGGGTTCCCGGGAAAGCATGCAGGCATAGATTAGTGCTGTCTGCCGCCTGCAGGGCTTGGGCACAGACAGTAGCATCACATTTGGGGGGAGATGATGAGGTGCCCTGATCCCCTCACCAACCTCCGCCATCTCCCTGAAAGGTTTGATCATCTCTGTGGAAGATGGCTTCAAAGTAAGTCTAAAGTGCTCACTAAGCAGAGCACGGGCCCTGGTCACCTCCACCAGCACTGGGACCCTGGAACTCTGCAAGGGGCTGAGGTGCCCTAAGCCCAGCACACATCGGTCTCTGCCCTTCCCTTGCCTAACAGCAGCCCTGTTTCCTCTTGAGGAATGTCCTCATCCCTGGTACCCATTGGTATCTTTTCTAATTTGCCCCCGCCCCACCCAAGTTTGGAATTCGAATCTCAAAATGGTGAGACAAATAGATTGGAAGTAGTCCTGTCCACCACAGGGGTGGCTTGCTGCCCAGGTGTTTAAGCTCAGAGTGAAGAGGTGTCACCCCATCACAGATGTCTTCACCTAGCCCTGCTGCTGTTTGTGTCCCCCCCAGGTCCCTTAGGATAGAGACCCTGGCTCATTCACTGATATATTACGAAGGTTTAGTGAGCTGCCTGCTTGAAGTGTTCAATAATTCTTGGCATTCTTGGATGACTGAATAAATGGATGTAAGAAAACAGGTAAGTCCTGCATCAGATAATAAGACTGAAACATGAGATCTGCTTCTCACTTGCCATGTGACCTTGGCAAGTCTGTTCCGGAGAGTCAGTTCTCTCATATTTAAAAAGGAAACAATGACACAGTCCCAGGATTGTTGACAGGTTTAAATGAGATACTGGATGTGAGATTGCTTTATAAACTCTAAATGATGTGAGGGTAATTATTCTCATCATCAAGGTACAGAAGAAGTTGCAGAATACAAAAAGCATGCTCACCCTAGCACACATTTTCTTTGTTCAAAACAGTTTGTGATTCAATGTCTTTATTAAACTGAAAGTTCCAGAAAACTTAATTCAAACCAGCTTAGTCAATAAGAAAATCTATTGGCTCAAGACCTTGGAAATTTTTCTGGCACTGGCTTCAGGTAAGGTTTGACCTACTAGTCGAAATGATGTCACCAAAGACCTAGTTTCTAAGCACCAAAGACCCAGTATCTACACACTAATTGGTGGCCCGGTTCCTGAGCACATGGTAAAAACTGAAGACATTTTTGTTGGGAAAATAAACAAAATTGGCCTTACAAATATAAACTTTGATGATTCAGGAATCAGGGTCTTTGGTTGCATGCAACAGAAACTCACTTCAGCAGAAGAAATGCATTGGAAGAAGTGATCGAGAGGCTAGAGAATGAGGCTTGGAAATGAACAAGATATTGGAAGGGCCAGGTCAGAAAGGGCCTTATTAGCCATCGCGGAGTCCCAAGTTCAGCGGGAAGGCACAGGGGAATCTAAGCAGGAGGGCAATGTGCTTCAGTTTGCATTTAAGAAAAATTCCTGGGGCCGCAAGCTACAGGAAAGATGGAGGGAAGAGGAAGGGGAAGGAGATCAGAAATGAGGTGCTGTTGTTCAGGTCAGAGGTGGTGGAGGCCCAGCTGAGGCTTGAGAACTGAGACACGGCAATGAAGGGAACAGACAGGATATGGAGTCGGGAAGTGGCAAGAGTGAAGACCAAACCACAGGTCCCAGGCCTGGCCCCTGGACAGGCATTGACCTGCTCACTGACACAGCAGAGAGGACAGGGGAGGGGACCCCCCACTGGGTCCCTGGTGGAGCTGGCCATGCCACTGGTCCTGCACAGGCCTCTGCCAGGCAGGCAGCCCAGGGCCTGGCGGGGAGAAAGCCGTACAGAAGGATGCCCAGTTTGGTATCCACGTCAGGGTAATTCCAAACTCTTTTGGGTACAGAGCTGAGCCTCTAGAGCCAAGTTCTGGAATGCTCTTTGCCTCTGGCTTCCCGCCACACGCATCATCTGCAGAGAATATTCAGAGATGTAAACATGATGATTTCATCAAGGTCCTCGTGTTAGGGGACACATGTGCAGGCGATGGCAGCCCATCAAACCGTGGAAACTCTGACCCGGGAGGCTGAGACACAACAATGCGGCGGCTCCCTCCCCCGCACCCCC
>NW_025999869.1:3872071-3884514 GCF_001458135.2 Marmota marmota marmota
CCGCAAACGTGGTTAATTAATGTAATGAATTACCCAGAACCTGGACGGCGCCTCGGATTTGCTGACAGCTGATACAAACAGAGGCGGTGGCCAAGAATCCCAGCGCGTGCATCACACACACACACACACACACGGCTCCACCAAAAATAGCTTGCAACTGGGTTTGTAACTCGGTGACTTTTCCATCTGTGCTGGAACATGGCAAGAAGTGACGGCCCTGCGCAGCCGAGAGGAGAGTGGGAGAACCTCGAGTCCCTGACACCACACTCAGGCAGCGTGGGGCCTGCACGTATCTAGGGGCCTCTCCTCCGCCTTCCCAGACGCCCCCTCACCGGCTCCCTTCAGCCACCCTGCACTCCATGAAAGAAAGCAGGACTGGCGCTTCCTGAGGACCTACTGTGTGCTGGGCTTTCTTTATCCAGAGAACCTTTGGGTTGTAAGCAACAGAATTCCAGTGGGAACCGCCTGGGGCCACAAAAGTGGATGGATGTGGGAAGGGCCTGGAAATATCTCATAGGCTCCAGCAAAAATGGAATACCCCGAGCCAGGAGAAGGGCAGGGGCAGCCGGAGCCAGGGACCCACCCACAGAGCCCAGAGCCGTGGACAGGCGGACGCAGTCGCTGACTCTTGCTGTTCACAGATGCCATCTTTGGGAATTCGCCTACTTGCCACACCCGCCAGCACCTCCGGAACACCCTGGCCACAAACCCGCGGGTGAAAATCTCTGCGTGACCCGAGGCAAACCCTCCTCCCACCGGCGTGTCGTGAACAAGTCTCCTGGTCAAGATCCAGGTAGTGCCACCATTGGCTCATCTTTGAGCTTTTCCTTGGTGATTCTGCACCAGGCATCGCCCTGAAGCACCTTGCAGAGAAAGGCAGGTGCCCGGGAGCTTCGCCCAGGCGGTGAAAGGTCCCTGCGGCCGGGGCTAACCCATCAACTACACCTGTCCAGCAAGGTGTGCGAGCAGCGCATGCGCACCGCAGGGCTCTGGGGGCTGGGTTGGGTGATGAAGACGCTGGGACCCGAAGCTCACAGGAGCCCACCTCTGAGCAACGGCCCGGGTTCGCTCATTTCTGCAGCGTGATTCCAGAATTAATAAGGATCAGCTGCATCTCCTCGATCTCGCTCTCTCCAGCCTCCCTCTCTCCAGCTCTGGGCCCTTAGGAGGGAAAGACGCAGGCTGATCGTAGCTGCCCAGCCTGGTGCCTCCTGGCCTCCGTCACCAGAGAGGGCCTTCGTTTGAAAACGCCTGGGCCACATAGCAGGATGGGCAAGGCCATCTAAGAAGAGGCGTCTCCAGGTGCACTCACTCAAGCTCCAGAAACTGTAGTTCCTGAAAGCCGCAGGAGGCCGAGGCAGGAAGATCGCAGTTCAAAGCCCGCCTCAGCAACGACCAAGCACTGGGCAAGTCAGTGAGACCCTGTCTCTAAATAAAATATTTTTTTAAAAAAGGGTTGGGAATGTGGTTCAGTGGTTAAGCACCCCTGGGTTCAATCCCTGGTACCAAAACCAAAACCACCACCTCCAACAACAACAAAAGAACCCTGTTCTCATGTGACTGGGGAAAGGACTGAGCAGCCAAGCAGGTCGCCCACCTGCACAGGCAGGTGCACATGCAGGAACACGCACATATTTAATTCTTATTGCACAAATTTTACTACGTCCACATACCACCTGCCACATTGCCAACTAGTTTCCCTTAATTCTTTTTCCTTGCTTGTATGTACTTAAAAGGAAAATTAAGATTTCTTCCATATATAGACATTAATCATCAAAATAAACTCATAATGATTAAAAAAAAAAAGCAAATGTTAGTCCTTGAGCCGTGGACCCCCTCTCACCTACAGCTGAGCATGTTTACAAACCGGCTCCTGTCCCCACTGGGCTGCTGAAACTCTGCCCAGAGGAGACCGAACCTCTGTGCATGGGGCTGGTACAGAAAAATACTAAAAGCCCCTGAGAGCCAGGATACCGGGGCTGCGCCTGCATCTCCTCTCCAGCCAGACCCGGAGAAGAGGCAGAAGAGGAGGAGTGGAGGGCAGGGGAGCAGAGGAGGGAAGGGGCTCCCCCTGACCTGGCTGAGCCTCTGACCTCACCTCTCTGGACTGGACCTGCCGTGAACTAACATTTCGCCATGTGCTGTTTCTGTTCAGCACCTTTGTCTGGATCGTGTCTTCTTCCTGAAATACTCTCTCCCTTCTTTTCATGCCTCGTTCTTCAAATTCCACCTCCTCTTTGTATCAATTGGGAATCTTTCAGCAGCACATAACAGAAAACCCAACTGAAAGAAGTTTGTATACAAGGAAGTTTGTTACATCAATGAGAAGACCCCACATAGCTTAATTCAGCAGATGAACGATGTCATTAAGAACCCAGGTTCCTCCCATCTCTTTGCTCTGCCATCCTGTAGTTCCTCAAAGCCGCAGGAGGCCGAGGCAGGAAGATCGCAAGTTCAAAATCGACCTCAGCAACGACTAGGCACTGGGCAAGTCAGTGAGACCCTTGGTGCAACAGCTAACTCTGTGTGTGGTTGCAAAATGGCTGCAACACCTCCACCATCACATCCTCACCAAAATCCAGACTCAGAAAAGGGATCACAACTTCTTTGTGTCTGTTTTTAAGATTCTAGAAACTTCTTTAGAAGCATGCCCCACCCCACCCCCCAATTTCCCCTCGTAGTTCATTGACCAGAACATGATCACTCTCCCCTTAAGCCGGGTACTGGCAGAAAGAAAGCAATTAGCACCATTGGATGAGAAATCAGACCCACCCCTGAGGATGAAGATGGAGGGAGGTGTCTCCGAAGCCCATGACCCCACCAGGGAGCACGGACCCTGAGCCAAGTCTGCATTCTGTAGTGAGAAGCCAGTCATGTTCTTTTCCATACCTCCTTTTAAATACCTCCCCACCTGGATAGAACCCCTGTGGCCAGCCTTCTCTCCCCTTCTAAACTCTTCCACAGACCACTGCCTGCCATCTACCTCTGTCACCTAGATTTGTTGGATTGCCATACACTCAATTTAACAGATAGATGATGGGTACATGATGGTGTGGGGTGCCCGCCTGGTGCTGGGACCACACCAGGACTTGGACCTGCTGGGCAAGGGCTCTGCCCCAGACACCATCCCAGTCCCCCTACAATTTATAACTAATCTGCTATGAACCTGTCTCAGTCACCAGGCTGCAAGGCCCTACTGAGATGGGAGGGATGGCAAAGGAACCCAGAGCCTCGCGGGTAAGAATGGGGTGGCGGAGCGAGCTCCTTACACTGAGTCTGCTGAATTGCGGGTGAGGGAGGGGAGAGGGGACTGGCGGAATGCAGGCTTTGCTCACAGACAAAACAGTCCGCCCGGAGGGCCAACTCTTTGACTGGGCTGGAGTGTCTATTATGGGAAATAATAATCTGTTAGCTTAACAACCCCTTTTACCTGAATTACATGTAACAGAATACACGGTATTGCCTGGCGGCAGGGAGGCAGAAGTTCAAGCCCACCTCCGCGCTCTCTAGGGCAGCCACTAATTGCCCGAGGTTTAGGTCAAAGGTTATTGCAGGATTAAAATTGCCAGTAAAATAAAAGCAAGTCCTGGATTCCCAAATTAGCTAATTGCTCCCTCCTGGGTGGTTTCTCTTCTAATAGGAGCGTTCTCTGGCCAGCAGGTGCCCCTGCCCCACGGAGCCTGATTCCCAGCCCTCTCCTGCTGACCTCAGCCCCATTCTCCCCAGGCGCTCCCCCCCCATTCTCCCCAGGCGCCTCCCAGCCCATGTGGAGGGTGTGGAGGGGCAAAGTGGGAGGGGGAGGCTAAAAGAGGGAGAGGGAGCAATCTGAGAGTCCTGTCCTGCCTTCAGTCATCCCAGGAGCCTGAGGTGCGCTCCAGAACCTGTCCAAAGAGCCAAGTGGCTGAAATGACGCAGGCCCGGGAGGAAAAGAGGATCCCAGGTTGGAGGTGGGAAATGTAGGGCATGTGGGGATGACCTGAGACCTCTTGTCACACCAGAAAGCAAAGAAACCATCAAAGTATGGGTATGAGATGGACAGCATTACCCTAGGGACATGTATGACTGTCCATATGGTGCAACACTACACTGTGTACAACCAGAGAAAGGGACACCGTGCTGCAGTTGTGTACAAGGAGTCAAAGTGCCGTCTGCTGTCATATGCACCTAATTAAAATAAATTAATTAATAGAAAAAAAAAAAAAGCACGAGTACGATGGGAAAAGGACACTTGGAGTCCTCACTGGCCAGATGTGGATGACTGCAACTTCAAAAAGAATAGCCATTGCTAGGGTTTGGAAAGCATTAAGTAAGTTTTAAAATACAGAAGTTCTTAGAAAGCCAGGCATGGTGGCTCACAGCTGTAACCCCAATGACTCAGGAGACTGAGGCAGGAGGATGGCAAGTTAGAGGCCAGCCCGGCAACCTAGGGAGTCCCTAAGAACTTAGTGAGACTGTGTCTCAAAATAAAAATAAATAAATAAAGGGGGGAGGTTAGGGATGTAGCTCCCTGGGTTCAATCTCTGGTTCCAAAAAAAAAAAAAAAAAAAAGAAGGTTCTTGGAGACCCTTTAAAAAAGCTCACTGGCCATCTTTGGAGGATGCTAGTTAGCAACATTCTGAAAACTAGTGAATGAAGAGAATCAGACACTGGGGTCTTTGGGGAGGGATGGCATGCGCATCAGAGGGTAGCTGATGGAGAGACATTCTTCTGCATAGAAGTCCGTCAATAAATGGAGAAGTGGGTGGGGTTAGAAACTCATTTTGCCAGGCTCCCAAAATAATGGGTGCAGGCTCAGGTGTGTCCACTTGGCCCAGCTGACACAGTGGGAGAGTTCCTTGCTGTGGGCTGTCCTGTCTATTGTGGGTGAGACTCAGCGCCCGGGCTGTACCCACTAGAGCAGCAGGCCTCCACCCCCAGATGTTGCAACACACTGCCCCATGTCCCCAGGGACAAAACCACCCCCGCTGAGAACCACTGACCCACACGTGGTCCCCAGTGGCTGCTCAGCCCCAAGGTGAGGTCAGAGAGGAGCTGACCTCGCCTGTGACAAAAGCAGCCCAGGGAAGCTGAGGGGGCCAGGACCCATGGCCACCACCCAGCTCCACCCGCCCTGGCCTCGGGGTCTCCAGCAGCACAGAGACCACGCAGGTCCCTTCCAGCTTTCCCATTCCCCGTTCTTCCCAAGAAGTGGCCACTGCTCTGGTGCCAGGCTCAGGTCCCCGCCCTGGCTCGTCCTCCTCTTCCCAGAGGGGCACGGGGCAGGTCTCGGCCCTGGCTGCAGCTCCCTGTCGCGGACAACCCCTTCTCCCCGCTTGAGTTTCTGCAGGGCCTCCTCCTCCACCACAGCCTTCCCCACCCCATCCTTCCCCCTGCGCCTCGCAGTCACTGTCAACCAACCGTCCCCTCCACAGACCTGCAGGGGCAGAGTGTGCCAGGGCATCTCTAGCTCCAAGGAAGCCAGGACAGAGTTGGCACCGAGAGACCACGGGAGGCGGGAGGGAGGCCAGGGCCCACCGTGCATTGGCGTGGCCGTGCGGGGCCGTGAGTGCAGGTGATGCCGGGCAGGGCAGGGGCACAGGGGTGCAGCTGCCCGCTCCCTACTGCCCCCGCCCCCCAACACGCTGCCCTTGCGTGAGCCTCCAGACTCACCAGTCCCTGTCCACCTCTGCCTGGCCCATTTCCTTCTGCAGTTGAACCTCCATTGAGCCTTCTAGCCTCTCCGCATCCCTCCTCTGCCCCGGCGCCCTCTCTGTGCAGCCAGAGGTTCGGCCACCCTGCGCACCCTCTTCTCCCGCTGCCTGGAACCCGCTACCGCAGCGCAGGGGCCGCGTGGAAGCTGCACCCTGTGGGTGGCCAGGGGGCCGGTTCCCGCTTGATGCGGTCCTTCTGCGTGTGGGCGCAGAGCACATGGGCGCACAGCCTGGACCCGCAGGGTCTAGACATTTCCTTGCTCATGAGCCTCTTTCGATCATTTTGGGATACACACACACACACACACACACACGCACACCGTGGAGTGGATCTCGCCTGTAACCTGTTTATCTAAATCTAATGTCCTCTCTCTGGGGATGAATAAACCACAGGGACGGCAAAGACATGCATGCCCAAGTTTTAAAAAGGGGTGTGGCCAGGTGCGGTGGCCCCCGCCTGTAATCCTAGTGGCAGGGGAGGCTGAGGCAGGAAGGTTGCGAGTTCAAAGCCAGTCTCAGCAATGGCGAGGCATTGAGAAACTCGGTGAGACCCTGTCTCTCAATAAAATACAAAATAGGGCTGGGGATGTGGCTCAGTGATCCAGTGCCCCTGAGTTCAATCCCCGATATTTTTTTAAAAAGGGGGGCACACAGGGAATGTGGCTTTATGGCAGCCAGCATCACTCTGCAGACGTTAAATGACAGTATCTTCCCTCCAAGTCGGGATGAGGGGGCCTCGCCCAGATGCTGTTTTGCCCTAAGGCATCCTGCCCCCTCAGCCTGGAGTGCTGACCTCCTCTTTGAAATTGCGGGACAACACTCCCCCAAGACCCAGCAGAGCACGGGAGAAGTGCAGACCAGGGGTCCCCAAGACTGGCCTCAGAGCAGCAGTATGGGCCTCCTTTGGAAGCACTGGACATGCATCTTCTTCTTCAGGTGCCGCAGACCTGTGGGGCAGGCTGCCCTGTGAGCTCAGGCTCCGGGACTGCTGGTGCTTACCCATAGGTGACTCTCACTGGCACAGACCCCCCTTGCTGTCTTCATAACCTTTCTCCTGGTGGCACCACATCACGTTCCCTTGAGAAGTCCCCTCCCCACTGTTGGACCTTATGGTTAGGTAGCATTGACTCATCGCTCCCCCAGTTCTGTCTCCCTGATCATAGTGGCTGGTTCAAGAATGTGCTAGAGAGAGGGTGGATCCAATCAGAGTCAGCCCTGGGACTTTTACTGGAGTCTCTGGGAAAGATAGGTTTCTGCAGAAGTGATCAATCCCGTAGAACGTAAGCCTGGAACGACAGGGAAAGCTTCCCCGAGAGTAAAGCAAACATAGCAGACAGCCAGGAGAGGAAACTGAGCACCTGGATCCAGCTTTACCTGACGCCAGATGCCCGGCTACTTTCCTGTTACACAAGCACATGATTTTCCTTATTGACCCAAGTCACTTTCCATGTGTTTCAATCTCTTGTAGCCCAAGTAATCCCGAACCACACAGGAACGGGAGCAAAGGTGCAGCCTCCTCTCTTCAGAGGAGAGGCAAGGTCAATACACCTCATAGACGTAGTTCCAAATCCTGGCTTCACAGTTGCTTAATAACTGTGTGACTCTGAGCCAGTCCCTCTGCCTTTGTGCTCCTCCTTCCCTCGCGAAACAGGAATAACATGCCTTGAGGGGGTGGGGTGGACTGCTGGGTGGTGTAATAGTCACGGGCCACATTTGGGAAGTCACACTGGTGACCTGGAGCAAGCAACCTGGCGTCTCTGAGACTCAGTTTCCTTGTTGGCAGGAAACAGGTAAGAGTTAGTATCTCAGAGGACTAAGCATGCTCTGAACCAGGTGGACCAAGGGAACTTAGGTCCAGGACAGTCTTAAAATCGGCGGGCACTGCTGACCCACCCCAGAGGGCGACCTGGGGCCTGCAGCTGCAGAGCGGTCAGCCCAGGGAGCAGGAACTTTGAAAGATCTCCCTCCATGGTAGAGCTGAACAGAAATTCTAGCAAGTGCTAATTAGGTCTGCGAGGCCCATGGGAGGGGGGCGCCAGTTAATCAGGGGCGGGCTCTGCAGGGGGCCCCAGGAAGGCCTACCTGCACCCCCCCTCCTTGCCAGGGCTGAAGCCTCCGCCAGGAAGCGAGGCATGTCCCCGGACAGCCTGCGAGGCTGAGCCCTGCCGCCATCTGGTCCCCGACTGTGCCTAATGTTTCTACCAGACCCACCGGCTAATTGCGTGGTGGGCGCACCCTTCACATCTGTAACACCTAATTTACCATTGTTCCTCTGGAGCCCGGTCCCACGGCTGGGGGGAGGGGGCCTCTGCCCTGTTTATGGGGCTTTCAGGCCCTGGGCATGGTGGCCTGGCCTGGCAAGGCTCCAGCCGGTGGGGCAGCCAGCAGGGCATCCCCCGAGGTCCTGCTCTGGGCCTGGGGCCACGAATCCCCGCAGCCTGCCCACAAGTGCAGCCTGTGGCACTGTCACACAGAGGATCCTCCTACCCGCCCCACCAGGGCCACAGCACATGTCTTGCTCCAAACTTTGGAGCTTGGTTCCCACTGCATCCTCAGCAGAGGCGGGAAGGAGAGAGTCAAGAGAGCAGTGCAGACTGGGAACAGCAGGCCTGGGCTGGCGTCTCCCTCTGGCCAGGGGTGGCCACCTGCCTCTAGTCCCAGCTACCTGGGAGGCTGAAGCAGGAGGATTACTGGAACCCACCAGTTCATGGCCAACCTGGGCAACATAGCCACACCCTGTCTCAAAAAAAAAAAAAAAGTCTCAGCTGTGCCGTTTTCTCCCGGGGGACCTCGAGTCTGTTCCATGGCCTGAGTCTCCCAGGCTCTTGTGCCCATGGAACGGGGGTCCTGGTAACAGGGACAATGCCAAGCACTCACCTTCCTGGGAGCCCCATGCCAGATTAGGGAGTGGCACGTTATGGTGACCTCAAGGGCAGCTATGGAGTAGGAAGAGGGTCAGTCACAGGGGCAGAAGACCCACAGTGGGGGAGGTGTAAGGGCATCTCATCCCCAAACCCATGTGTGTCCTGGACTTGGGGCCCACTGTTGTTCTTGTCCCTTGAAACACTAGGGCCGGGTCCACCTCTCCTGGCTCAGCACGCAGACCCTGGGCACTGTCACCAGGGGCGGGGGCTGAGGACCAGTGCCACGGCCACCTTCTGCCCTGCTCTCTGCTCACTTGGATCCTAGAAACCAACTTGGAAGGATGCTGAGAGGGTGTCCTGGCCCCAGGCTCACCTCCGTCTGCATCTCCTAGGTCGTAACTACTAACTGAGCATCTAACAGGCTCTGTCGTCACTCGCTGGGTGACCTGGAGCAAGGCATTCCCCCTCTCTGAGTCTCAGCCACCTCCTCCTGGAAAGAGCAGAGGGAGGACAGGAGGGAGCATTGGCAGAGGCCTTCCCAGAAGGAAGAACTTGTTGCTTTTCTTTAGCATAACATCAGCCCTGCAAGGTCAAAGGTGATGGGGCCCTGAGCGTGCCACTCCCAGACTGCCCAGCAGGCAAAGTGGCCAGAGATATTCAGGGGCTCCAGGTCCCAGGTCTCTGGACACTCCATGAAACAGTCACCTGGAGGGTGCAGGGGGCTGGGGAGACCCATCCCCGGGCACCGGGAATACAACTTGTATCTGTCCTCCCTGGGGGGTGGGGGAGACAATGGGCATTGAGACAGAGCCGGTGGATTGGTACTGAGAGAGACACCTGGAGAGAGTCAGAGAGCAGAAAGCAACCAGACCTGGACACACTGGCCCAGGTCCGATTTCAGCTCCTCTGTCTACTGGCAGCAGGACCTCAGGCAGGTGACTGCATCTCTGAGCCTCTCTGTAAAATGGGGCTGAGAACACCTGCCTCAGACCACCTGGGGGGCCAACGAGATTGTGCTTGGTTCAGAACAGGAGCTCTGGAGCGCTGGGCTGCAGCTGCTAGAACTGGAGTTCCCTGCCCCCGCCGACTACGACTACGGAGGCCCCACAGCCTCCTCCCCCAGCAAGTGTCCTAAGAAGCCACCATCCTGGCTGGAAGAGCTCCCTGCTGTCCACGGTGCTCATCATGAACATGTTCCTTGTAACTCGGGAATGTCCAGGAAGCTCTGTCTAAACAGAGCCGGGCCCACATCTTCCCGCGAAGGGGACTCTAAAGAGGCAAGAGAAGGAAATGACCACAGGCCCTAGAGCCCCAGGGGAATAGGGGCAAGGCTTTGGGGAGGGCCTGGCGTGTGCTGGGAGGGGCGCCAGAGCCAGCAGCAGCAGCAGGCAGCCCAGGGCCAGGGTGGATGCCCAGCTTGCCAGGCTCAGGGTGCTGGGCATTACTAGGCTAGCATCTGTCCTTCCTTCTCCTTTAAAGTGCAAGGTCCCTCAGGCCTGGCTGCCCATCGCACGCCAAGCCAAAGCTCCGGTCACTCTGCAACCCTCCAGTGCCCCCTCCCTTCACCCTGCTCTGGTCCCAGGCCTCCTTGTCCCCTGAGAGCCCTGCAGGCTCCAGCCCTCTGTCCCCTCCGCCTGGAGTTTGCCTCCCCTCCACGTGGAGGGGGATCCTCCCTCCTCCTTCAATCCTGCTCAGAAAGCCCACCTCCGAAGCCCCGCCCCCGGCAGCAGCCCCGCCCCCACCTGGCCTGATTTTTCCTGGGCTGGACTCTGTGTCCCCCAGGGTTGGCCTGCTGGGTTCTGTCCGTGTCCCCAGGGGAAGCACGCGCCCTGAGGACAGCAGCCCTTTAGGTCGTGGTGCCCGTGTGACGCCGGCCCCCGGCAGGAGTGAACCCCGTCTGCGGGGTGGGGAGGGAATGAGCGTGGGACCTGGAGCAGCGCTGCGCCGCTTGACGCCTTAATTCCACGCGGAACCTTCCAGTGCTGAGGCCACAGAGCGTCTACCTCACAGGGAGATTGTTTCAACAAACGGCGCGACACAGGACCGCTGCCTGGGGACGACAGAACCTCGGGGGCTGCGCTCTGGGTCAGGACCCAAGCTCAGGGACTCAGGGCGAGGTTCCCCAGGGGCCACTGTGCGGGGTGGGGCCTGGGGGCGGCCCTTGGTCTCTGGGCTGTGCCCTTGAAGCAGCCTGGGGCCTCCTCTTTCTCTCTTTTGCTTCTGCCATGAGGACAGCAGTTTGGATCTGCACAGGGACTGTCCCCCCATGTGCTGTGTCTCCACAAGCCCAAAACATGAGGGCCAAATGATCACGGACTGGACCCTCCAAACTGAGCCCAAACAAACCTCTTCTTAGGCAGTTATCTCAGGCCTTCTGTCACAGTGACAGAAAGGGTCATCCCAAGGGTCTTGGCTGTCACCTGCTTACTGAGGGGCCTGGGCCAGTGGATGATCTTTCCAGGCAGTCTCTTCATCTGTCAAGGTGGGAGCACCTCTCCCCCACTGAGATACGGATGGACATGCTGGCCCAGTGCCCAGGAAGCCACCAGAATGCACCTGAAGCAGAGGCTCCCACCAAGCAGCAGCCACATAGAGAGGGGGCCCCACCACGTCCTCATCTAGCGACCTGGACACCTGGCTTGGAGATTCCCAGCCTCGGTCTCCTCATCTAAAACCTGGGTTAGTAACTGTACCTTCCACGCAAGCTCCCGAGGGCTCAGGGAGGCTGCCCACCTCCAGAACTTCACAGGCTCTAAGGAAGTGTCCAGAGCTGGGCGGGAAGTGGACACAGGCATGCGGGCAGGGCCTGGGGGGAGAGGGGCTCTGCACCTCCACGTTGGCATCAGCCCAGCAGGGAACCCTTCCCTGCCCTGTCCCCTCCTCTC
This sequence comes from Marmota marmota marmota, assembly GCF_001458135.2. Taxonomy (NCBI): domain Eukaryota; kingdom Metazoa; phylum Chordata; class Mammalia; order Rodentia; family Sciuridae; genus Marmota; species Marmota marmota. The sequence goes on from NW_025999869.1 coordinate 3,883,511, forward strand.
CAAGGGCCTCGTGGGGACCTGTCTGGCCAGTCTCAGGGGAAGGAGCTTTCAAGAGAGGCAGATGACAGCAGCAGGACCCCAGAAGAGGGGTCAGAGGCCTCGGTCACTCTGCTGTCCCACGAGGAACACAGTTTACCAGGAAGAGACGTGGGCTGGAGCCAGGAGAAGCCAGAGAGCCGAGTCTCCCACTCAGCCCAGGCTCAGGGCCCCGCGCCTCCCATCTGCTCTCAACCCCGGGCCACCTGGAGAACAGGCGCTGGAGCCACACTCCTCGCCCCCCAGGCACGAGTCTGAGGACAGAAATCCCAGGTGCCAAACTGACCTGGACCCACTGACTATGTCCCCTGGTCTAGCCCATCTGTGAGGCAGGACTCTGTGTATGTGTGTGTGTTGTTCTTCAATAACCTCCCAGACCTAGGGGACTGCCTGGCACTTAGTAGGTGCTTCATGAACACATTTCAGTGGATGAAGCCTTCACTAAATCAACAAATGAAGGGAGGTCCCACTGGGTTCCTGAAAGTGATGCTCCCCATGGGCTCTGAACCTTGGCCCGTAGGCCATGCACGGGAAATGCTGGGTGACAGTCACAGTGTCCCGTCAGACTGTCCTCTCTCTGAGGCTGCTTGCTCAATGCTGAGCGCTGAGGGAATCCAGGAACAAATGACCCAAGGCCCCAGCCGGGGAGCAAAGACTAAGACCCACAGGACACGGAGCAGCTGCTCCGCCCAGCCCGCCCCAGCCACCACTCGCCTCGTGGATTTTTAAATAATTTGTCGGTTGTTTTTAATTGTTGAGGCAGTAATACTTGTTCATGAAACTGCAATATACAGAGAGGTGAAATAAATAGCTTATATATATAATATATATATAATATAGCTGGTTTTAAAGTATCCCCTTATCATTGGTGTACTAGTCACGTGAGCGAGAAGGTCCACAGCAGCGTCCTCCAGCACCGCGCACGCGCAGGGCGCCGCGGCTGGACGAGGCCGTCTGTCGTCGGAGTC
>NW_025999869.1:3885641-3901930 GCF_001458135.2 Marmota marmota marmota
CGTCTGTCGTCGGAGTCGGGCGCGGAGCGCTGGGCGCCTCCCCTGCGCGGTGTCTCGGGACAGCAGACAATAAATAACTGACTGCAAACCAGAGAGCGATTTTTGTTGAGTCTGGGCAGGGCTGGGCTGGGGACATGGGGACGTTGTGGGAAGGGGCCCTACTTTCTCTTTTTTTTTTTCTTTATTCTTTTCCTTCTTTCTTTGCTTTCAGAACCTTTGGGAAAAAGAACTTTGGTTTCTCGGAGTGTCGGCTCCCTCGTTGAGTCCTCTGGGGACAAGTTAGAGCTGCACTCCTGCAGCGAGAGGGGCAGGCACCCGTGGGCTGACAGCAGTCCTCTGCGTGAGTCTTGTCACCGGGGTTTCAAGTCAACAGTAAAATCCCATCGCCCCTCCCCCCAAGAGTTTTGGTTCAGTTTTTTTTTTTTTTTTTTTTTTTTGTCTTCTTTTAAACACAAATGTACAAAAATAGAGCTTCTTCCTTATTTTTCGTGTAAAAATATTCCTCTGATGCCGTTCTCGGGGAGTGTGAGTGGGTCCGGGGGGCCTCGGGCCTCGGCCTAGCCAGGGTGTGTGGGGCGGATCCTCCGAGACCGCTTGGTCACCGTCGTGTACTTGAAGGGCTTCTGCAGCTCTGCCTGCCCCTTGGGGTAGCGCTTCATGAAGTGCACATCCTGCTGGTTCTCCCGGGTCTTGGGGCCCTTGCGAGGCCGCCCCTTCTTTGTGAAGCCCACATACCAGCCAGAGTACTTGGCAGACATCAGAGCCGTGTAGTTGTTCTCCAGCACCTTCTCGATGAACACACACTCCTTGCTGGTGCCATCAGGCTGCAGGAGAGAGAGGAAGAGTGTTAAAGAAAAACGATCCAATGGTCCTTGTGGACCACAGTCCAGGGGCTGTGGCGATGGGATTTTGCAGCAAGGAAGAGAGACAGGGCTCAACTCCCAACACAGCACAGGCAAGCCAGAGTTCACAGCTGAGGAGCACAGTGGGTACAGAGGATGGAGATGACTAAGAGGAAATGTCAGGGGTCAGGGGGATTCTAGTGGCAGCAACCTAATGGGGTCTCTGTTGAAAGCAGGCCAGTGCGACCAGACATCACCTGGTGGGAGGTGGAGCTGTCAAATATGGAGAGTGACCAAGTGTCAAGGGCAGAACTGCATTACACAGTGGACCCAGGAAAAGCCTCAGCAGCCTGACCAAAGTTTGGCCCTGCAGAGTCTCTGACCGGAGGAGGTGACAGAGGGGAGCGCAGGAGTGAGGGACAGAGCTCAGAGGAGCCAGTGTGACAAGTGGCCTCCGTGACTGGCTCACAGTGGCCACCTGACCCGGGTCATCCATTCACAGGGTGGCTTCAGACCTTTGCATAAGTGACCTCGAAAAACAGAGGCCTATTTAAACTTGAGGAATCCATAAGGCTGAAACAGAAGCGGCCATCGTGCCACCCAGAGGGGAACTCGTGTCTGGCCACCTGCACTCTCCCCACCTCAGATTCCTCACCGTCAAGTGGGACCATCACTGAGGAACGCTGCTTCTAAGCAAGCCTGAGCCACAGGAGGGACATGCTCAGGTTAATATTAAAGAACAGGGGGCTTCTCAGGACTGGCCTGGATGCGCCTGGACAGAGAGTGGGGTTGGCAGGGCTTCGTGTCACCTCCCGGAGCCAGCCAGTTGGCTCGGTGGGGACGAGTGCGGAAACACATGGGAAGGCCTGGGTCAGCAGCCCTCGAGTTTCCAACCAACGTCTCCACATTCAGGCCGGGCCCACTCCTCGTTCCGGATGGCCGCCCAGCCAACTTGGAAGCCAGAGGTCTGGCTGTGTGCCGACCGAGGTGCAGGCTCCAGCCTTTTGTCTGAAGTGGGAAACGGGCTGCAGCTCCCAGGAACGTTCACCTCTGAGCGGAGGGCAGGCAGGGCCCTGCAGACGCGCTGAACTTGCAGAAAGGGAAGGCGGGAGAAAGCCCTCTCGGGAGACCGCAGAGTGGACAGGCGCAGGCCTGGAGACACCCTTGGGACCCAGGGGACAGTGAGAGTGGGACCAGTGAGGGAACGTTGGGAGGCAAGCCAGGAAATGCAAAGGCAGGCGAGGGGAGTGGTGCCCGGGCTCTGGTCTCCCAAGGAAAATTCTGGAAGCTGCCTGTCTAACCTGAGTTCAGGTTCTTCAACTGGTCTTCAGAAACAATCAGAGCAAAGGGGACAAAGGCTTCGCCATGCTGCCTGCCCCACCCAAGGACCCTGCCTGGAGCACTTTCACCCTTCAGGGGTCAGCTGTGTGCCCGCCTCCTCTGGGAAGCTCCCGGCCAGAGCCCTTCAGCTCCCAGGCCTCCTCCCCTCCTCCCTGGTTCCTTTACGAGGCTCTCTACTCCTCTTCTGAACCCCCTGGGCGCCTTCGCCCCAGACCATCCAGCGTCTCCGCCTCCTCCTTAGCCCAAGCCAGGGACGGCCATGGCATCTACAGGTAGATGTCTGAGAGCCTCACTGTACGGTGGGGGTGACACAAACAAATCTAAAGAAAACAGACTCCACCTCCCGGATGCTTGACCAGTGCCCAGCGATATCCTAGAATGTCCCTCCTGGGGGACACATTGATTAGGGAGGAAGAGCAAGAGGAGGGCTGGAGACCCTTACTGGCCCCGCTAGTCTCCCTACGCATTCCTTCAGCATCTATGTGTCGCTGACCACAGGTCAGACATGGCCACGTCCAGGTGTCACTTCTTCCTCTTAACAGGCGAGGTCCACCCTCTGCCCAAGGGAGGAAACAGAGCTCGCCTTGGACAAAGGGGCTTGCCCAAGGTCATGGGGCCTGCAGAGCTGGACTTGCTCACTTCTCCTGTCTATTCCAGAGAAGTCCACGGGCAGACAGGACAGGGAAGAGCAGACACTGCCCACCAAACCCTGCCCCAAACCCACAGAGCCGCCATCAGCCCATAGACGGCTGTTCAAGGCGCTAGAACACAGCACCAGAGCTCAGAGGCCACAGGCTGGGCTCCCCCCAGAGCACTGGGGGCCGCTTAGGAACAGCTGGGAGGTCTCTCTCTGGTGATGCCAGTGCCCCACCAGGAGCACAGGCAGGAGTGGGTAAGGACCAGCAGCTGGCCACACCTGAGCCTGACCCTCGCCTCTGCTCCTGACAGCAGATGTGGCCTGCTGATCCCCTGCTCGGACTGAAACACATGCAGGCCCCAGCCCCAGAAGCACGGATTCAGTTGGCTCAGGCAGCAGAGCGTCCATATTGAGAGGAAGTCAACAGCCCCTCCCAGCACCTCAGTGACACAGTAGAATTCGATCCCCTCCCCCGACTCCCACCTCCGACCTTCTTTCCACACTGGATTCTGAGTCCTTCTATTTGATCTGAAGACTAAATCCTGATAACATCATCTGGTCCCTGGATCAAGCCTTACGTAAAACCAGACCCGTAGACTCTTTTAGCTATGTAAGCCAAAAAACTCTTTCTGCTTGAAGCATTTTGAGTTGAGTTTCAGTTACTTACAACCAAAGTGGTCTTAAAGGTATGCTGATGGACAGGGAGCCCCCTACCCTAAAAGGGTCTGAAGCTCTTTGCTGCCCCAAGAGGACCCCTCAATGGTCATATTGCTAGACTCTGAAAACCACTCTGGAGTGAGAGGAAATGCCGTCCTGGGACAGGTGGATGTGGCTTCAGAGAAGTGGCCTGAGCACGCAGGGGCTCATGGGTAGGGCTTGGGCACCACTGACACAGGCAGCAGAGGGGTGACTGCATGCAGGCTCTGGCCAGCGATGCCCACGGTCAGCACCAGGGTCAGGAAGCTGCCCTGTTGGGCCACTGCACAGGAGCCGAGGCCAGGGGTCCCCAAGCTAAAGGAGTAGCTTGGTGACCTGGCTGCGAGGGGGAAAGGATCAACTTTATGGAGTCCCACATCCTTGCTTCACAAGGAGGGTGCTGAGCCTCAGGGCCAGGGGAGCCGTCTGACCCTGGGTTCCCACAGAGGCCATTCTGGCTGGAGGCAGGGTCGACCTCAGAAAGCAAGAACCTTTCCTACTTCTCTGCTGCTCCTGGAACCCCTCTGCTGAACGTGGGCAGGTGGATCCCGAATTGACCCTCAGGAGCTCCCAGGCTGGTGGGGAAACAGACCCAGGACAGGCGGTGACAGCCCAGGTGAGCAAAGGGGCAGGGAAGGGTAGGGGGAGGACTCTGGGGGAGACTGACCAAGGGCCAGGGATGGCTAGAGGTAGTTGAAGGCTGAGCCAGAAGGAAGGCCACCGGCCAGGGCAGACTCTGGGGCCTGGCGGTGTGCTCTGGGCCGGAGGTGGAGGGCGTTGGACTCTAAGCGTGGGCAGAACAAGCCTGGGCAGCCGAGGAGCCTGGGAACCCACACCGGGAGGCGGCCGTAGCAGCCATTTCTGGCAAGGTGTGGGGCCAGAACCAGGCGGTGGCAGGGAAGGAAGGACACACCCCAGCCATCAAGGAGGGGAATCCCAGGACCTGGGCCTGGCAGCCAGGAGGGCGTGGCCCGGACAGCAGCCCAAGGGGCTCGATCCCAGCCTCAGGGGCCAGAGGGGGCGGGCCTGGCCAGCCAGGGAGTGGGACAGGTGGACAGGGCACCCTGGGCCGGGTCAGCACTGAAGAAAGGAGCTGGGGCTGGGGCCCCAGGGCAGAGGAGGGAGCGGCAGGGGGCCCGGCGGCCTCCTCCTGCCCACAGCCCGCCAGCTGAACCGTCACCAATATTAATGACGGGAGAGAGGGCCAGGGGGCAGGAAATCAGAGCCGGCTCCTGTGGAAGCGGTGACTCAGAGGCCAGCCCAGGGGCGGAGGGCGGCGGGATGGCCCAGGGACAGCCTCTCCTCTGACCCCAAGATGGCCCTCCTGGGGTCAGGATGCCGGGAACAACCGGGCGAGGCGGCTTGGTGGGCACCGGGCACGGGAGGTGCCGCCAGTCCCTTCTTTGGGGAGCAAAAGAGAAAAACGAGCCTCAAACTCAAAGCAGGTTGGGCCTGGGNGCCCGCCGCCCGGCCCCTGCCCCGACCCCCTCGCCGGCCCGCCTCGCGCTGGCTGAGTGAATCACTAATTAAAACCACTCCTCCATCCCCGCCGCTCTGGGTTACTATTATTTTGTTCTCTGAGCTGCTTGGGCTGGTACGTGCAGTGCAGCTGGAATCTCCTTCCAAACTAGGCATTGAATCCCGCCTAGTTCAAGTGTGGGATCTGGGACAAGTGCCCCTGGATGTGGCCAAGCCTCTGCTTTCCCACCTGTGAAATAGGGATGGTGCTGGTACCAATCTCTGGGATTATTTGGAAGCATTTTTGCTCAATGCCTGGAAGAAAGTAGGTGCTCAGTTAAAGGAAGCCGGTACCAGCATGTGACAATTCCCTGCACCTCCCTGGCCAGTATGAGTATGGGGCGGGGATAAGAGCTGGGGATTCAGGAAATCAAACCTGCCTTCACAAGAGGGCAGCTCCCTTTACCCCAACAAGGCCCCATGAGCAAAGATAATCCCCAGGGCTTTGTCCCAAGGAGGAGGGTGAGGAGAGTCCCTATAGAGAGGAGACAGAACCTGACTTCACAGAGCTACCCCAGAGGCACCTTCCACTTAACCCCCAGGGGTAGCAGAGGGTGACCTTTGCAAGCAAGCAAGAGAGGAGGAACACAGAGAAGCAGCTCACGCCCCCAGCCCTGGGTCCACCCCACCCGCGCCCCAACCCGGCCCTAATTTGTTACATGCGGCTCTCTTGCCAGTTCCAAAGTAATAAAATCTTCCTGAAATGCTAGAACCGTGAGGCCCGGCGCTGACGAGGCGGCCGGCTTCCGGAGGCCGCTGCTGGGCGGCGCTCTAAACCCCTGGCGATTGTTAAAATGATCGCTGCAGCCACAGCCCTTGGGCTGCCGTCCCTCTTCGCAGACGTCAGGGACACGTAGGAAGGAGGCCACAGAGCCCCTTAGACTTCTCTCAGGGCTGAGCAAGCCAGGTCTCCCGCCCGCCAGGAGAGACCAGGGCCCTGCCTGTGACCAGAGTCCAGCCACCGACCGCGCCTGGCTGGCTGCAGGTATTGGCACAGAGAAGGGCAGGAGGAGGTGCCCGTGGGAACAGGGCCCGCGCAGGCATACCCCCTTCGGCCTTCCACATGGGGCTGGCAGGACCCCACCGGCCCAGCCCCCAGGTCCAGGAACGCAGGCCACCACTCACCTTCCCCACGAGCTTGCCTTTGCGGTTCATGCACAGGTAGAACTCCGTCTCCTTGCCCTTGATCCGCACTTGGCTACCGAAGGTGTCCGTCTCCACTAGGAGCTGGGCTTGGAAGGGCAGAAGGAGAACAAGACAGGTTTTTTAAAGTCTAGTCCTAAAGGCTCAGCAACCTGGTCCCTGACTCTATCCCTGGTCCCTCTGTCCCCCCAAATCAGGCAGGAGACAGGCCTCTGTCAGGTCCCATGAAAGCACCCTGCCCCCAGGGCCCAGAGAAGGACGCTGGGGGCATCTGTCCCACCTTCCGGCCTCTCTGCTCCTATGTGGGACCCAGAGGGCTCCTGCTGCCGTTCTGCCCCGTGGCTAGACACCAATGTTCCCTCCTCCCCATCACCCCAGTTCTCCAGTCCCCCCACTCCCCTCCCTGCCGCAGGTCGGACAGCGGCACCCCTGAGAAGCCTCGGTCTCTGGATGCAGGGAGCAGGCCGACTCACGAGCGCACACAAGTCAGTTGGAGGCTCTTCCCCCAGGCAGACACCGGAACCCCTGCAGGTGCCCCAACATCTCTGCCCTCGATGCAGCAAGACACTGGGAGGAGGCACATGCCCAGGGAAAGGGATTCAAGATGTTCCACTTCCCTCCTGTTGGGCACCAAAGCTACAGGATAACTAACTATCTCCCAAGGGCCAGAAGTCCCAATCAGGACCCAGTTCCTCCTCCTCCAGGGTCGGACACACCATGCTAGACCACCGTGTTCCACAAGGCCTCCCTCTGGGTAACCAGTGTGGAGCCTCTAAACCCCTGACTGAATGGGAGCTCAAGAAACTAAAGGGTGACTGTCCCTCCAATAGACATGCTCTGTCCAGACCCTTCCCCTCCCTCTGCCAGTCCACACTTTTCCCCAACAGGGTGCTGTGTGACTTGAGTAGGTCATACAACCTCTCTGAGCTCCCTTTGCTCTCTGGCTGCGAACCCCCATGTCTGGTTCCCCCAGCAGCACTTCCCCTCCCACAGCTGCTTTCTTTGGCTGTGGTAATTCTCTCTCTGCCTTCCCTGACCTTCTGCTTCCCAGCACCTGCCCCTCCCTCACCCACAAAAGTTTAATTCCAGTGACAAGGGACTTGCTTCTCCATAACAAACATCACAGCCCCAAATTCCTGAGTACAGTATCCTTGGAGCCACAAAATGTGTACCTCAGTGCCCCTAAAATACTCTAGGTATGATTTTAATAAAAAAAAAAAAATCACAAATATAGCCCCCGGTACCCTGTTGTGCAAATTGAAACCAGGTGGAGCTCGGGATTTCCAGTAATTAATTCAGCCCGCCTTTGACACCGCTGCTAATTAAACACCACCACCCCCTTTCCAAGGGGGGAAAGGAATTTACATAAAATTTAAAGATCTAACAGGAATCCAAGCACTCTGGGGACGGGAGGCCGACTTCTCCACCGCCCCCCAGGGGACACTGAGTCAGCAACCTGAACCCACTGAGCTGGGGAGGCCCGGCCACCCCGCTGCCCCTGATCCAGGCCCTGTCCCCGGCCAGAGATCCACTCCCAGGGTGGCTTCCTCTGTCCCCTCACCACGCTCTGGCCTCGCAGTGGTGAGGGCTTGGGGACCAGGACAACCCGGGGGCTTCCACCGGGCAGCGGAGGTATCGGGGTGCAGGCGCTGGAGCGCAGGGAGGGGAGGCGCATGCACAAGGACCCACGGGCCTCAGTCTCCGCACCTAGAAAATGGACCCACCCGCGAGGACTGTAGGACACGACAGCTCCGCTCTCCGAGGATGGGAGGGGCGGCAGCAACTGGGGTTTAAGTTTCCTAAAAACTGAAAAAAAACCAAGCTGTTTTCCTATAAAAAAAAAAAAAAAAAAAACATACCCCAAACTGGTAATGCTTCCAGATTTGACTAAGAAGTAGAACTAGTGAGGGAAGGACACAGCTACTATTGGACAATGCAACTATGTTTTAAAATAATTTATCAGATGGTGAAAAATATCAATTTAAAAAAGGCATTTAAGTATTGGTTTGTGCATTCAACAGCATGGCTAATACAAAAAGTGAATGTAAAGGAAGTAAAAAGCTGTCTATGAATGCTTGTTTTGGAAATAATGTAACTTTTAGAGCATGAACTAAGCTTTAGCATATTTTTCTTTATATTTTAAAAACATACAACAAGCTTAAACACATTTTCTTCAACATTTTCTACCACACTTGTACAATTTCATAATTGTAATACTGGGGTAATCAAATTATATGTCTACTCAATGGTCAATCTTTGATATGGAAACACAGAAATATTTTGGTTTTCTTTCATAATCACTGTCCTCTTTGAGAACTGCCTCTGTGAAAGTCTGTATCAACAATACTTGAGACAGAAAAGTAAAAAAAAAAAAATTCAACCTTTGTAATAAAGAGTTAAAATAGTAACAATGAGAAAATAATTTTAAAAAGAATTAGCATGTAAATTTACAGGTGAGGATATTTAAGCTTATTTTTAATACAGGTGAACTCACATTATCTTGTATTCATGACACTCCCTTAAGAATATGGATAATATTCTCTGAGCTCAAGCTTTTAAAATACATATTTGAAGCAATAAATATTTTAGAAAGTTAGAATGGTATATCCCTTTTTTTTCTTTTTTACTTTTCACAAATATTCTTGTAATTATCTGTTTATTCTGTCTAAAACATTTAAAAAATGCTACAATGTGTTCAAGGAAAATGAAATCATCTCAGAGCTGGTGAAGCAATTGTTGTGATCACTGATTCCTGTTCAATCATTTGGTTCTATTTAATGTTTGAAAATCAAAACAAAGGGAGAGCATGCACTATCTCATTTTTTTTTCTGAATCTACATTTTAAAGATTGTGGAGAGCCATCCTCAAGCGTGACTGGGCAACTCCCTGTTTGGGTCTGAGGCTTCTGGCTGTGTAGGAACTTTCCCGGCCCTCTCCTGATGAGAGAACCCGTCCATGTGGGGGTGTGACTGACCACTGACCTCGGGGCCCAATCACTGACCCTGACCTTGGAGTGTGGTCCCCCCTCAACCTTCATTGGATGGAATTCTCCCCTGAATTTCTTGTTCCCCAATAAAAGGCTACTCCCTGGCGTGCTCTCTCTCTCTCTCCTGCTAGCCCTGAGTAATCCTTGCTGCCCTACGGGTGGTTCGAGGTTGGAGCCAGAGAGGGGAGCTGTCTCGGACCTGGTCATAGAAAAAGGTAACTGAGTCTGTGTGTTTTATTTCGATCTCTGCTAGCTAACTTTTATGCCAAGAACCTCATTAATGAAACCAATGCGCAGGCCGCATGGTGGAAAAGATAGTATTACACAATATTAAATTCCAATAACTTTAATAAGCTTAAATGTGACAGCTAAATGCCAGGCTATCTACAATAGAACAAAACAAATATGCCACATATTCTTTGAACTTAAATTTTATGAACTTACTATGTAGATAACAGGTAAACAAGCAGTTAAACAATAGCAAGGAGGTATTAAGATTTATATTTCACCAAGTAGAAATGTTGGAGATTATCAAAAGAAACAAAAACTGATGTTAGTTGGTATCATAAGTTTTTCAGGACTTCCCTGAAAACTGTGTGACAGGACATGAANGGCCACTCAGATGTCACCTCCTCAGAGAGGCCTTCCTTGATCAGGCTGTGTAATGTTGGCACCACCTCCCCAAGTCCAGCCTGCCTCAACCTCCTACACCATCCTGTGTTAAAGTTTGAATAAGGGTCCCCCCAAAGGCCCCAGGAAGAAAGGCTCGGTCCCCAGCCCATGGCACTGTTGGGAAGTGGCAGAACCTGTTAAGAGGTGGGGCCTTGTGGGAGGAAGTAGGGGTCACTGGGAGTATGTCCTTGGAGGGAAAATTGGAGCCTACACCCCTCTTGCTTCTGTTTTTGCTTCCAGGTGACCCTGAGGTAAGGGCCTCCCAGGCCACGCACTCCTGCTGGGACATGCTGCCTCACCAAGGCCCAAAAGCAATGAGCCGACTGACAATGGGCCAAACCTCCAAAACTGAACCAAAATAAACCTTTCCTCTTTTAAAGTTGATTCTCTCAGGTGTGTTGGTACAGTGACGGAAAGCTAACACAATTCGTTACCCTTTTATTGTCTGTTCCCACTTACAAGAAGGTGAGTTCGATGGGGACAAGGATCTATCTGCTTATTATCTCTGTGACATCCAGCCTCTATTCCAGGCCTGGCTCATGGGAAATGACCAATAAGTAAGTTCTAACAGGTACATGAACAGCTCGCCATATAGGTATGACCAACACTGAGAAGTAAGGAGAGCTGGGTGCGTGGTACACGCCTGTGATCCCAGCAAGTCAGGAGGCTGAGGCAGGAGGATCTCAAGTTCAAGTCTAGCCTCAGCAATTTGGTGAGCCCTACGCAATTTAGCAAGACCCTATGTCAAAATTAAGAATAAAAAGGGGGCTGGGGTGTGGCTCAGCAGTAGAGTGCTTGCCTCGCACCTGTGAAGCGCTGGGTTCCATCCTCGGCACCACATAAAAATAAATAAACAAAATAAAGGTATTGTGTCCATCTACAATTAAAAATATATATAAATTTTTAAAAATTAAGAATAAAAAGGGCCGAAGATAGAGCTCAGTGGTAAAGTGTCCCTGGGCTCAATCTGCAGTAGCAAAACCCAGAAGCTAAAACAGAGATTCAGGGAGGTGAAGGAAAATGCCCAAGGGCACTCAGCTGTGACGCAGGAGGAGGGTGTGGACTTGGCCTCTGACTTCAGTCAATGCCCTTGACCACTCTGCTCCTTCCTGCTGAGGTTCCTGGTGTCAGGCCACTTGCTAGAATGCTGGGCTCCCACTCACTCATCCCCAGCCTCAGTAGCAAAGATAAAACCCAAAAGAAGAAACCCTGTCCCTCTGAACCAGGACAAGGTGACCTATAAGACCCCTTTAGCTTTGTCTGGCTAGATCGTATCAGTAACTCACATTTATGGAGAGCTTCTGAGGAGCAGGCACTCTGCAAACTACCTTCCATGTGCTATGTCAGTACTCCCAACAAGAGTCCTGTGAGGGCTGGGCACGGTGGCACACACCTGTAAACCTCCCCTGCCTGCCCCCAACGGGGCTTAGGAGGCTGAGGCAGGAGGACCACAAGTTCAAAGCCAGCCTCAGCAACTTAGCGAGGTGCTAAGCAGCTCAGTGAGACCCTGTCTCTAAACAAAATACCAAAAAGGGCTGGGGATGGGGCTCAGTGGTCGAGTGCCCCTGAGTTCAATCCCTGGTACCAAAAAAAATTTTACAAAGTCTTGTGAGGTTAGAACTCTGGTCCTCATCCCTACTGCACAGGCAGGAAGACTGTCCCCAGGGCCACACAGTGAGGGAGCTAAGAGTCACACCTAGGCAGGCTGCCTGAAGTTTGGGTCTCCCTCTCCCCCTCCCCCACGTCCTCTCCTGGGAGGACTGAGTGGAGGTGGGGACTTCTCCCGGGCATCAGAGCAAGAAACAGAGGCCCATCCCTCCCACCTCCACTTCCAAGTGACTTTGAGGAAGGAGGGATCCCTAGGGTGACCCTGAAAGGCACCCAGGACAGAACTAGATGACAACCAGCCAGCCAGGGAACCTTCCCTCTGGAGAAGGGACGAAGGCGCTGCACAGACCCAAGGAGGAGTCAAGATGGGGAACCCCTGCCACAGCTCCCCCAAAAGGAGAGCCCACTGGGCAGGCACCTCCAGGGATGGCCCAGCCACGTTGGGTGCAGGAAGGTGCCGGGAAAGGACACAGAGCCCCACTCCCTCCCAGGAGCCTCAGCACAACCTGAGGCGGGGCTGTGACCTGCTCACAGGTGCAGAAATGGGGCGTGAACTGAGCAGCTGTGTCACCTGCCCAAAGACACACAGCAGGGCTCCTTGGGGACAGACAGAGCAGCCCAGAGCCAGAGACTCAGGCCCAGGGACAGGAGCCTGAGGGCAGATGCAGCGCAGGCCTGCAGTGACACAGGAGAGAGGAGGGGCTCAGATGTCCAGGTGGACTGCTGGACAGGTGCTGGGCCTTCCTCTGAACACTCTGGCCTCAAAAGTGGGGACAGAAGTGAAAGATGCCAAGAGGCAGCCGGAGACCTAGGGAGGGACGGAGCCAGCCAGAGACACAGGAGCCGGGGCCCAGAGAAGAGCCACAGAGAACATGGCCAGACCGTGGGCAGGCTCCCCAGGACTATGGGGGCTCGGGCCACACGGGGCGCACAGGGTGCTGCAGCCACCCGCAGTGACAGTTCTAGTGCTGACCGAGCTGCTGGCCCAGTGCCCGGCATCGTCCTCCAGCGAAGAATGCCCTTGGCCCCAGAGGCGCCGGGAGGTCACACTGGGTCAGCCCTCCCTGCTGCTCTCTGAAGGTGGGCCAGGTGGACAGACAGGAGGCCAGGAGGGGAGGAGGGTCTCCTCCCTAGAGACGCCCCCCCATCTCCTCTCCCTGTCCCTGTCCCCCCCACACACACACACACACACGCCCACTGAGGCCTGTCCTCCAGTTCCCCTTCTGAAGTCCCTGGAGGGCGTTCGCAGGCCACGTAGGTTCACCAGAAGGGAAGAGGGGAAGAAAATCAATAGAGCTGATCAGAAGCTGCATTTAACCCTCGCTGTCGCTCTAGATACCACGGCAACTGCAGAGTGGACAAGACAGGGGACCACTTCCCACTGGGCCAGAGGTCATGTGACAGGAGCCCAGAGGGCAGGAGACTAAGCCTGAGAGGAAGCCCACCCCCACCCCAGCCAGAAGAGCTCAGAGGGGAAGCAGGTCTGTGGGTCTCCGCATCCCCAAGGCCCTGTCCAAGGCCAGAGGAGGAAGGAGGGGCCGTGACCTGCCACACACACCACCGCGCAGCACTGTGCCAAACACGGCCCAGTGCCCCAGTGACAGCGACCCCGCCACACTCCCAGGCGCACCAGGACCCCGCATCCACTTGCTCAGATGCATACTGAGCACCTCGGTGACAGGCTCAGGGCACAGGGTCTGTGGGACCGAGCAGAAGCACCTGCCGGACCAAGAGCCAAGTACCAAAGAGCCAAGGGGCCTTAAGGCAGCCATCGAACCAGGAGGAAAACCACGTGAAGGGAGGCGCAGTCACAAGAACTCTGGGGACAGGGTCCTCAGGCCAGGGGGACATGGCTCGAGGAGCCAGGGACAAGGCATGGGGGCCCAGTGGTGATGGGGGCAGTCTCGGGGGCTGGGCCAGCGCAGGCCTTCGGGAAGACTCAAGAGCCTTTAGTCTAAGTGACATGAGTGCCCCTGCACCAGGGGGGGAGTGACGTTTGGACTGGGGGGTGGAGGATGGCCTGGGGGTTGGACTCAGAGCCGGGGTCCCTGCAGCCCCAGCCACACCAGTCATCCCACACCTAGCCCTCCAGCAAGTACCAGCACAGGGACACAGGGACAGAAGGGCCCCCCCGACCATTTCAGCAAAAAGCCCCACAAGATGCCCCACCCCGGGGCCCCCTTACTGCTCTGTCCTGAAACCTGCCCTCAGAACCACGTGACGAGGCCTCATCCACCTGCACCCCACATACCAGAGCCTCCCAGACGGGAGAGGAAGCCCCCTTCCCGCAGGGGGGAACCCTCCTCCCCAACTGCCCCTGCATCCAGGTGGTTACTAGGTCTCCCTTAGTCCTCGCCTAGCCTGCAGGCCTGAGGCTCGCTCTCATTTCAGTGACCCCCATTCTGTGGAGGAGACAACTGGACAGGGAGGCCGACTGGGCCCACGGTCTGCACCGCCTGGGTGGAGGAGCCCACGTTCAAATGCCCTCGGACCGCGAGCCCGCACAACCCGGGCATCCCGCCCTCGACCAGCACTCCTGGCCCTGCTGGTCTGCCCGGAGCTGCTCTGGGCACTCTTGGCCGGGAGGCTGGCCGACCGCAGAATGGGGTTTTCAAACTTTTTTATTTATCTTCAAATAGAGAAGGCCTTTGTGTAAGTGAAATCAGGCAGGAGTGACCAATCCTGAGGCCTGCAAGACCAGGTGGGCCTCCACAGTCCCCTCCATGGCGGGGGCTCTGACCACACCCTGTGGGGGGCCCTGGGCCTCTCTGCTAAGAGTCCAGCCCCACCACTCGGCCGCCCACTTCCCACAGCTGGACATCCTTGGCTCGGCCCGTCTACCTCAGAAACAGGTAGAACAGGGACCTCTGATCCCCATTTGGCAGAGGAAGAAACCGAGTCCAGAGCCAGAGACTCTTGCCCAGTAATGGACCTGCAGCGGGAACCAGGTGTCCTGCTGTTTTTAAGGCAGTGCCCGCCTGCAGGACAGAGGTGGCCAGGACCAAGGACAAGAAGGCCCCTGCCTGCCAGCACACTCCTCCTCGGCCGCCAGCCCTCTGGCCAGCTGTGTCCCCTCCAGAGCAAATCTACGAAAGCACCCTGTATCTGGAATAGGCCACCCCCGGCCACCAGAGTGCTGGGAAAGCTTCAGGGGACCACAGGGAGACCCTCTTACAGAACACCAAGGGCCCTAGTGTGGCAGCTGCAGTGTCACTGGGAGGTCTCCCAGAGGACCACCGCAGCTGCAAAGCCCTGAATGAGCTGGGCAGGGGGACCAGCGCCTGGCGTGCTGGCAGGGCCCGGGGTGCCAGCTTCTCGGCCTGAGCCCCTGGTGTCTATGAGGACTCCTGACCCCAGGCGTTCAGAGGGACTCCGTCTGGACTTGGCGTGGGCTGGAATTCCGAGCAGCATGTTATACAGTGCTGCGATGCTGGCTCAGTGGGCATCACAGTCCCCAGCTGCGCCCGGTCCTGAGAAGAGGGAGCAGGTTCCCGAACAGCGCTGGGCCCCAGGCCACCCCTCCCCCAGGCAAGGCGGGGCCCCGACTGCAGCCCCACAGAGCAGGCCCAGCTTCCTGCCCAGGCTACATAAATCACCCTTCCAATAATATTTGTATTGATCATCTAGATTGGAAACCCCGGTTGGTCCATTGTCTCACTTCCTCTCCCAGGGCTCACAGATGGGGTCCCTTGGCCTCATCTGCGTTTCTAATGGGACTTTTAAGTGGAACAGCAGCAGCCCGCCAGGCCCCTGTCGCCCTGGGTGTTGGGGGCCTAGAGGATCCATAAATACAGTCCTTAAGCGACGAGGACTAAGTTCAAGAGTCTGTGGCGGGGGAAGAGTGTACAAGGTGCGCAACTCGGAGATGGGCTCCGTGGCCCCGCCTGAGTGCGCACGAGGAATGCAGGAGCCCAGGCCCACTGCAGACCCCCACAGGGGACAAGGGCATTTGTCAGGACCCCTAGGTGATTCACAGGCTTGTTAACATTAAAGAAGCGCCACTCTAGGCCCAGCCTCCTAGTGTACAGAACAGAAAAGACCCAGAGAAGGCCGAGAGCTTGTCTGAGGTCACACAGCAGGCAAGGCCACCTGAGCTCCCAGTCAGGCAAAGGAAGTGGGGGGACAGGTGGCTTCAGAGTGACAGGCCAGTCACTTCTGGGCTCCTCTCCCTCCCCAGCTCCTACCTCCTTTTCCAGGGTGTGGACAGATGGTTCAGGCCAGTCTGGCCCCCTGTACTCTTCCAGGCTGGAGGGGCCAGCAAGAGCTCCAGGGGCTCCCCGGGAGGGCACCTCCTCCTGCCTGGCCAGCCAGCTGCCCCTTCCTGGCAGCAACTGGACAGAAGATCCCAGGGAAAACCACCACCTGGGTCTGCCCAGCAAAGCCAGGCATCTGCAGAGGGGCCCAGAAAGGCGGCCATCAGAGGGCCCAGGAGATGGGGGCAGAGAAGCTGTGGACAGAGGGAGGGACAGAGATGGACAGAAACAAAGAGGAGAAGGGGGCCAGAACCAGGCCAGGAGAGGGGAAAGGGGGGCCAGGAGCCAGTGAGGAGTGGGGGGCCGAGAGCAGGCAGCTGGCCCCAGCAGCAAGAGCCCAGCAGCGGCCCTGCCCAGCCTGGCCCGGCCCAGCCCCCAGTGCCGCCGCAGCTGCCACACTAAGGCCCTACCACGGGGTCAGGCCTGCCCTGGGGCTTGGGGAAAATAAATGGTGTCCAAGATAAAGGGTCCAAGAAATTATTTGTCTTATTGTCATGTCCTGACCGCAATGGGCAGGGTTGCGGGGCGGGGACGGGAGGGGGGCACCATCCCAGAAAGGCCAGAGTGGCAGGCCAGCACTCGGGACCCTGCCC
>NW_025999869.1:3902973-3914045 GCF_001458135.2 Marmota marmota marmota
GCTTTCTAAGAGGGCAAGGACCAGGAGGCGAGGCCCAGCCTGGTGACTTTCGATAAATAACCTGCGGGCCAAGTATGCCTTCAGCGACTGTCCCTGATGCACCCCTCAGGGCGGCTGAGGTCTTGTGGGTGCGGCTTGAGCATGGGGGGGTGGCTGAGGGCGCCCAAACTCCCCAGAGGAGGACGAGGCCCTCCCAGGGTCAAGGGCAGGTCAGGGAGACCACATCCCACGGCCATGAGCGACCACACACTCAAGCTTGAAAGCCACATGCACCAGCACCGCGCAAGCGCCAGACTGGTCCCCCCCAATGCAGCGCATCCAGAGCGACCCGGAGGCCAGAGGCCTGCGCCTGGGGCTGAGCAGGGCACACAAGGTGGCCACCTGCTGCAGGGCCTGCAGGGCCGCCGGTGCCCCCAACCACCGCCGCTCTCCGGGGCGCTCCCAGCCACAGCACCTCTGGTACCACGTTCAGCTAGGACCGCGGATCCTGGGGTCGCCACACCAGGGGACCAAGGCTCAGGGTGAGGCCCAGGATGAGGCCTCCGGGGGCAGCGGCGGGCACCTACCATACTTGTCGCCGTCCTCGCCGCGCGCGCTGATCCTGCGGCCCAGCACCTGGATGTGCTTGCCGCTCGTCCTGCTGTAGAGCTGGTACAGCCGCAGCTGCTTACGGCTCACGTCGTCCCGGGCCCGCGTCTGGTTCTCCACGTGGATGCGGAAGTCCACGTTCTCCTCGGCCACCAGCACCTGCGGAGGACGGGGACAGGGTGAAGGCCATGGCCACCCTGCTCCACAGAGCTGAGGGCCCCGGTGGCCCAGCCAAGAAGCAGCCGAGAACCAGCCTCGGTGGACGGTGGATGGCGGACGGTGGACGCACCCGAAGTTGCTGGACACCGCCCCACAGCCCTGCAGGGAAGCAGGAAGCCCCGTTCCCCCTGTGGCCAGCTCCTCCTCAGAACAGTGGCACCAGCGCCCCACCCCAGGACATGGCAGGATGCCGTGAGGACACGGAGAGCCAACGGGAAGAAAAAGACCTCATCCACCAGACGGAGGGGGGAGAGGGGGACGGGCAGAGAGCCGCTGGGGGAGGCCTGGCAAGTCTCCATCTGGGAACCGATGGGCCAGAGGCCACCGCCATGCCGAGGCTCCTCCCCACCCCTGTGACCCTCCCACTAATTCACACCCCAACCTCAGGCCCTTCTTGGAGAACCCTCCATTTCATATCACCCATCAAAGTTCCCTTTATCACCTGGGCTTAGCTCGGATCTGCCCACCTCCTCCAAGAAGCCTTCTCTGGTTGCACCAACACCCAACTCTCCAATCTCCCATCCCAGACATGGCCTCTCATCAGGATAATGGGCACCTACTTCCTCATGGCCTCTTGCTAATCTGGTCCACTCCAGCCACCTGTTAATCCATCCTGCACCAAACCTGGTCCTCGTAGACCCCTCCCTGGCACACTCCCCATGCTTTGCCATCTTCTACTGCTTCCTTCCTACCAGCTACCCTGGCTCCTGCCTCAGGGCCTTTGTACTTGCTCTTTCCTCTGTTCCCCTGGTTTTTCCCTGCCCTCTCCACTCCAGGTCCTTACTTCACCTGCATCTCTGCTCAAAAAGGCCTTTCTGGACCGCCCTTCTGAGGCGACCTCCAACTCAGCCCTGACCCCTGATGTTCTGTGTTCCTCTGTAGCACTTATCAACCTGACATACCATCTCCCAGTCTGGTTTTTGTCTATCTGCCCCCAACGGACTGGGGCACCATGAAAGCTGAAGCTATCTAGCTGTGTCCTCCTTGTACGCTGCTTTTCCCCAGCACCGAGGACAGTGGACACCCACACACACGGTAGATGGATGGGTGGATGGGTAGGTGGACAGGTGAATGCTGACAAGACTCGGAGTCCTGCCGTGTCACTTATCATGACATTAAGTTTTCCCACGACCCATCCCACCTTAACCATAAAGCTGAGCAGGTCCTGAAGCCTGGCACGCAGGCAGTCACGTGTCTGGCACAACGCGAGACACAGGGGACCCTGTTCCCAGGATGCCCCACCCATGCCGCAGCTCTAGCTAGACCTGCCTGCAGCTGACACCCACCCTGATGCTCAGGGACAGTAAGGGCACATGTCCCAAGACACCTCCATGCATGGACTTCAACCCTCCTGGAATGACTTCCGGGAGTGGCCTGGCCCTGTCCCCTCCCCCAAGGGTAGGCGCCAGCATCCCCCGCCCGCCGACCCCCACTCACAGGAGGCCCTATCGACCAGAGGTCAAACCAATCTCCTCACCCCGGGCCCCCAAGGGGCACTCCCTGCCCCAGAAGCTGGCCTCCCATTAACGATTTTCTCCCTGGCCCACTGGACAGAGGCAGCGTGGGTGACCCAGGGTCAGCAGAGACTGGAGGGTGACCCTTCCACAGGATGTGGGGTGAG
This sequence comes from Marmota marmota marmota, assembly GCF_001458135.2. Taxonomy (NCBI): domain Eukaryota; kingdom Metazoa; phylum Chordata; class Mammalia; order Rodentia; family Sciuridae; genus Marmota; species Marmota marmota. The sequence continues at coordinate 3,905,402 of NW_025999869.1, forward strand.
CAATCCATCTTGTCCAGCTTCCGTGATTTAAGCCACACCCTGAGGCCTGATCAGTCCCGGGGTAGGGAGTGGGGGTGGCCTCTCCAGGCCCTGGGCAAGGCCTCTGGTGGGCTCAGGGCTGCCAGTGTCCTTCAGCCTGGCTGTCACCTGCCCCAGGCACCTGCCTGGCCCCCACCTCCAAGGCTGGGAGGGTCTCCGCACATGCAGCTGTCCCCGAGTCAAGCTCATCGGGTCATCCCTAGGTCTCCACTCCACCTCCAGCAGGCCATCAGCAAATGCTTGCAAATGTGGCCCAAAATGGGGGATACCTGGAGGTCAGTAATGACCCTACTTCTTACCACCCAGACAGGCAGATCCCACAGGGCGATGGTGGGGGGAGTTCTTTTTTTTTTTCCCTTTATTTTATCTATTTGTTTGTTTATTTATTTTGGTGCCAGGGGTTGAACACAGGGGTACTTACCCACTGAGCCACACCCCCAGCCCTTTTTATTTTATTATTTTGTGTGTGTGTGATGCGAGGAAAGCACTCTACCAACCGAGCTCTATCCCCAGCCCCTTACTCTTTCTTTTGAGACAGGGTCTCACTAAGTTTCTTAGAGCCTTGCTAAGTGCTAAGCCTGGCCTCGAACTTGCGATCCTCCTGCCTCAGCCTCCTGAGCCACTGGGATTGCAAGGGCTGTTTTAAGCTGTGGAGAGCCCTGCTGTCCTCTGCTCCAGGCACTCTGCTGAGAGTGGAGATGCTTTTCTTCTACCTGCCCTGACCACCCCAGCAGCTGAGTCCTCTTCACAGATGGGACCTCAGGCCTCTGCCCAGAGCCACAGGGCTAGGTGGGTGAGCAGAGCCCCAGGCTCTGCCTCCAGAGCACAGGCATGCAGGGCTGCCCGGCCCCATGGCCCCTTTCCCTGTCCACTAGTTGGGTGACAGGTCACTTGGCCTCAGTGCCTGAGCGGGAACCCAGTCAGGGCCTTCCAAGGACAGTCAGACCTGCCGTCTGCCCACTCACACCCTTCAGGGGGCAGAGTCACCAGAGGAGCCCTGAAAAGCCGCAGGACAAACACAGTCCCAGCCCCATAGCTCCTTCAAAGTGGACGGAAGGGCCTCGCAGCCCATCTCGCCCCCACCTCGCCCCCCTCCACGCGTGGATCGTGTTTTCGGTGGAAGTAGCTTTTCCCACTGGGGAGGGTGACCTAGAGTCCCCTGGCAGCCTAAGACCCCAACTTCATCCCCTGCCCTTTCCCCAGTCTGAGGTTTCAATGGGGTGGAAATGTTCCCTCCCTAGCCCAGGAACTGCACAGAGGCAACAGGGCCAAGCCTGCCAGAACCGGGGGACAGAGGCACCCCCTGGGCCTGGGGACCCAACCCACCTGGCCGCAGTCTCATGCTTGTCTCACGTGGCCCAGAGCACGCAGGAAGACAGTGTCCCTGCCCGAGCCCTGCCCTGGCTCCCAACTCCTGCAGGACAACGTCCAGGTGGCCTTAAAATCCAGCTCTGCCCTAGGCAGGCTGTGGGCCCCTCTGAGGTACAAGAGATCTGGCCATCTTGTGGGGATTGCTATGGTGTCCATCCCACTGGGGCGTCCGACGCCACCAGAGCTCCCTCTGGCCTGAAGCCTTCACCCTCCACTCTGAAAAGCACACTCGTGGCTTCTTCCTACATCTTCCCAGGCCATGTTGCCACCGGCCACCAGCCCGCGCCCCATCCACACACGGCACATCACACTCCACACCAGGAGTGGGGCCAGCCCCGGGCTGCCCAGGTCCACCCCAGTCTCCTTAACCCTCAGCTTCCCATCCGCAAAATAGAGTTTGTAATATTTACCTCAGAGAAAAATGGTGTAAGTGAACAGCAACCACATTTCTCTGTCTTTTAAATGGCCGTGACATGCAGAGCTGTGACTGAATCACCCTACAATCGCCCCAGCAGCCCCGGGAGGTGGCTTGCTTACTATCCTCGTTTAACAGATGGAGACTATGAGACTCCGGGAGGTTATATCGCTTGTCCTAAGTCATAGAACTGGGGAGAGGACCACCTTCCCCTCTGTCCACCACTTTGACTCACCTGCGGCCACCCTCCCTCAGGCGCTTCACTCCCCACCTCCTCTGCCACGTCAGTGCTCCCTGCTTCTCCTGGATTCCACTGTCCATAGCTACCCTTGTAAACCAAGGACCAAAAATATTAAATGGGAAATTCCAGAAATAAGCTATTTGTAAGTTTTACATTTGGTGGCATTTTGAGTAGCATAACAAAACCTCATGCCGCCCCCATATCCAGCGTATCCACACTATATACACTACCCACCAGGTAGCCACTCCACAGCTGTCTCAGCCATCAGGGCAACTGATCCAGCGTATCCACACTATATACGCTACCCACCAGGTAGCCATTCCACAGCTGTCTCAGCCATCAGGGCAACTGATCCAGCATATCCACACTATATACACTACCCACCAGGTAGCCACTCCACTGCTGCCTCAGCCATCAGGGCAACTGTCTCGGGACAACAATGCTTGTTTGGTACTGTCCTCCACCTGGGGCATCCACTGGGGATCTCAGGACATATTCTCAAGGATAAGGGAGGAGTGACTGCATTCCAGGACAGTGGCTGGCTCAGAACACAAGCCATAGTTGAGGGGTGAGGGATATTGTCTGTGAAACGGCTGAAGACCATGAACTCCTCTTCTCAAGCAAGGAGGACGGGGTCCCACTGCTGTCTCCCACTCCAGCTCCCGATTGTTGAGGTCTCCTGTAGTCCCTGCCCCTGTCTCCGGGCAGCCTGTCCAGAAGGGGTGGTCTCCCTGGCCCCAGGTAGGCAGCCACAGACTTCTGGCCACATTCCCCCAGCAGCAGAAGGTCAGTCTCCCCAGGACTTCCAGAGCATCTCCAAATTCTGGATTCAAACCTGGTCCCTGGTAAGGTTGGCCCCCCTCTACTCCCAAAGGCAGCTCCTAAAACTCTTCCTCGAGAGCAGCCTGGACTCTGGCCAGGGGCCGCTGCCAGCCATGGCACCCTCCTGATCACTGTTGTTGAGAGCAACTCTCAAGTTGGCTCCTACTTCTTGGGCATCTGCTCTACGCCAGGGCCCAGGATGCCCATTTGCCAGGCACTGTCCTTACTGCCCACGTGACCAGAGCAGGTCACAATGATGACTGTCCCTGTGCTGTAGGCAACCCAGGGAGACACAGAGAGGCCAAAAGTCAGAGCAGTAGAGAAAGCGGCTGAGCCAAGATCTGAGTCCCTGTCTGCTCTGCAGCCCACAGGGTCCCCGCAGCAGGCACTCCTGTGTAGGACGCAGAGGGGGGACCACCACCCCTGGACCTAGCTGGACTCAGATGGGCAGCCCCACCCTCAGCCCAAGTGTCTGGCTTCCCTCCTGTCACACTCCCCATGCCCAAGCCAGCCTAGAGAGCAAGGAGGGCCGCAAAGGGCCCTCCCCACCCCCAGCCTGTCCATTAAGCTCCCAGAGCTATCAATGTATTGATTGGCAGGGCCGAGTCATCCGCATGGCGGGCGTGGCAGGGTGGGGGCTGGGCCTGAGGGTCAGCCTCCCTCTCCCCATACATCACCGACTCCTACAGATTGTCAATATGGGTGCTGGGGCAGGCGGCCACACCCGGAGCCACTCTGGGGACAGGGACGGCCCTGTCAAGCACTGAGCCTGCGTCTCTTCTCCCCTTTCCCTTACAGGCAATGCCGGCTTCGATCCCGTCCCTGTAGCCCTGGGGTGGGGAGAGCCGTCCCCAGGCCTGCGATCACAAGCCAGCCCTGAGTTCTGGCATCCAGTGCCCACCGGGCTGTGCCAGCGCCTCCACCCCTGAGCTTGACGTCACAGGCACCCCAATGGCCCACCAGGCCTGGTCTGCTGGAGACAGCCGTGCCCGCGCCTGCAGGGCTCTCACAGCGCACACACGGTCACGGACCCCTCCACCTGGCCTGTTCCTATCTTTGGGCTCCATCAGGACATCACCCTGGACAGTCCTCCTGTCCTGAGCTGGGCTCCGGGCCCTTCCACACTATCCCCACTAGCTGCTGGGGCTCCCTGTTCCAGCACCCAGCCTTGGTCTCTTCCAGACCCCAAGGGCTAGCAGAGAAGCTGACGCCCTGTGCCGAGCGCCTGGAGAGTACAGGGAAGCTCCATCCAGGTCCTCCATGCCGGGTCAGAACCAGGTGCCATGGTACCACGGCAGGGTCAGCCCTCCCTGGACTTCAAGATCTGCATACGGCCCACAGCAGGCCTCAGACACCCAGAGCCAAGCAAGGACCGCAGCTCACGTTTACCTCCCACTGATGTCAAGCCTGGCACTGTGCCAAGTACTCCCCCCAGAGGACCACAGTCCACCCTGGCAGCAGCCCCCAGGAGGCCACAGAAGGGAGAGACCCTCAATTTGCCCAGTCACAGAGCCACTGAGGGGCCAAGGCAGGAGTGACCCAGTGGGTTGGAGCCAAAGCCTGAGACCCTTCTGTGCCTGTGAGTTCTAGCAGAGAATATGGGGGTCGAAGGACAGGGACAAAGTGCTGTGAGATTGTGGGATTCCAAGGTAGAAGGTGGACGGGAGCCGGGGAGGCTGGTGGGTAAGGCAGCCCAGTGTCCGCCCAGGGGACCCCGGGGAAGAGCTGAAGCCCCTGATGTCTCCTCCAGGCCCTTGAAAACCAGTCCAGCCAGACAGGAAGCAGCGTCCCATAAATGTTTATGGATGGCTAATGAAGAACAGTGCCATATTTGAGCCCCTACTGCATACCTGGTCCAGGACTGGGCTTCTATTACTCCTACCAACAGGTCTGGGGAGCGGTGTGATCATCCCTATAGTACTCTGAGGCAGTCAGAGAGGTCAGAGGCATTGCCCAAGGCCACACAGCCTGTGAGTGGCGGAATGGCAATTAAATCCAGACCTAAGGCCAAAGCTTATGCCACCAGCAAACTGCAGGAGAAGGCCTGTTGTCACCAATCCAAGAACCCTGTTGGCTTCCTCTAGCGTGTCGCATGCCCCAGACACACACGGCACATGACGGAGCGACTACTATTGCTCAGGTATTTATCAGCCTCGATGCTGGCTGCAATACCCCCAAGACCCCTGAGAAGTAGGAGCTTCACGCTGCCCCATTCTGCAATGTCCCCACCGAGTCGCAGGGGATTAAGATCGGGGAAGCAGCACAGGCGGGATTCAGACCCTCAGAAGCCACCGCCCACCTGGCTGACCCTCAAGCGGATAACCCAAGGCTCAGAGGAAGGCACAGACAGGATGGGCGGTGACAGAGCCAGGGCTGGTGCGTGGCCCCAGTAGTCTTTCTGCTTGGTGGCCCACAGGAGGCTTGCCTTGGACCCTGTCCTTGACACGGCAATGTTTTAAATGAGTCTGAGCTGAGGCCCCTGGATGTCAGCAAGGTGCTGCCACCAAGCCTGACTGGAGCCTGTGGCCCACCCTCCCGCTAGTGTTCTGAACAGACCCCACAGGCCCCAAGTGCCACAGGAGGCCAAAGCCCATGCCAAGGCCAGACAGCCTCCCACCCCGGCATGCGGGAGGGATTCGGCACCCCGGTCCCCCAGTGTCTGCCCTGGGTCCAGCAGACATTCCTCCTCGGAGCAGCCCTTGCCCAGAGTCAATGCCCTCCTCCCAGTGCCAAGGAGCTGACAGGGTGACGGGCAAGGCAACCTCCCAGGGCCAGAGGCATGGGGACTGCACACACGAGTCTGTCACCAGCACTCCCATCAGGAAGTAAGGGTTGTTTTTGTGTTTTCTTTCGTTTTGTTTTCCCCCATTTTATGTGTGCAAAAGCTAAGACCCAGGAAGGTCAAGTAACTTGCACCAGGTCACACAGCAAAGAGAAGGCGGAGCTACCACTGGAGCCAGGCTGGCAGCTCCAGAGCAGGCGCCCGACTGTGGCCCTGAACCTCTTGTCCTTACCCGTAGAATTCCCTCCTTCCAACAGCTGGGGAGGCTCTGCCCAGACGCTGAGAGAAGTCCTAGCACATGCTGAGCCCTCCGCTGAGCGCACCCTACCTGCTAGGGCTACATGGGTGCCTTCTGCCCTTTCTGCGTTAGCCTGACAGGCCTGCACCCCCATTTTCTACACCCAGGGTTTTCCTGCTAGAGGACTAAGTCCTGCTGAGGATGGACCTCCCTGCCCACCTCCAGCCTCCTTCTGGGGCCCGGGGCACCCACAGAGCTGCTCAGGAAGGGTATACAGGCTGCACAAGGAGACCCTGACATGCTGCCCAGGCCCGCTGGCACTGGCTGAACCAACCACAATAAAATTTTAAAACCCACCTCTTATCTCCACGCAGGTGACACTTTGGAACATCAGGAATGCTGGCAAGGTGCCTGCCTCTCTCCCTCCCCCTCCACCTGGGAAGGAGGCTGGAAGAAGGGTGCGAATGCCCAGCCCCACCCCACAAAACATCCACCTCTACCTCCAGGACCCTCTCAGAGAAGCAAGTTCAGGGGCGGCAGGTCCAATACCTCGAGCCCAGAATCGCCTCCCTCAGCACCCTCCTGGGACTGTTTCGCCACCAGGATTCCTTCTGATTAATGCCAGGATTCTCTGGAAAAGTCAGCCTGGCACAGTGGCATGAACACAAGATCTTGCATCCAGAGGGCGGGGACTCAGCCGTGCCTTGAACAAATCCCTTCCTCGTCTCTGCCTCGCTTTCTCCGTCCATGTGGGAGGAACATCACTCCTTCCTACCCACCATCTTGTACAATGGTTGGAGGATTGAAAGCAGCTGCCTGATGCCACAGACACTGCGAAATTCTTACGAGCACCTTCTTGGTGGAGGAAGATGCGCCCTGCCCCACAGAGCTGGGAGCGGTGGTGGACACACTCCTGAGACCTGGCCATCTCCCTGCCAGGCTCCGAGCTCTGGGGCCAGGTGCCCTCTAGGGCTTATCCTCAGGTCAGCAAGAAGCAGACTCCCCCAAAGCAGCTGTTGAATGAAAATCTGCCTAAATGGAAGATGATGATCTTTAAGAAATTGAAAGTGCCCAAAATAAATAAACAAAAGTGCCACCCAATAGGACAGTTTTCCATCCTCCTCTTGCCCCAAAGGACACTGTCCCCATACTAGCCAGCTTGAAGGAAGGGTCCAAAGCCCATGGAGGAAGCTGGGTGTAGCAGGTGGTCAGACAGAGAGGGACATGGAAGGAAACTTCCAAACCAGAACACCTCTTGCACAGGAAGTGGCCGAGTGGGAAGGACAAGGCACTAGGAGGGACAGGGGACTGGAGGAAGCCTCCCCTTCCCCCTCCCCCCATCCCTGGCCTGCTCATGCCCGGCTTGTCTGGGAAGGCCTGGACCTAGCTGAGCCTGGCGGTGGGAACAATGTCAGGCAGGTGCCGGCTGAGCCTCCTGAAAGGCCCGGCCCGTGTCATTGTCACAGCTCAGCCAAGTGCAGAAAAGCAATTTACTGGTCACGCCACCTGCTCCGGAGGACATTTCTAAAATTCTTCCGATTGGAGCTATCCACAGTGCCCGAGTCCTGGGGAGAAGGGATGAAGGGATCTTATTAAATTCCCAGCTTCCCGCTTCCCAGGGTGGCTGCGAGTGAGGGCGGGACTCAGCACCCTGGAGGTGGGCGAGGACAGTGTCTAGCATTCAATGTGCTCATGGAAACGTGGCTGGGAGGAACCCGTCCTGACCCAGGCTGAGGTCTGGGGGCAGGAGGCAGGGGGCAGACTATTCCTGAGATGGACCAGACCCCCAGGACAGCAAGGTGGGGGAGGACAGGATGGGGGGACCCCTTTCTCCACCCAGACGACTTTCCAGGGAGGATGAGAAGTCACGCAGCTCTGTCTCGCATCATTCCAACCCCAGGGCCACTTCTTTCACAAAGGATGAAACTAAGACCCACAGGAAGTCATGGGCAGGGAGCGATCGATGGAGCTGGGGTCCAGGCCTAGCCCACCGAATCGCCAAGCCCTGAGTCCTGCCCACCATTCAGGGAGGCGGGTGGGCCCTGGGTGCACTGTGGGCCTCGCACTGAAGGCGCTGCAACTCACTGTCTAGGTACAGGCTGCACGCATGGAGCCACTCTCCAGTGTCCGCACAGCACCACCTCCACTGGGATCAGACCCCCAACTCCTGGCAACTCCCCCCATAGGGGCTGCCCCTCATTTTTACCACTAAGGACCACACAAACTTTGCCCCTGAAATGTAAATGGGTTTGTGGGCTGCCAACCTCACCCGAACCCCCTGGGGAACTACCTCTTTACCTTTCAGGGGTCAGAGGGTTTTCGGAATCTGTGGGTTGCTGAGAACTCTCTTTCAGAAATGGCACATTTGGGCACAATTTTTTGTGCACTGTTTCAAGGACACCCCTCCCCTTATAATCCCACTCTTAGATGTATTCCAAGGGCACATGAACCAGCTGGAAATGCCCCACCGCTCTAGGTGGGTGGGGGCTCGGGCAGCTGGGCTTCCCAAAGGAGCAAAGGCTGGAGAGTGGCGTGGAGGCCCCTCACCTGCGGAGGGCTGCCTCTGGACCTACCCCAGGCGGGCCTCCAACTCTGGCCCAGAGGTGGAGCTGGGACACACAGCCGGGCTCCCTCCCTCACACTCTCCTTGGAGAACGACAACCCCCCCCCAGCAGCCCCTCCTGGGCCTCACTTCAAAAGAAACCAAGAATGGGATGCACCCTGAAGCCCCAGCAC
>NW_025999869.1:3914342-3978807 GCF_001458135.2 Marmota marmota marmota
CTCCTTGGAGAAGACCACCCCCCCCCCCAGCAGCCCCTCCTGGGCCTCACTTCAAAAAGAACCAAGAATGGGATGCACCCTGAAGCCCCAGCACCCATGACCAAAGGCCCCTCTCCTGAGAAGCAGGTTCCTTAGCTCCGGCCCCTGGTCCAGCCGTCAAGCAAGGAGCCTTCCCCAGGCCAGACAAGCAGACCCTCCACAGTGACCCTGGGGCCTGCCCTCTGCTTGGGGACTCAGCTGCAGACCAGGCAGGCCATGCCTGGCACTGGCCTCTCTCTCTGACACCAACCATTCCCCACCAGGTCCCCCACCCCCATCACTACACAGGGTCACATCTGCTTTGGCAAACAGCCAGTCTTAAGTTACTGACTCCAGTTGTATTGATTCAAGGAGTCACTGGGGACCCCAGCCTGGCCAACAGGAGGAAAGAACCCATCAGCCTGTCCCTCCAGCCACCCTCCTCCCAGCCTCAACTGGCTGCCCCCAGTTCACATCCATCCCAAGGGCACCAGTCCTCTTCTGCCACCAGCACCTCGGCAAGTGACTGCTGAGTCTCACCAACCAGCCCTCAACACACACATTCCTGGTGCCAGAAATCTGGGAACTTCAATTTCCATGTGCGAGGCCTTCTCTGGACATCTCCAGAACCCAGAAGGCTCAGGCTTAAGCACCTTCCCAACCCTATAGGGACACCTGCCTTTAAGGCAGAGGGGGAAGGGGCAGATAATCCTCTTTTGGCCGGCGTCCAGCTCCTCCCAGATCCCCTCTCTGGCCGCTCTAGGTGGGTGGGGGCTCGGGCAGCTGGGCTTCCCATTCCCTCTGCCCCCACCCCGCCATGCCGAGGCAGCCCTGGTCTGGTTCTAATCGGGCCTGAAGTCGGCTCCCTCTTTCCCTCCCCCCGCCCTTTTCCTTCATTTCCACGGCTTTGGAAGCCAGAGCGTTCCAACTGTCTGCGTGCCAAGACCTTCCCGAGTCTGAAAGCTGCTGAAGTAACAGATCAGATTTTAGCAAGTGCTTTCCAGGCTGAGCGCCAAGCCCTCTTCTGATTCACGGAGAGCAAGAGTGAACGCGGAGCAGGCGGGAACCAGCCGCCGGCTGCAGCACCTTGGGCCAGGGCATGCGGAGCGCCGCCTGTCCCGGAGCCGCCTCGCGGACAACCAAGCCGCCCAACGCCTCCGCGGGACCTAGACCCGGCGCTCTCTCTCCCTCTCTGGTGGTGCTCTCGCTCTTGCTCTCCTTTTCTCGCATACAAACGCCTTTGAAACCACAGAGTAATTTACAACTGCAGCTCTCTCCTTGGACTCCAAATCCTCTCAACTGAAAGGAGTCTTTTTGTTTGGAAGAGCGAACGGCGATGTTAAGGACAGTTGGCAGAGAAAATTCCTAAGTCCCAACTCGTCGCTGACTTCGGGAAGGGGTCTTGGGGTCGGGCACGTTGCTGGGGCTGAGCCCACTAGCTCCAAGGGATCTCATCCCAATCGAGGCCGACAGGCGCTGCGACAACCCACGCCGGCTAACGAGCGACAGCAGAGTCCCTTGCCCTTGGCTCATCCGCCAGCGGCGCAGGGAGCGCGCGGAACCGCCCTNAGCTCGCCTGGGTGCGCCGCGCCCACATCAAAGGCGGCCCTGCCTACTCGCCAGCCTGCCGCGGCCTCTCCACCGCCTCCTCCTCCTTCTCCTGGTGGCTCCGGGTTGGAGGGGAGGTGCTCACTCTCGGCGACGGGACCCGCAGCTCCGAAGGGCAGAACCTAAGAGGCTGGAGTGGGTGAGCGCTGGAAGCCGTCGGAGCTTTGCACCTGGGCTCAGTGACCCGCGCCACAGCGCAAACGTTGGCCGAAATGAACAGAGAGCGGTTCCCAAGAACGCAGTTAGGTGCCGAGCGACCTCACTCACCCATATTTGCTCTTCACACTCACACCCACCAGCGTTGGAGTGGGGAACCGGGAGAGGGCGGGTCAGGCCCAGCCCCCAGCTCCACTTGAGGGACGCCGCTTTTACCCGCCAGGAGTCCACACAAGATATTGATTTTCCCAGCCACCCTCCCGGCGGAATGCCCACGCTAAGTGAGCCTTCTTCCTCTCTTCTTTCCCTGCCGCTGGAAGTGGGGAAGGCTCCGGGTCATCTCTCCCTTCTTCCTCCTCCAGGGCTCCGGGTCGGTTCTTGGGATCCCAGCTGGGCTCTTGCATTAGCGAGCTAGTTTTGGAAACACATGGCTACCACCTAGCGGCTCCAAGGCGTCACTACAACTCCAGCTTGTGAGGGATATATACTTGGAGTAGCCAGCAGGACTCTGGTCAGCGACCACTCTAGGCCCTCTTCCAGCCTCCTCCCAACCGGGCTAAGATTTATTTCCATTTGTGTGCTATTAAGGAACTTGCCTCCTTTGGTAGGATCCTCAAAAGATTGGTTCCGCAGGTGCCCACCAACCGCAAAATCCTGTCCTTCCCACTCACACCCCTTTTAGAGATTGCTGCCACCAAGCTCAAACTAGGACAGATAAAACAGGTCACAGAGGAAAAGAAACTAGAGAGCAAGCTCAAAATGAAGAACTCAGGAATTCGGACTATGTGGTTAAAAGCCTTCTGTCACCGGCTGTGGTTCAGAGTTCCACCCTCACTCAAGCATAATAAAGTAGGTAGGTGCTGTCAAGCAGAGCTATTTTCAAGTCACAGATCCGATTATCAGTATTTTGTGTTCCAAATATCAAGCCTCCCTGCGAGTTATTTTAAGTTCCTGTTCAATGCTAAGGCTATTCTAAACAGCCCTGGAGTCAAGTACAGAGAACCTTTACAAAACTAGGTACCAAGTGACCGCAAACTCTTTGCAAGAAGCTGCTGGACTGAATTTATGCAGATATTCTGCCAGAACTGGCCTTGAGAAGTTACTACTAAATGAAGATGAACAAATCCCAGATAGTTTGAAATGACCCACCAGAGCTAGGTGTAGTGGTGCATGCCTATAAGTCCAGCAATTCCTATAATTTCAGGTAAGCCTGGACAACTTAAAGAGACCCTGTTTTTAAAAAGGGGCTGAGTGTGGGTTTCAGTGGTTAAGCATCCCTGGGTTTCATCTCCAGGGATGAAAAAAAAAGACCCACCATCAACAGACATGGACAGAACTAGGCTTCAGAAGTTACTACTAATTCCCAAGTTCTGGAAATGAACCAATCCCCAGATAGTTTGAAATGACCCACTGGACCTGAGCCATCGCCATCACCTTTGATCTTGCTTTATTAGAAAATATGAGTCAAGGCTTGGTTCTGGCCTCCCAAGACAGTGTTTAGTAACTCCTGGCTAAGATCATATTTCCATGCTATTATACTACTACTATCTCTATTAATTTTTAATGGAAGGAGTATAACTATTGTTCCATTTAAAGGGTTCTGTGATCTTAACTTATCAATCTCCTCTACCACACAAATAAGACTGACCAAGAAGTCCAGACACAGTTCTTATTAGAAACATAGCCATAGGTCCTGGGTTTGAATGTTGTTTCTCTCACTTCTAGCAAGCAATCCAAGACTGCTTTCTTGTCTACAAAACACGATTCAGAACACTAAACTTCCATGGGGTCACAGAATTAAGAATGAAATTCATCTGGCATATACTAAAGCTCCAAATGTTTTAGCTGTTTATTAACTAATAATTCTGGTTTTACATTGTCTTCACATTATTTTCTTCACAATTTCTAATGAGGAATAAGATTATTCCCTAAAGTTGAAGCAGCATCTAACCAGAATCTTTTGACTACAATTTATTCATTTCACATTATTCCTTTTCTCCATTATTCTACATCTTCAAACTCTTTCACAGGTGTAAAGATACGCTAACAATAAACTACTCACCATATGCATGTCTTAAATGAATTCTATCTGGATTTGATGTGTTCACATAGCAGTAATATATTCTACATATTTCTCCCCGGATTTTCCAAATCCCAGCCTGCCAACCAGAACCCAGTACTAAGCAATACTCCCAACTGTAGTCCTAAATGCCAAATAGCTCCTTCCAAGTCTAAGAAAATGAACAAAATGAACCTGGAATATCTTCTCACACTAAAAAGCAAGTCAAACCTATAATTTGATTGCAGTTATCAAAGAGTAATCTTTTATATGTGGAGCTCTCAGCTAGGCACTCAGGGTACAGCAATGGATAATGGACTTAATGGAACCTAGTAACTAAGCAAGGCTAGTATGAATAGTCATCTATGTTGAGGCCTGTCTCCTGCTAACTCAGAGAGGTCTGTGATGGCAAAAGGTAGCTTCAGAAGGGTCAAAGGGGGCAATTTTAGCAACCAAAAGTGAATTGAAATACAAATAAATAAAAATCTCTATGTGGGAGCTGGGGTTGTGGCTCAGTGGTAGAGCATTTGCCTAGTATGTGTGATGCACTGGGTTCAATCCTCAACACTAGACAAAAATAAAGGTATTGTATCCATCTACACCTAAAACATTAAGAAACTTCTCTGTGGGATAAATCCACTGGTTCCTTTCAGAGATTGACAATATAATTTACATAATTTTTCAATAAAAGTAGGTATTTGGCTTACTGATAACACCAAAGAAAATGCCTGCGGAATTATAAATGGCATTGGCTAAAGACTAAGCCCATTAAGCATCCATATTCAGCAGACTGGCCGAAGAAAAATATACTTGTCCCCAAAGTACATAGTGATCTTCAGACCCTCCTGAACCAGTTTATCTACTTAGTGACAGAAAACAAAGGAAGAACAGTTGCTTCTTATTGGTCTTTATGGTAGAGACCTGCCTACAATGGGTTCAAACTCAAGCATGCACAAGGACACAAATTCATGATTCTCCACTATAAGTACCTTATAGTGCTTTTAGACTATTATATCCAAATGATAGGTATCACCTAATAGTTTTCACTATAGAAAGATTGTCAAAAGTAGTAAAATCTAGAAGGAAGTTAATTTTCAGATTGCCATCATACTGAGTTGGCTACCTAGTAGTACTAAAGGTGAGGAGATGGGAAACACAGGCCTGCCTGGGCTTTCAAGGATGGATCGGATTCAATATAATGAGGCAAAAGAGGACAACCACCAAGGCCAACTGCTTTCTCTCAGAATGGTAGCAAGTTCTTCTGGGCTTCCTGCCACATGTGACTTTTAACTACACTGAAGAAACTTCGGTCTCCAGACACAAACTCAAGACACTAAAAAGTTCAGACCTACATTTTAAGACATTTTTTAAAAATGAAGGCAGACAGCTTGTGTGAGGCACTGGGTTTGGTTCTCAGCACCACACATAAAGATCCATTGACAACTAAAATATATTTTTTTTTAAAAATGGAGGCAGAATTCCATCAACTCTATCCTGAATCACATACTACCAAGTGCCAGCACAAAGGAGTAATTCTAAGTTTAATGTACTTCTTGGTACCATCTCTACCTGTAGCACTTAATCTGTTAATATCAAGCTGGCTGATAACGGAAAATTTAAAGTAGATGATCTTGACAGCAGCAGTCAACATGCACCTGTAGTCCCAGCTACTTAGAAGCCTGAACCAGGAAGGAGCAAGCATGAGTTCCAGGCAAGTATAGGCAACAAAGCATATTATCTAGTCTCAAAAAAATTGTATCTTTCAAACCCAAAATACACAAATCCTCTTTAAAATGGCAATGTATTCCAGCAGACAGTATTTACCATCTCCTACAATAAGCAACACTGATGTCCTAGAATGAATAGTGAAGGAAACAACCAAAAGACCTGGAAACAGGGAATGGGTGAAGTTGGCTTTCATCAACCCTTTTTTTGAAGATCACTTCAAAAATTACAACGTTGCTCCCCCAAAAAATCTAGCTTTTGGTAACATCCAAAGAACCACCATTTGGGAAGTTAAAAACACAAAGCTGGAAGGCAAAAAATAGTCTTAAAAGTGTAAACAAAAAGGAATGAGGAAAAACATCCAAGAGAATCAAAGCCTAAGAATTGAAGTGGAAAAAAAAAAAAAAAAAAGAATTGAAGTGGGACACTGCAATCTCCCCAGAAATTGGCCCAAGACCTAGACAACAATTCTTCAGAAAAATTATCATAAACAAAAACATCAAGAGTTAAGGTGTATGCTTAAGTCAAAAAGAAAAATAGCCAATAAGGCAGCATTGAGTTTGATACCCATGTTGTTGCATGCTACATACGGCATTGCTATGCAGTGTTTGCTTAGAGCTAAGCAATCACAATAATGTCCATGTGGCTTGGATCACCATACAACTGGCTTAAAGCAGAACAGTGAGTGTTGAGAATGTGCCCCTGACATCCTCATGTTATCACATGTGACAAATTAACTTTTCTTCCATTCATCAAAATGTAGAATTTTGGACAAACAGGAAAGTCACCTAAGTCATTTTGTTCAGACCCAGACTATAAAAGTCTGTTCTGGGTTGTTGCCACATAAGAGATTTCCTCTGGGAGGCAAGGGTAGGTAGGTAGAGTCTGATGAACTGTTTGGAAACATGATTAATAGTTTTGATTGTTAACTAACAGGATCTGGATGGGAATGATCACTAAATTCTCATGATGAAAAATTGGTTTACTATGGGGAAAACTATTTGGCAGAGTAGGCAGGGACTTCCCCATCAGATTTTAGGATAGCATTGGACAGCTTTAATTATGAATATTTACTTCTTTGACAAAGTATAAAAAGGCTAAATAATAGAAAGAAACAGTGCTACTTTATTAAAATACTGAGTTTTATTTCACATGTATATTTTTGTCTCCCCACCATTTCCATGTCTGACCACCACTACTACTATGTCCTATCATAACATTCCATACATACTTAGAAACCAAGCAAAGGGTGGAGTTCCATCTTTAAAAACTAAACAGGCATTTTGGACAACACATTCTTGGCAATAGAACCTTGACAACATTTATGGAACACGATAGGGAAAGTTCTCACTTTGCATTATAAAAAGGACAGCCAGATATCAACTGTTACAGAAATGAAATAAGACGGAAATTTTTAACAAACTGTTTAAACTATTTTCTTAAAGAGACTTCCTCCACTGCCAGAGATCTTGAATAGCCTGGAAAAAAAAAAACTGTGGTTAAAGAACCATAATACTTCACAGACATCAATAAATTAAACTATGTCTCTGCACAATTCAAAATCTATTTTTTATTCTACCAAAAAAAAGGTTCACACTCCAGGTAATTGAGAGCTTAACTCCAAGTCAAATACTTTAATTATACCAATCAAACATCACTGGCCCAGAGATCAGTTAGAATAGCCAGTTAGCAAAGTTACATTTCTGTTGCTTATCTAAAATAAATTAGATGTATCTAAACTAATTCTCTTTAGATTTCCCTGATGATCTGAATTTCCTTAATAAGCTCTCTGCTTATAAAATTCCTCAGTTCTAGGACATGCTCTACTTATATATTAATAGTTCCTACAGTGTTGACATTCAAAATCTTGCCCAGTGAAAATGCAACTGGTATCAGACTTGTTTTTAAACTGATTTGAAGCACCGCATGCCATCTATGACAACACTTAAATTCAAGAACCAAAATGTTTGTTTTGTTTTTGAGAGAAAGAGAATTTTTTTAATATTTTTTAGTTTTCGGTGGACACAACATTTTTTATTTTATCTTTATGTGTTGCTGAGGATGGAACCCAGTGCCCCATGCATGCCAGGCATGCGTGCTACATTTGACTTGTGGATTAGGGATGCTCAGATGATTCTAACCAATAATATAAAAGCACCCCCTCCTCCAAATCAGAATTTGCAATACTTCTGATCCCAAGCATTTCAAATAAGAGATGCTCAACCAGTAACAGTAAATCAAGCTGTAATATTTATCATTTACTAGTACTCAAACAACTTCCTGGCACTCACTCAAAAACATGCTTTGAAGTTTTATTCAGAAAATACTTCTGGGTAGCAGTGAACTACCAGCAAAAAGTGCCACTTCAGTTGTCTTGACATCTTCACTTGGATTTTTCCCCCAATTACTGGGGACTGAACTCAGAAGGTACCCTATCACTGAGCTACATTCCCAGCCCTTTTTATTTTTAAGATATGGTCTTAGGCTGGGGATATGGCTCAAGCAGTAGCGTGCTCGCCTGGCATGCATGCGGCCCGGGTTCCATCCTCAGCACCACATACAAATAAAGATGTTGTGTCCACCATCAACTAAAAAATAAACATTAAAATTTTTTAAAAAAAGATATGGTCTTGCTAAATTGCCTAGGCTGGCCTCAAACTCACAATCCTCCTGTCTCCTCAAGAATAGCTGGGATTGGGGCTGGGGATGTGGCTCAAGTGGTAGTGCGCTCGCCTGCATGCATGTGGCCTGGGTTCGATCCTCAGCACCACATACAAAGATGTTGTGTCTGCCAAAAACTGAAAAACATTGAAATTCTCTCTCTTTAAAAAAAAAAAAATAGCTGGGATTACAAGCATATACCACCACTCCCAAGGTGGATTTTTCTTAATAAAAAAATCTCATTTTGTTTACCAATCATAAAAAAAAGCCTTTGGTACATAGAACTTTGTATCAAACTTTCCTCCATGCTGAATACATAAGAGAAGTCCTGATAAATCACTCAACAGGATCTATTCTCTTCATAGGGAAAACCTAGCAACCCTAGGTGACTACTTTTACATTTTCCTTTCAGTTAACTGAAAATAATGAAAGGGCTAAGGCCTTGGATTCCTCCACAGCACAGCAAAAATACAATAACTTTCTTGTAGTAATAAAGTACTTTCATGGGCTGGGGATTTAGCTCAGTTGGTAGCGTGCTTGCCTTGCATGCACAAGGCCTCTGGGTTCAACCCCCAGCACCACATACACACAAAAACTGGCAAATCTTACAGTATGTTAATTGTACCACAATAAAATTGGCACAAAAATTGTTTAAAAATCTCTTTAAAAAATAAAGTACTTTCTTGGCTAAGAAAGTAAACTGGTTTTTCTTGATACTCCATTTGCCTGCACGGGTCAATGTGGTCATTTGCTTTCTTGGGAGTTGGTATCCTTCATAGATGCTAAACATGAAAAGACCATTTTGCTAAAGTCAACTAAAGGGTGAAATTTAGAAGTTTATTACTCTGTATTCACTTTTGTTCAGTGTTAATAGAAAAAAAGTTCTCAGTCTCTGCCAACGAAATTCTTATGTGTTTCCATGTATTTAAGTATTGTCTGTGGTTAGGAAACTTTTATAAGTAGCCAATACTTAAAGAGATTAAAAGGATAATCATAATAAACCAATGAAAAAAATTAGATTTGGTCATATCCCCAGAAAATTCAGTTACCTCCTGGTCAGTCATCCGGAAGCAATTCTTCACATAATTGACGAACTTGGCTTCCACTTTGGGAAGAGAACCACCCTATTGAGAAAAAAGCATTGAGAATAAGAATAGAAATATATTCTTTAGGTCTTTAGGAAATTCCTCTAAGATCTGTGCTTTTTCATGTTATCAGTCATTTCTTGTCCCTTCAACATTTTCATTTTTAAAATATTGTTATTTTTAGGCCCAGAAAAACATTAGAGGCTTCAGGTTTGCTGTAGGTTCAAGTTCAGAACAGTCACTCTAGGTATGGAGACACAAGCCACATTGTATGCAAATACGGCAACTGGGCTGCCTGTCCATATTATAACAAAGCAGTTATATTACTCTCTTCACCCTAAACCAAATACAAAGTAAATTTATGCCCCCTCCCTTGAGAACATTGTCCCAAGTGGCCAAAGCCGTATAAAAAACAGTTTACGTTTGTACACCAACATTGTACACCAATATTCAAGGGTTATATAAAGCTGAATGGGGATGAAATTCTAACTATAACCTCTGGCACTTCTTTCCAATTATGAACATGAGCAAAAAACTATCAGCATCAGCAATGTCTAATACTTTGTCATCAAAATTCATAAGACATTATTATTGAATACCCTGAAAATTTCATAATTATCATTTACTACATCATACATTTTTTTCCTATTTTAAGTTAACTGGTTTTCCTTATCCTAGCTAGGTATTTTAATGCACTTTAGTAAGATTGAGAAGCTTCCAAATGCCAAAGGGACTATGCCAGAATCAGCTACAAATATTAAGATATTTAACTGCCTCTTATCACCTAGATAAATAAAACCTCCCTGTAATAAGTTCCCTTTCAAAATTATTGTCACATACATCCTTATTTGATTCATTCAAATATTTATTGAGCAGCTAAGGAGATACAAAGGTGATTAAAACATGGTCCAAGAGATGATGAGGCATATGCACAAGAGAGAGCAATATATAAGGTTCAACTGAATTCACAGCAGTCAAAAGTGCTTTAGGAAATCAAGAGATTGCTTCCAGCCTGCAAGTGGGTGTGGGTGGCAAATCAGGAAAGGGGATTGAGATTAAAATAGAAGACTTCAGCCTGGATTGTTGATGATACTCAGTATGGACTATATTTGTCTCTCCTTTTCCTTTCTCCCCATCTTTGGGCTTAATTTACCAGTAGTGCCCAGGGCTGTTCAATGTGCCTGCAATTAAACCAAGGAGATAGGACCACATTAAAATGGAGGGGAGGGGCATCATTTTAGCACTGTATGCAAGGGATAAAAATAAGTCAGTGATACCAGGAAGACTAAGAGGTTACAGTGTGACTAAAGCAAAACAATACATTCTGGTGCTACAATGCTAATTTCCAATCCACTCATCACTGCATAAGGAAATCTTCTGAAGCCAGGTATAGCCTACAGAGCACAGGAGAAACATGGGGAAAGAGGTGGCAATTCCTCCTCACCACCCGCATATATGCTCAAAAACTGGAGTCTAGATATATCATTCTTAGAATTAAAAGATTGTCTCAAATGTTTTTCCTTGACATTTAAACCAATTATTCCCTACATCAAAAATCCTGAGCTCACTACAGTGTCAGTCCCAAGTAGCAAGACAAAAAAAATTAACCCTCTTCTCATGTTTGTTATTTAGAACAAAAGGGAGACTACATGTAAGCCCATTAGATACTCAAATTTTGGACATTACCCACGTGTACTGGCTGGGAATGTCTTGGTATGAAGGGAAAAAAGAAATGACTCAATTTATTAGAAAAATGTTCGAGTCAAGTATGAATTATCAAACTATTAGCACCAAGCAGGCAAAATTAAAGTCTCTACTTTTGCAGCTATCTACAACTGTATTTAAGATTCCTATGCCCTCTGCTGGCTGTTCAGCATAATATAACCAGAAGTACACAAACAATATTCTGATTTCATTTTAACTGGTTAAAATCAAAAATGCAGCTCACAAAAAAATGGGCCTGTTGGCTTTTTAAAGTGGAAAATTCAAGCCAGTTGCAGTGGTGCACACCTGTAATTCCAGTGACTCAGGAGGCTGAGGCAGGATTCCAAGTTGGAAGCTATCCTCAGCAATAGACCCCATCTCCAACTATAACATGAAGAGCTAGGGTTGTAGCTCAGTATAGAGTGCTTGTCTAGCATGGTGTGAGGCACGGGTTCAATCCTCAGCGTCATATAAAAATAAAAAAGAAAAAATTTAAAAACCTGAAAAAAGGGCTGGGGATGTGGCTCAGTGCCTCATGAGTCAATCACAATACAGAAAAAACCCTCAAAGCACAGAAGGCGTGGGTATATTAAAATGATAAAGGAACAGTTTGTCCAAACCCTCAGACTTTTTTGGGGGGTAGGGGAGGGGACTAAGGAGTAAACCCAGGTAAAGTTACCACTGAGCTACATCCCTAGCTAGCCCTTTTCCGAAAGGATCTCAGTAAGTTGCTGAGACTGGCCTTCAACTTGACGATCGTCATGCCTCACAGGTATGTGCCACCACTCCCAGCCATAAGCCATTATGATTTGAGATGCCAAACTTACTAAGATCATTTTACTCACTTTTTCTATACTTGCTTGCATTTTTGCTTTAATGTCTTCTACAGAACTAGGTCCTTTTGGTGTTTTAGGAGTTTTTTCCTGTTTTTTGAAGGATTCTTGACCCTGTAGAAAAAGTTCAATTTCAAATGATCATAAAACTGCAGCATTTAACTAAAACCCACTTTCTGGATTTCCTTATTCTTATAATCCTTATAAAGGCAAGTATACAATAGAACTGCTGTTTTAGTACATGCCATACACTTATTTTACTGAAGTCATTCCTTTAAGCAAGAAATACCTTATGATGGTATTAAACAGGAACATTTAAATAATAAAAAGACGATTACCAAGAATGAAGCAAGGTAGTTCATATACCCTGACTCCTAGAGCCCACCAAGTGACTCCATAGGTAGGGCACAATTACTAGGGTTCTTTAAAACTCCGTATTAGATTCTAACATGCATTCAGGGTTGAGTCTCTCTGCTCTGGGCAAATAAATACAACCTTACATATAAATGAATTATAGGAAATAGTTTACATCATAAATCTTTCCATTGGCCTTCTCCCCCACTGGAAAACCAGCAGCCTTCTATCTTAGAGTATATCTAAATATATCTTAGAGGTATCCAGAAAAATGAGCACATTTTAGTTATCACTGTTCTCAAAACACCTACCAAATTCCTAACAGACCAGATTGTCCACAGAACAATTTTCCCAACCACTTCACTGAAGCCTACTTTTATGTGTATGTTGTCACTTACTTTTGATCTTGGTGTTGTTGGTTTTGAGTCTTTTCCATTCTGGTTCGATTTTTGTGCATTTTTGGCTGGAGTATCTCGTATAGACTGCAATTGGAAATTAATCTTAATCAGTGTCACCCTCTCTGCACAGTAGACAGGCCAATACAAATAAAATATCCCTCATCATGCTTTTAAAAAAAAAGGCAGCCTTTTAACAAAAGGTTGCAAAGGGTTAATGAACTGTTGGCCACAAAACCATCAATTTCTCACTGTTAAATTTTAGAGTCAGTTGTATTGCACATATTTTTAACGTCAGCAACTTGGGAGGCTAAAACATGAGAATAGCAAGCTTGAAGCCAACCTGGGAAACGTAAGGAGACCCTGTCTCAATATCAAGGGCTATAGATGCAGCTCTGGTAATGCACAGGCCTGGGGTTCAATCCAAAGTACTGGGGGTGGGGGAGTTCAGCAAAGCTATGACTGAGAACCAATTTCAAGTATGAGATCACTTCAAGCCAGTTTTCATTAGCTACAAACCAAGTGAATAGCACTTTTTAAAAAACCCATCATTTTTGTATGAGATCTGATAACCTTCTATCATTGTATCTACTCACTTTCTTCACTGGAGCTTTTTCTTCAGTTTCCTCATCATCAAAATCATCATCATCATCACTACAAACAAAATAAGCCAAGATATGAAGAACTTTCAAAATCTTTGGGAGAAGTGATGTAAGAACTAAAAAAAACAAGATCTAAGATCTGAGAAAACAGTTCACTCCAGCTTTGTTCCTAATAGTCAAGAGGTGGAAGTATCCATAGCGGCTGAATAGGTAGGTAAGAAAATATGTCTATACACGCAATGGAATGTTATCAGTCTTTAAAAAATCCTGTCACATGCTACAGCATGAACAACCATTGAGGATGTTAAGTAAACAAGCTGGTCAACAAAGGGTAATCACTGTTATTTCATTTATAACAAAAAGTATAACTATGGTTCCCAAGGGATGGGAATTGCTGGCTTATTTAATAGGTTTTGCAGTAAGAATATTTGAATAACAGCAGACTTTAATATCAACCAAATGGCAACAGATTCCAATTATACAGACTTAATATGTATTAAGTTCTAAGAACTCCGGTTGGCTTATTTTGTAAAAATTTATCCCAAAATTCATAGAAACTATAATAACTAAAGTACCAAAAAAATCTCCCAAGATACCAAGCTCAAGGACTCACATTTGGTGATTTCAAACAACAGTTTAGACTTGAGTATATAAGAACTAAAACTATAAAACTCAGAACAGATACACTTTCATTACAGTGGCTTTGGCCATGGTATCATAGATTTGACAGTCACAAATGAAAATCGACTGTTGTGCATTGGCTACCATCAATAAATAAAGTCAACCCTCAGAATGGGACAAATGTTTCGAATGGCAAAGACATTTATTTCATCAAATATATACAAATGGTCAATAAATAAATGACCATCAAGAAAAAGCAAACCAAACCCATTCATAACACAATGACTACATGCAAAAATAATGGCAAGTGTTAGAATATGGACAAATTAGAAGCCCCATAAACTTGAAAACAGTTTGGCAATTTCAAGGTAATCCTAGAATTTACAGGACCTAGTTCAAAAAATGTGTCCACTGATATTCACAGCAGCCAAAAGTGAAACAACCTAAATATGCATTCTGATGAATGTCTAAAAAAAACCCAATGGATAAAGCCTACCCACACAATGTATTACTCAGACAGAAAGTTACAACCAACACATGCTCCACAGATCAATTTGAAAATTGGGCACTGCCTAAAATGGCAATAAATAAACATGTTCTCAGTTGTTTTCAACCCTGTCCAAACTAAGTCTGATATGTCACTAGGCAATCTTACAGGACCTCTGTACAAGAATGCTGTCATTAAATGTTTTGCAGCACATGACTTGTTAACTAGTTATCTATAATATGTAGGGGACTGGTTCCAGGACCACCTCAGATACCAAAATCCAGGGATTTGAAGTCCATTCTATAATGACATGGCATTTTCATGTCACCTGTGAACATCCTCCAATATAATTTTTTGGAAGGACTGCCTGGAATCAACTCCAATGCTTTAAACATTCCAATTATTTATAATACCTAGTATAATATGGGCAAGGGTAGTTAGAGTATATCCTTACCAAGTGTATTGGATTTAATCTCCAGCACAAAATTATACTGTATGTAATGCTTCAGGAACGACAAAGAAAAAAGTCTATGTACAGGGGCTGGGGTTGTGGCTCAGTGGCAAAGCATGTGCCTGGCACATGCGAGCGGTTGGGTTCGGTCCTCAGCACCACATAAAAATAACTAAACAAAATAAAGATATTGTATCCGTCTATAACCAAAAAATACTTTTTTTAAAAAAAGTCTTTGTACATGTTCCATAAAGAAGCAATTTTTTTCTAAATAATTTTGATCCAAACTCAGATGCAGAGTTTGCCAACTGCACATGCAAATAAATTTAAAGAGGATGTTTAGGAGAAACTTTTCTGCTTACATATATCAAGGGCTCATACTATAGCCTTCCCATCCTCAAACCAGGACCACAGATTTCCATTTTAGTTTTAAGAATTCTGGGACTATGGCTGAGTACCGTGGTACACACCTATAGTACCAGCCAGTCAGAAGGCTGAGGCGGGAGGTTCAAAAGTTTAAAGCAAGCCTCAGCAGCTCAGCAAGCCCTGTCTCTAGGTAAAATATAATAAAGGGCATAGAATGTGGGTCAGTGGTTAAGTGTGCCTGGGTCCAATCCAAAATAATTTTTTTCATTTAAAAAAAAAAAAAAAACACCACTGGGACTACAGTTTAGATTTCCAAAGTTAACTGACTACCTTTGGTCATCATCTTCACATTCTCATTGCCATGTCAGGCGGTTACCATCACTTGCGGAACAAGTTTTAATAGAAACTTGTTCCCAGAATATCTATTAACTGTCTGATATGCACACTTTCCTTATTAGCTTGAATTAGTCCTTGTCATCTACACACTAGTTCGCCATCATGCCCAATATTAGATTCAGAAGAGCACAAAAGTGAATTATTAATCATGGTTACATTATTCATTATATGCATTCTAAAAGAGAAAGTTTCACAAGTCCCAACAGAATCAGGATTCCAACAGGTCCTACTCTAAATCTAAAGCCTTCCTGAAAGGGACTGTCTCTTTTAGTTTTAGTAAAAATGCCATTGGATACTCAGAAATCTATACAAAGGTAACTCGATACACCACACTAAATCTCTTGGGGTGTATTTTAGATCTAATGGCAAATATTCCTAAAATAGCAGCAATCAAACATACAGCTCATTTCTGGGTACAATATGCAGGTATTCTGAAGCAATTTTTTCAGCTTTTTTCATTCTCTCCCTTCATTGACATGTTCTGAGAGTTAATTCCCCATCCTCAGTACAATCAGTTTGGCTATAAGGTTACTAAAAGCCTAACTTCCAGACTTGATCATTAGTACATATTCTCTTGAAGCCTTTGATTCATTCCATCTGCATTTAATGTTTTCAATGAATACATATGAACCAATCTAGGAACTTAGGGAAAAGCTGAGACAAGTATTTAAGCTAAAAGTCACTGATATTCTCAAGTAAGACCAGTGAAGACTTTATTCCATAGTGTGCATGTAACTGTTTATAACCACAGCAAATAAGCAGAATCTTGTTTCTAGCCATATTTTAAATTCCCAAGAAAATTTTAATGTCACTTTTAGAATCTTATTCTGTACATTAGGAAAAAAAGAACTACAGGCCAAAGTCCTTTATGGGTTTAGATGTCTTATTAAATGAACTTAACCAGAGCTATTCCATCAGATCCTGCTCTTTCACCCAAATCACATTGTTTTTCAGCGAATACACCAGCCTTAATATGGGGTCCAATGAATTTTCATCAGGAGAAAGTTGCCTCCCGTCAAATGAGAAATGCTACAATCACTAGCCTTCTAAAGAGTTAGTGCACAGCTGTATTTTACTGGGAAATAATATCAGTATTAACTCCACTCATTAACTCAAACTCAGTCAAGCACTTCCCCCTCTTGATTTAGTGATAAATTATTAACTAAAAAATGACTGGTTAAGTTTAATAATCCCTTCCCATGAACAAAACCATGTTGAGTTTCCATGAGTGTACTACTTACTCTTCGTCATCATCATCATCATCTTCATCATCATCGACATCTTCATCAGCAGCAAGTTTTACTTTTTTCTTAAAGAAAAATATATACTCATGAGCAAAAGCTGGTTATCACCACACCCAAGGCTCTAATACAATTATAGTACAACCATGTCCCTACCTGGGGAACCTTGCTACCACCTCCAGGGGCAGATCGCTTTCCAGATACACTTAAGAGTTTCACATCCTCCTCCTCTTCATCTTCTGACTCAGCATCTTCCTCCACAGCTAAAACAAATTTAGACACTATAAAACTCCAACAAGAACTCAGCAAAAATCAGATACATATGCTGTAGCATCAAAAAAAAAGAGCAGATTCTATCCTAAGAAGGGATCAAATATTTTAAAATTACTAACTTCCCATTTAAACCTGTAATATAGACAGTAGTATCAGAAAAATCCAAATTGGGAAGAAACCAAGTACCTGAATAAGTAGCACGATACAGTTTATAAAAATAACTTACCTACTAAGTGCTGGCCACTAATATGCACAGGCCCTGAACCACACTTCAACCTTAAGACCACAGGTGGTGTGATTTCAAAGCCCCCAAGGGAAACCTAAAAGGGAACAAAATTTTATCATTAAACATTGTGAAGAAAATATTGAACACCTAGCATTATGGGCAAGTCCATAACCAAATCATACCAATAAATCTGTTTTTCTACCTGAAAGAGAAGCACCCGAAATCACATTCGACAGCTGAATGTTCACACAGTAAGGAAAGATGTAGCTGTCTACTTAAACAACAAATAAAATACTCCTTTAATCCTCAAGCACTCTTACCGTTGGCTGTACTGACATTTTCAATGTTGCCAGTGTTACTTTAATTGGACTGCCTTCATAATTCATTGCCTCTGCTTCAACAATGTGCAATTCATCCTTTGCACCAGCCCCTAAACTGACCTGATTAAAAAGAAAAAAACAGTGCTTTATGGTCAAGTCCTATCTATTTTATAACCCCCATCTATTATGCATTTTTTAATGGTATAACCTTTTCATCATCACCATCAATGGGAAACAAATCTGCAGTGTTGTCTCCTAGTGGCAACTTAAAGAAATGTGTAAAACTGCATACACAATAAAGATAAAACATTTATTGGGCAATTACTACAAAGGTGAGAAATAGACCAGTCTATGGGAGACTGGAAAGATTACCACTGCCCAGTAATCTTATATCTAACCTTATAAAGCAACTGATGAACCCAAGTAGTACTTTGACTGGACTTCACCTGAAACCCAATGAAAATGCCATGTGCTTTATCGAAGTTGTAGGGATGACATCTACATAACACCATTTTACAAGCAGACAAGAAAGCAAAAGTCTTATACCACATTAATAGAAAGCCAAAAAAGGGATATTTTGAAAGTTTAAGTACCGTTCTTAATGATAACTGGTGCTCATTTTCATCATTATCCACCTTAAAGTGATAATCTTTGTCAGCTTTTAGCTCACAACCTGTGAAGGGGGGGAAAAAAAGCAAATAAAACAAGGATAAAAATAACACCAAATGTTTACTATCAAAAGGTGCTGGTTAACCTGTGAACTAGGTTTTCACTACTCCAGCTACCCTGGAGGGCAGCAAAAGATTCTTCCTGGATTTTCATGAACTCTATCTACAAACACCAACTAACACCCATAAAGACTTCATAAACTCCACTTTCTTGTTACAGAATTACATTCTCAACTACAAGGAGACAGATCCTATTGCCACTGGTTCAACAATTTAGTACATCTGTATCTAAACCTCAGATCTTAAAAATCAACCTAATGAATACTGATGATTTTCCACTGTTTTAAAAAGTAGAATTATCTACTCATTTACAAGTGAGAGTGGTTGCACAACACCAATATTAACAGTTTAAAAATTAAAAACAAAAAAACCTACAACTAGGAAAAAAAGCCAAGTTTGTTATAGTAATTAATGTTCCAGTCTTTGAATCAACATGATGTGATAGAAACATTATAAATTAAGACATTGTTTCTGGTGATAGACCCAAAAGACGTTTCCAGTTTCCAACAGAAAAAGTTGCCAAAAATCACTGATATAATCTGAGGGATTTTTCACTATCCAAAATGGCTAGGAATAAAGCCTTCTCATATAGTAAGTGAATGGAAATCCCACTCCATGAATGGAAAAATTACTAAATATTGTCAGAATGAAAGTTTAATAAAGCCCCGGTTAAATCTCAGGTCTTTAATTGAACTCAGTCTTACTAGTTTACGTCTACTGCCCTTTCTCCCCTAAAACTAAACCTCATTTCTATTATTTGGAGTCAAGTGTCTTGGTTCAGAATTTTTGTCATACTTTCCAAAAACTGTTAAATCATTTCTACCATCTTCAGTATCGTCGCCTCAATATGGGGATGACTGCATGGACCGCAGTGACACTAACCGTGTCTAAAAATGCCAACTACCATCATATTGTAAGCACTAAACAAAGACCTCCAAAATCCTGTTACTACCAACCATTGCACCCCATTTCCCATCCAATAACCTCCTGTAAGCCACTGGACCCCGGGCTCTGGGGTGACAAAACACCCGTGAGCCCCGGATGTTAAGCCCACACCTCCTCCCTCCCCCAACCACGTGGCAACCACGTGCTCCCAGCCGTAGCGGCCTGCTCACGCCCCGCCGCGCCTCCCTGCCCCCGGTAACTGGCCAAAGCATCTCGAGTAATTCTGGACGCCACAGCTCGGGACCAAGACTAGAACAACGGCAAATTCTACTAATGCCCTCCCTCCACGAAAGCGCCCCAGGCCTCGCTGGGAACAGTACACAATCGCCAGGGCCACCCACCGCGAGTTCAGTAGCAAAAAATGCCACCGTGCAACCACAGGCCTACAAACTCAGCCCTGGAGAAGAAAGCCATGCCCAGGGCCTGTATTCCTACCCAGGCAAAGCCAACATCCAGCCCTCCAGTCCCGCATCGCCTCAAGCCCTAGGCCTGGGACCGCTCCTTCCCCCCGCCCCTCCACGCCGTCGGTTCCCCCAGCTCTCACAGCCTCCCATCGCCCGGCCACCAGGGCCCCGGCAGCGCCTCCCGACTTCTAGGCCTCCAGCAAGCTTAGCTCCCCCCACCAGCTCAGGCCTCAGTTAATTCCCGGCCCCCCAAGAGCCAGGAGGCCCTGTAGGGCCTCGCTTCAACACTCCGGAAAGAGTTACCGAAAAGGTAGTTCTGGGGCCTCAGGGGGCTCATGTCCATATCCATCGAATCTTCCATGGGGTGGTAGCACGCACTTAGGTGGGAGAGAAGGCGGACGGAAAAACGGGTGGCTGCTCTAAAGAGACGCGCAGGACGGAATCACGCCAGGGAAAGGACGCGGGCTCCCCACGCATATATATGGTCTCCGAAGATCTCGCGAGAGCCTTCCAAGTCCCGCCCCGTGCGCGTGCTCGAGAGTTCCCCCTCCCTGTACGGTCGCGCTCCTGCGCAAGCGCTCTTCAACTCTGCTCTTTTTTACCTCGCCCCCCACCTCTTCCAGGTACTTCGCGGGCTCCCACTGAGCACGCGCACTCGTACCGTGCGCAGACCCTCCGCCGCCGTCTCTCTTGCGCACGCGCAGTGGCCCCCCATAAGCGCGCGCTCCTACCTCCAACCCTTCCACGTCCTCTCCAGCTCTGCGCGCCGGCCTTGCTCCGAGAGCCTGCGCAGCCCACCCTGCAAGATGGCGACGTTACTTCCTCGCTGCTCCATCCTCTGGGACCCTCCCAGGCCTCCTGGGGTCACGGGCACCTCGGGACTTTTAATTTGCCCGAAGGCCTGGTCTCAGTTAATGGTTTCTCTAAATTTAAAGTTTCAGGTGCCGGAGGCGGAGTAGATTGAGGCTTATTCTTTGTTGAGGAGAAAAGATGTAGTTACTGGCCAGACTTGCTCAACGGTGCTTTTATAGCTCTGTCCTTCCCAGGGCCCCAGTTCTCATCTCCAGGTCATTGGGAGGTCAAAGGGGACCTGAGTTAGTCTCCTCCGAAGAGCAAGCGACATCCGCAAAGATCAGGGTGTGCAGCCTCCAGGAAGGCGCAGTCTTGATTGCTCCCGTGAAAGGAAGCAGGACTGTAGGGAACGCAGGAGGCCGAGTCCAGTCTTTGGGGTGCCCCCAAGGATCAGTGTTTTAGACTGCAGCTTGACACGACCCCCGCACTCCGAGGTATACCTTTTATACCTCCACATACCAAACAAATTTAAGAATTACTGTGAGGAATAAACTGATACCAACGCCTCTACTCCCTCTTCCCACTCTGAATAATAAGCTATAATGCACATGAACCAATACTAACAATTAAAATCCTAAATTTGCAGAAACCAGAGAGCATCAACATGTGAGTGGGTCCAAGCACTTCCTCACCTTTTCCTAGCCCCCAAGTAAAGAAGAGTCTTTACCCAGATTCTTGGATCCTTTAAGATGCAAAATATAAACAATTGCTAAAGAAATAAGTAACAGGAAAATTGGGAAAGGGGAGAAGATGATGAACAGGATCTGTACCTTCAGAAAGGGCAAATATGATGCCTACAGAGAAGTGCAGGAGGAGGCTCTAATGTCCTGTGAACTCATGCAAGTGAAAGTTGGAACTACTTTGTAATTGCTCCCTGGATTCTGGACTCTGATTATTTGAACAAAACTCTATACACAGCCTGAACCATATGGGAGCCATCGCTAATGTTTTTTAAATAAGCATATTTGTTGTTTTGATGTTTCAGGCACCTAGTCTGGGTATGAGCTCAAAGAATCCAGATGTTAAAAAAAAAAAAGTGCACTTTTTCATATTTGCAGATACAGTGAATGCTTACTGTCTTTAAAAATATATAGGCCTATACAACTCGAAAAGGTAAAAATACACCTCTTTCCATCTCTCTGTTTCTAATCCCTAGGGGTAATCACTATTCATAGTTGGATGAATCTCCTTCCAAACATCCCTACCTTACTGGTAATATAACCAGGAGTAATTCTTCCTCTGAACTAAATCCCCAATACTTTTGATTTTTTTTTTTTTTTTCGGATTGAACCCAGGGGGTACTCAGCCACTGAGCCACATCCCCAGCCCTTTTTTGTATTTTATTTAGAGGCAGGGTCTCACTGAGTTGCTTAGCACCTCACCATTCCTGAGGCTAGCTTTGAACTTGAGATCCCCCAGCCTCAACCTCCAGAGTCACTAGGATTACAGAGTCCTTTTGATTTTTGAGACAGAGTCTAAGTCATCAAGGCTGGCCTCCAAGTGTAATCTTCCTGCCTCAGACTCCTAAATCTCCAGGATCATAGGGGCGCACCACCATGCCCAGGCAGACTACTTTTTAAATGTATGTGTGAGTATATATATAAGAGACAGAAAAGTTGTATGCTGTGGAGAGTGTATTTCTTTTTGTTTTTTCAGTAGTATATGGATACAATATCTTTATTTTTATTTGTTTATTTTTATGTAGTGCTGGGGATTGAACCCAGGGCCTCACGCGAACAAGGCAAGCACTCTGCCACTGAGCTACAACCCCAGCCCCAGTGTATTTTTTTTAATATGGGTGAGTCACATATTACCTTGCTTTTAATACTCAAAAATATGTTTTAGACATTAGTCCAAGTTAATACATGATATGGATATATTGTAATGTTCACTGCATTGATGGTCTAAATTTTTATTCATAATTTTGCTATTAAAAATAATGCCTAAACCAGGCGCAGTGGTACACACCTGTAATCCCAGCAGCTCAGGAGGCTGAGACAGGAGAATGGAAAGTTTGAGTCCAGCCTGGGCAATTTAGCAAGAACATGTCTCAAAATTTAAAAATGTTTAAAAAGGTTGAGGGACCTCTGGGTTCAATCTCTAATATAAGGGGGGAACGCATACTATAATAAACATCTTTGTACCTATATCCTTACAGGTGTTTGAAAGTACTTTTGGGGGAGAATATGTGTGTGTGTGTGTGTGTGTGTGTGTATGGTACAGCACTTGCCTCACATGTGCTAGGCAAGTGCTCTACCATTGAGCCACAACCTCAGCTCCTGTGAAATATATTTTAAGACATGGAGGTGCACAGTGAAAGGGCAGATACTTAAAATACATGTGCATGTAAATGTATCATTTATTGTTTGTAGAAGTAATCACATTTTATATAATCTCTAATTTTCCTGTTTCGTGTGACTGTCTCTCCACTATATAACATATAAAGGCCCACTGTATTATTTTTAGGAATTGAATAATGTTCCATTATATAAACAAGTGTACAATTTTTAAATACCAGATTTTTTAAATATAATCAATTTTATTTATTTATTTTGGTACCAGGGATCAAACTCAGGGGCACTTGACCACTGAGCCACATCCCCAGCCCTTTTTGTATTTTATTTAGAGCCAGGGACTCACTGAGTTGCTTAGCACCTAGCTTTTTCTGAGGCTGGCTTTGAACTTGAGATCCTCCAGCCTCAACCTCCAAAGCCGCTGGGATTACAGGTGTGCACCACCGCATAGTCTCTAGGTTTTATTTGGATTCTTCATTGCTAATACATTTTTGAGGGAATTTTAAACATGACAAAAATACAATCCTATGATAAACGCCCATCTTCAGCAGTTATCATCACATGGATGTAGCCTGTCTTGCATTTTGTATCCCCTTCCATCTTTGGATTTTAATATTGTGGGGGATGGCAGCAGTGGGGTGAGGGGGAGGGTGGAAGTTCTAAAACTAATCTCTTGTGAATACTAAAGGACAACTGTATGACTATTTCATATCACACCATATCACCACACCACACACTGTAGTGGCACCCCCTTTCTCCACAGAAAAGTCTTAACTGGGCTTCTCCAGAAATCTTCACATGGCTGATTTTGGGACTGTCAGCAAAAGAGTCTCTGCAAAAGAGTTCAATGTAAATAAACTTCCTATTTTCTCATCGCCCTGTTTTACTTGGCCACTGACAGGGAAGATACTGAAAAACCAGCCTCTACCTCAGAACAAAGCCTGTACAAGGAAGGGACATGACCTTTGTCCTTGGAAAGACCCACAGAGCACTCCTAGGCACATTCCCACCCTGCTAAGTTGTTTATGTACAAATAACAGGAGAGATCTGCTGAGCCAGGTATCCCTGACTCAGTCAGGCTAGGTGGGGACCCACAGCAACCCCCTAGCAGTCACCAATCAACATGAGACAGGGAAAATACCTGGGATGCCAGATGACCCTCCCAGTAGTTTATAGTGGTTGATAATGTGTTGGGAAACTATGTAGTTCAGCATGTACACCCTTCTAGGCTTAAACCAATTAGTTCAAAGGAATCCCCCTCTTGTAGTAACCAATCACCCCTACCCAACTTGTTCCCGCCAGTGAATGTGCTAATCATGTTTTAGAGTTGTTGTTTGATTTTCCCATGGTGTGTGATGATTTGCTAAGAGATGCTATGATGTATGTGAAGTCCCTGCCTTCCCCAAACAGTGTATAAAACTGCTGCAAACCCTAGGCTGGGGCCTCTCAGCGTCACCAGTTGCTGTGTGTGCGCGTGTGGAGGACCGAGCTAGCTCGCAATAAACACCTCTTTGCTGCTTACATCAATCTTGGTCTCTGGTGGTCTTTTGGGGGTCCCGAATTTGAGCATAACAATACCAGCACTCCCGGGTGCTGGACACCCCTTTACTAGTTTTTCACAAACATATCCAGTATAGTAGTTTGTAGAAATGTGTAAACAAGGCTCTGGCCTTGAGCTGGGCTTCACAGAGATGTCTACATTTCTAAGATAAGTTACCAATTGGGCTCCATGGTAACAGCTGGCAGGGGGAGGAAAGAAAGGGGAGAAGAAGCTCTCCCCTTCTCAGGTGCTGTCCTTGAAGGGTTAACTTGCCCAAAACAGTGAAAGAAAAAGCTGCTTTTATGTGAACTTCTGCAGACTGTGAACTTCTGAGACCCTCCCCTTACATGCTGGGTATAAAACTCTGAAACTACCTGAACTCGGGGTTCAGGGATTGACTGATTACAGCAAAAGCTGTGCCCTCTGAACCTGGCTGCAGCCAAATAAAACTGTTTCCTGCTATCTTTGGTGCCTTGCCTCGTTTGTCCCTACAACAGCAAAATATGGGAGGAAATGCTGATGTGATTACCAGCTATGCCCAAATGTGTACATGTTTCAAAACATCATGTTGTAGATCATAAATAGATCATTATGTCAATTAAAAATAAATGAAGATGAATAAATATTTCCTCCCCAAAAGCTGTGTGCAAATTTGTGGACAATGTTCATTTGTAAGCATGTGCTTTTGAACGACCATGTAGGAAAGAAAGGCTGCATCACTGGGAAATCTACATTTAACTTTTAAGACACTGTCAAACACCTTACATTGCCACCGCCATGCATGGGAGTTGCAGTTCCTACACATCCTTGCTAATACTTTGGAATTTTGGACAGTCTTGTAGTGTGTGGAGGAGTCTTGTGGTTTCAATTCTTTGAATTAAATAACTAGCGAAGGTGAGCAGTTTTGTGTGTTTATTTGCTGGCTGTTATGGTTTGGATATGAGGCATCCCCCAAAAGTTCAATGCAAGAAGGTTCAGAGGAGAAATGATTGGGTTGTGAGAATCTTAACCCATCAGTGAGTGATAACTTAAGTGGTAACTTAAGTGGTTGGGTGTAGCTGGAAGAGGTGGGGAAAGAGGGCGTGGCTTTGGGGTATATATTTGATTTGTATCTGGCAAGTGGAGTCTGCTTTCTAGTCATCATGTGACCACCATAATGTCCTTCCTCTCCTTGAGCCCTGAGGAATGGCACCTGCTGTCTATGGATGGAGACCCCTGAAACTATGAGCTCCTGAATAAACTTTTCCTCCTCTAAAATTGTTCTAGTCAGATCTTTTTAGTCACAGCAGCAAAAAAGCTGACTAAAA
Organism: Marmota marmota marmota; assembly: GCF_001458135.2. NCBI lineage: Eukaryota > Metazoa > Chordata > Mammalia > Rodentia > Sciuridae > Marmota > Marmota marmota. The sequence goes on from NW_025999869.1 coordinate 3,939,994, forward strand.
CACTGGCCCTACAGCTTCCCAATGTGTGGTTGAGGTATCTGTTTAAATCTTCTGCCCCTGTTTTTCCCTGTTTTTGTTTTTTTCTGTTTTGTTTTTATTTGTTTTAATGTACATGCTCTACCACTGAGTGATAACCCCTGGCCCAGGTTATTTGTTTCTGCATCTTGGATTTGAGGACATCTGTATATACTCTGGATACAAGTCCTTCATCATCTCTGCATTGTGTAAATATTTTCTTTCAACCTGTGACTTGTCTTTTCATTCCCTTAACAGTGTCTTTTGAAGAGCAAACCTTTTTAATTTTGAAAAACTTCCACATCAATTTTTATATGGATTATAGTTTTTTTTGTAGCATATCTACCCAAAAGAAAAAAAAATGTGCTCCCTCAAAAAAAAAAAAATCCTACTTTTTTTTTAGAAGTTTTTTCCTTCAGTACCTTTTTAACCTCCCCAGAAGTTTAAAGATGTTGCCCACTGTATTTGGTGGACAAACACTCAGTCTGTGTAGCTTTTGTAACAGGAAGACAGCTGTCATTTTTATATTTGTTCCTATGTGATGCCTTTTCCCCCAACTGCCTTAAGATTTTGTCTTGGCTGGGCATGGTGGCACACGCCTGTAATCCCAACAGTTTACTGAGCCTGAGGCAGGAGTTCAAAGCCAGCCTCAGCAATTTAGTGAGTCACTTAGCAACTCAATGAGACCCTGTCTCTAAAGAAAATATAAAAAAGGGCTGGAGATGTGGCTCTGCGGTTAAGCGCCCCTGAAGATGTTCTCTTTATCTCTGATTTTAAGCAATATGATCTAATTAATCTTGGAATGGTGTTCTTCATGTTTCTTTTGTCTGGGAATTCACCAAGTTTCTTGAACCAGGTTTCTGTAAATATATAATTTCTATCAAACTAGGACATTTTAAAGATATTATTAGTTAAAATGTATTTCTATCCTCTCTTTTATCTACTAAGGGTTTTCTTGCCCTAAGAGATGGGCTCTTGCTGTATTGCCCAGCTGAACCAGAATCCTGGGCTCAAGGGATTCCCTCCCTAGCCTAGTACAGGCACACCCTGCACACCCTGCGCCGGCCCCTCAGGATTCCAGCCACATATGTATTAGGCTATTTGAGTTGTCCTATGGCTTGGTGGTCCTGTCCTCATTTTCTTTTGGTCTTTCTTTTCTCATTGTTTCATATCTGATTATTTCTACTAGATATTTTCATCTACAAGATCTTTTCATCTATTATCTAATCTGCTGTTAATCTCATCCAGTAGGACTCTCATCTCAGAGATTTTTTTTTTTTTTGATCTCCAGAAGTTCTGCTTTGTTCTTTTATGTCATTCAGGGTGTCCTGTAATCCCTATGTTTTGCTCCACCTTGTTGACCATAATATGCTTATTCTATCATTTGCATTATTTCTTAGTCTATTTGAGGGCCGTGTGTATGTTGTTTGGTTTGCAGTGCTGGGAATCCAACCCAGGGCCTCATGCATGTCTACAGGTGTGCACCACCATGCCGAGCGAGACCACTGCCTTCTTTTCCACCTTGTGGTGCTAGGGATCAAACTTAGGGCCTCGCGCAGAGGAACACTGCCTTTTAACCTAAGGTCTAAAATTTCCCAGCAGATAAACATCACTTGCATATTATTATTTTAAAAGCCACTTTTCAGGGGCTGGGATGTGGCTGAAGCCGTAGCGCGCTCGCCTGGCATGCGTGCGGCCCGGGTTCGATCCTCAGCACCACATACAAACAAAGATGTTGTGTCCGCCGAAAACTAATAAATAAGTATTAAAAAAATTTTTTAAAAAAGCCACTTTTCAGAGGCCATTATAATATGGATAATTCTTGGCATATTCATTTGATATAATTTTATTAAATACCAAATATAAATGCCAAATATTCTATATAATTTTATTGAATGTGAAATACTTACATCAGATACTGTATATTTACTCACCCGACACCCATTTCTGACTTGGACTTTCCCTTACAGAGGTTGGAAAGCTACATACTCCAAATCCCAGCGTCCCTCATGGTCAGGGTGACTAGGCGATGCATTCTGAGTGAGACATATACACAGGAGTCCAATGGAAGAAGAAGGATGGAAAATCTTTTGTCCTGTCTCCTTTTTTCCTATATGGAACAAAGTTTCTGGAGTTGAAATAACTATTTTATGTCTATGAAACAAAAACAAACAAATGAACAAAAAAACAAGGATTAAAGCCAGTTGCTAAAGATGGCAGAATGTAGAACTAAAACAGCTTATTTCCTTATGGCATCGTGAAGCAGCTAGACCAACTAAGTGATACCTGCTCTGAATTTCGGGGAGACTTGCTGCTCCCAAATTCAGGACTTTGGAGCAACTTATGTCACCCACTACCGATGACTGTTCCCCTTTTGAGAAATAGCTTATGGTTTACTACTGAGCAGCAATGGAGACTATAGACACTTGACTGCAGGCCACCAAGTCAGCATGTGAACTGGGCATCTGACTCATCACTTCACAAACTTAGGCTTGCACAAAAGCACTTCCTTTTCAGATGGAAGTGGCATATATGAGTCCAGGCACAGGGAAATCCAGAAGACACAAGGACACTTCATGAGAAGAGGCCCAGAGGCCTTCGCTGCTCCTTTCTGCCAATCTGCACGGCACAAGACTGTATTTCCAGAGAAGGCCACAGGGATGTCTCTTGTCTCACTTGCTCTTCTGTACCTTTAACTGACCCACCTCAAGAAATAAAATCTAAGCAAGGCACAGTGGCCTGGGTCTGCAATCCCAATAGAGTAAAAGAGAGCGATGCTCTCCAACTCCCAGGGTTCCCGGGCGCTCACTCTAGGAACCCCACTGCCTCAGCAGCCTCGGACGGGCCTGAATGGACAGGAATGCCCTTCAGTCCTAGCAAAGTCTCAGACAAATGCCAGCACCAACTTGCCAGCCAGAATGGGTCAAGGTGAAAGTCCCGCCTACAGACCCCAATCACTGCCCAAAGTATCTCATGGAATAGAGATGAGCCATCCTTGCTGAGCCTTGCCCAGATAGTAGATTCATGAGACAAATACAGTATTGATATTTTAAATCCCTCAATTTTAGAGTGGTTAGTTGGGTATAGATAACTGACACATGCATCCATGACCCTGAAAAACCATGAGAAGGGACATCCTCTCAGTGGGTAAACCTTTGAGCAGTGTACCTGGACTTCCCTTCTCAGAAAAAGAGATAGCCAGGTATCCAAATGTGCAGTGATTCATGGGTGGTGACTAATTTTAGGCAATGGTCAGGAACTTGGAAGGAGCATGACTAGAAAATTAGCGCCAAAATCTGGGGAATTCCTTTCTGAAAAGGGCACAGTGTAGTAGGTATTTTTAGTTCCTGTGATGGCTTATCAAAGAGCAGCCTCAGCAGAGAAGACCCTCAATCATCACATGGACAAGAGGACACATTCTGTCAACTTTGGTCAGCCTCCTTCTCCAGTAAGCCCTGTCCTTGCCCCAAAAACTCTTGAGGAAAAAAATGGTCAAAATGGTAGAAATGGAAGATAGACAAGGTCTTACCAACATGGACTTTTATAGCCCAACCTGTCTACAGCAAAGATCAACAATGAGCTGTCCCCATTTCTCAAGGGGATCAACCAGTCACACAGCCAGAGATTGCTTTCATTAGGTCATGTTGGCCTTTTGTTCTGATTAAAATAGATGCTTTGTGTATGTTTCCTTTTGTTATGCTCGAATTCGGGACCTCCAAAAGACCACCAGAGACCCAAGATCGATGCAAGCAGCAAAGAGGTGTTTATTGCAAGCTAGCTAGGTCCTCCGCGCGCACACACAGCAACTGGTGACACTGAGAGGCCCCGAGCCCAGGGTTTGCAGCAGTTTTATACATTCTTTGGAGAAGGCAGGGACTTCACATACATCATAGCATCTCTTAAAATCATCACATACCGTGGGAAAATCAAATAACAACTCTAAAACATGATTAGCACATTCACTGGTGGGAACAAGTTGGGTAGGGGTGATTGGTCAGTACAAAAGGGGTATTCATTTGAACTGATTGGTTTAAGCCAAGAGGGGTGTACGTGCTGAACTACATGGTTTCCCAACATGTTATCAACCACCATAAACCACTGGGAGGGTCATCTGGCATCCCAGGTATTTTCCCTGTCTCATGCTGATTGGTGGTTGCTAGGGGGTTGCTATGGATCCCCACGTAGCCTGACTGAGTCAGGGACACCTGGCGCAGCAGATCTCTCCTGTTATTTGTAGATAAACAACTTAGCAGGGTGGGAATGTGCCTAGGAGTGCTCTGTGGGTTTTTCCAAGGACAAAGGTGATGTCCCTTCCTTGGACAGTCTTTGCTCTGAGGTAGAGGCTGGTTTTTCACTTTCCCTACCAAAACCAACCTCCATGAACTTAAGACTTTTTCAGTGACACAGTGTATCATTGTTTCTGATGGAGGAACTTCCTTTATGGCAAATGAAGCATAGCAATGGGCTTGTGCCTAGTCAATTCCAGGGCTCCATGTTCCCTGTCTCCATGAAGCAGCTGGCCTCGTAGGATGGTGGAGTGGCCTTAGGAGGATTCAGTCACATTCTCAGCTAGGCAGAAACACCTTCTTGGGCTGGGACAATGCTAAGTCAGTGACCAGGACATAGGCAAGCTTCATGAAAATCAAGGAACAAAGTGGAAATCGTGACTGTGAGAAGAGCCACTGTGATTTCCACCCCTGGTCCTCCCTGAGAGTTGATTTTGCTTCCCTCTGTCTTAACTCGGGCTCTGTTGGTCCAGAGGTCTTAGTTCCCAAGGGTGGATGCTTCTACCCAAGCACACAGAAGGGCTTCCATTCAACTGAGACCATTGGCAGGCCATTGCGGACCCCTCCACCTCAGTGGGGATTTTTGCACTAGCTAGGATGATGGACCTTGACCATCAGAGAGAGGCTGGGTTGGTGGTACCCAGTGAGGCTGAGAAGGAACCTATCCAGAAAACATGGGTTCTCTTGGGGTGCATCTTAATTCTCCCACGTCCTCTGACCAAACTTAATGAAAAACTATAACTCAAAGGGTTACAGGGTACCAAAGCTGGCATATGATGCAGCAAAAAGCAATCCAAAAGATGGGACCTGCGTCACCTTTTTGAAAGCCAGTGTGCCTTTAATTGTATGAGAGGAAGAGTTTAACGAGCAACTCAGAAGTGTAATTTTGCTGTTGCTCTTGTTTGGAAGATAAATGAGGTAAGCAAAGGTGGATATATTTTGCCAAACTTCTTACACTGGAACTGTGTCATCTGGAATCCCCTTCCCTTAACTCCTAGGTGAAGCCAAGTCAAGGGAAATATTTGCTTGAGGTATGAAACATAAGAAAGGAACAGCACTGACCTTCATTGAGGCCTGAAGGTCAGTGTAGGCCTCAGGTCAGCATAGGCCTGCAGCTCACCTATGGCCTCCCTCTCTGGCTGGTTCCTCCTCTCTTGGATCTTCTCCTTCAGTTCCTCAGAGTTTTGATGTTGAGAGCCACAGCCAGGTCAGAATGGTGCCTGGCATTTGCCAGAGGGAATGGTTGAAAGGTGACCCCAGCGAACCATTGAGATGATGATTTGAATTAAGCTATATATAATTGCTGTGATGCTGGATTGATTGAATTGTATATTTGACCTTTATTGTCGGGCAATAGGGCTGCTCTTGCTGCCTTGGGTGCCCGCTACTTTGAGTTCTCGCGAGGGTTTGAGGAGATTGGTCGGAGCCTGGTGGAGGGAGTGTGTTCCCGAGTGGTGTGTGCAGGGCCCGAGAGAGTTGGGGAATAAAGAGTTGCTGTTTGAATCTACAAGGCTTTGTGGTGGCTTGGTTATTTGTGCCCAGCCAGACTGCGGCATTCCAGGAGCACATGTGGCACAGGGTACCAGCTTCTTCTATGGGTGGCCCAGGGCATCAAGGTTGAAGGTTTTGAAAACAGATGTGGGTTCCAGGTCTTCATGGATTCCACTCTGTCCTCATTCTTCCCTGCTTCACAGTGAACTTTTATTCCTAACTGCTAACCCTGCTGACCTGTGCAACTCCAGCCAGGCCACCAGACTCAGAGCCTCCTGTTGACTTTGTCACCACTGCCTTTTACAGCCCTGACTAAATGACTTCTCTTTGATCCTCTAAGTGTCCTTTTCCAGATTTGACTAGCTAACCCTAGCCCTGACCCTGACTCTGTTCCTGACAATTTCACATACACTTCTATAAAAAATTGTTCACCTGAAGTTCTAATTTAACTGACATAAAGTATTTAACGTTTAAAAAGAGAACAAAAGAGGAGATAAATCTGCATGCCTAGTGTGTGTCCAGTTTTGTAATAACATACACACGTGCTTGCATAGAGAAGAGATTTAAAATGCATCAAAATGAATAAGATCATGTCCAGGATTAGGGGTGAGAGAGGAGTAAATGGGCAGAGAATTTTTAGCGCAGGGAAACTATTCTACATAACATGATACTAGCAGATGCATGACCTTGAACATTTGTCAAAACCCATAGGCTTGTACAACACCAAGAGGGAAACTTAAAGTGACCTACAGACTTGGGCGATATAGATTGTCCACGTAGGCTCACCAGCTCTAACAGTGGACCACTCTGGGAACAAGTGGACCACTCTAGGGCAGTGCGTGGAATAGTGTGAGGGCTGAGTGTGTGCGTGTATGGGGGCAGGGTATGTGGGCCCTCCTGCTCCTGTCTGCTCAATTTTGCTATGAACCTAAAAGTGCTCTAAGAACCAAAGTCTATTTGGATGCCACAAAATTAGCACTAAGATTAAATGTCTATATTTTAAAAAGAAGAAATTTCCTAAATTAAAAAAAATCTAACATCACACCTCAAAGAACTAGAAAAATAAGAACAAATTAAGCCCAAAGTTAGCAGAAGGAAGAAGATAATAAACATTAAAGTAGAAATAAATCAGAGAATAGAAAAACAACAAAAGAAATCAACAAAACTAAGAATTGATGTTTTTTTCTAATAAAATCAATAAACCATTAGGCTAAGAAAAAAAGAGTGACATATAAATAAATAATATCAGAAAAAGAAAGAGGGGACATTACAATGACTGTCTCAGAAATGAAAGGATCATAAGGGACAATTATTAATAATTATATATCGACAAATTTGATAATCTAGATGAAAGATACATATTCTTGATTCAAGAAGAAACAAAGCCAAGTGCGGTGGCCCACACCTGTAATCCCAATGGCTCGGGAGACTGAGGCAGGAAGATCTCGAGTTCAAAGCCAGCCTCAGCAATTTAGCAAAGCACTAAGCAACTCAGTGAGACCCTGTCTCTAAATAAAATACAAATAGGGACTGGGGATGTGGCTCAGTGGCCAAGTGCCCCTGAGTTCAATCCCTGGTACCAACAACAACAACAAAAAGAAATAGAAATAGAAAGCCTGAATAGACCAATAACAAATAAGGAGACTAAATGACTAATCAAAAATCTCTCAATACAAGAAAGGCCTGGGACCAGGTGAATTCACAAGTGAATTCTACCAAACACTCAAAAGATGAAAACCTTCTTTCCGCCATGATATTCAGCACTAAATTCTTATTAGCACTAAGATTAAATGTCTATATTTAAAAAATAAGAAAGTTCTTAAATTCTTCCAAAGTATAGAGGAAGCAGTCACACTTCCAATCTCATTGTATGAGATAGCATCATCCTGACCTCAAAGCCAGACAAAAACATGATGAGGAAAGAAGATTACAGGCCAATATCCCTGATGAACACAGATGCAAAAGCCTCAGGAAAGCACTAGCTGACCAAATTCAGCAACATATGAAAATGGTTACACACCATGACCAAGTGGGGTTCATTCCTGGGATGCAACAATGGTTTCAACAAACACAAAGCCATCAATGGGGTACACTACACGAACAGAACAGAAAGACAAAAGCCACATGATCCCATCAAGGGGTGCAGAAAAAGCATTTGACAAACTTCAGCATCCATTCATGATAAAAAGAATTTTCAACAAAATAGGTAATAGAAGCAATTTATCTCCACCCAGTAAGGACCATTGGTGAAAAGCCGTCAGCTAACATCAGCACTGATGGGAAAAACTGAAAGTGTTTCTTCTAAGATGCGGTACAAGGCAAGTGCACCCGTCTCCTCTGTTCTGTTAACATGTGCTGTTAGTTGGTCCTTCACCACTGGGACCAACATATCCAACAAGAACAACTTGGAGGAGGAAAGGTTTATGTTGGCTCGCTGTCCCAGAGGTTTGGCCCAGAGGTTTGAGTCCATTGTTGGCTGAGTCGGTTGCTCTGGGCCCAAGATGAGGCTGAATATCATGGTGGGAGGGAATGATGGGGGAGTGCTGCTTTGTTCTTGGCAGCCAGGAAGCAGGAAGCACAGAGAGAGGTGGTGAGGGAATGAAGGGAAGATGCACCCTTCCAGGGCACACTGCCAGGGACCCACCTCCGCCAGCCATGCCCCACCGGCCCACAGTTACCACCCAGTCCATTCAAATTAGAACAGACTCATTAGATCACATGAGAAACTGATGTGACTCCATTTTTAAAAATAAATAAATAACAGCAGCTTCTACCTCAAGGCCTGTCCTAAGGAAGGGGGTGTGACCCTTGTCCTTGGAAAAACCCACAGAGCACTCCTAAGCACATACCCACCCTGCTGAGTCGTTTGTCTGTAAATAGCAGGAGAGGTCTGAGGCGCCAGGTGTCCCTGACTCAGTCAGTCTAGGTGAGGACCCATAGCAACCCCCTAGCAACCTCCAATCAGCATGAGACAGGGAAATACCTGGAATGCCAGGTGACCCCCAAGTGGTTTATGGTGTTTGATAACATGTTGGGAAACCATGTAGTTCAGCACGTATACCCCTCATGGCTTAAACCAATCAGTTCAAAGGAATCCCCCTCTTGTACTAACCAATCACCCCTACCCAACTTGTTCCCGCCAGTGAATGTGCTAATCATTGTTAAGAGTTGTTTGACTTTCCCGGGGTATGGAATGATTTGCTGTGTGATGTTGTGACAAATACGGTATCCCCCCAAAACCTATAAGTTCTCACTGAACAAAGGACCAGGGTTCACTCCCTGGGACGGTTGTGAATCCAGGCTCCAGCTTACAATAAAGACTCTTGTGTGATTGCATCGGATTTGGCTCCTGCAGGTCTATTGGGGTCCTACGAATCTGACATAACACACACAATCTTTACCTGTGAATCTTCTTCCATTAGCACAGGGGCTTTGGGGGGCACTTCATATACAAACCATAACAGCATAGTACTAGAAGTCCTAACCAGAGCAATTAGACCAACATTCTAAAAAGAAAAACCAAAGAAAGAAAAGGCATGCAAATCAGAAATAAGTTAATTATCTCTATTCATAGGTGACACGAGATCACATAGATTCAACAACTGCACTGGATGTGTTTATTAGTTCTAACAAGTTTTTGTTGTTTTGAATCTTTATGATTGTGTCTACATGGTATCATGTCATCTTCAGGAAGTCAAAAAAAAAAAACAATCCTATTTAACATAGAAATAAAAGCTGGCACAGTGGTGTCACCGCTGTTTACCGGTGACGAGTCCTTGCTTCCCCGATGCTGAAGTATAACACCAGAGAAGCAGCCGAGGCAAGTTTAGATTGGACAGTGGAAGCTTTATTAAAGGACAGCAGAAAAGACTTCTCCCCGGAGGAAGAAGGAGACCCAAGAGGTGGAATCCATGGAAGGGGAAGGTCTTCCCTCTTTTATAGCTAAGGTCTACTTTCAGCTTTCCCGCATTCCTGTCACCTTCCTGTCCTTTGTTCTGTTATCTTGCAGTGATGGAATGTAGGTGGGAAGGCCTAAAGGGTGGGGGACAGGTGGGCTGAAGGAGTATTCTGGGCAGGAAGGGCTTTTGGATTAGCATCTCAGAGTTTGCTGGTAGCTGCTTCATTAACATTTCCTTGTGATGGGCTCCCTGTTTTAGCGACATTTTCAATTCCCCCAAGTGCTGCTCTGGTTTCCTGGGTTCCATTCTCAATAATGGCCTCCATTTTATTTATCTTACTGATATTAGACCTGTTTTACCTAACTACACTAACTACCTATCTTTAAATCTGGCTTCAGTGGTCCACTCCTATAATCCCAGTGACTCAGGAGGCTGAGGCAGGAGAGCAAGTTCAAGGCCAGCCTCAGAAGTTCAACAAGATCTTGTCTCAAAACAAAATTTAAGGGGCTGGGGATGTGGCTCAAGTGGTAGCGCACTCGCCTGGCATGCGTGTGGCCTGGGTTCGATCCTCAGCACCACATACAAACAAAGATGTTGTGTCCGCCGAAAACTAAAAAATAAATATTAAAATTCTCTCTCTCTCTCTCTCTTTAAAAAAGAAAAAATTAAAAAGCTGTGTGAGGTGGCACATGCCTGTAATCCCAGTGGCTCTGGAGCCTGAGGCAGGAGGATCCCAAATTCAAAGCCAACCTCAGCAATGTAGTGAGGCCCTAAGCAACTCAGTGAGACCCTGTCTCAAAATATTTTTAATAAGGGCTGGGGACATGGCTCATTGGTTAAGTGCCTCAGGGTTCAATCCCCAGTACCAATAAATAAATAAATGGAACAAAAAAAAAGGGGAGGGGCGCTGGGGATATGTACTTCAGGGGTAGAGGGTCCCTGGGTTCAATCTCCAGTACCAACAAATAAATCAATAAACAGTAACAAAAAGAAAAACACATTTACAAATAAACTTAAAGAGTGAAGGGCATATATACTGAAACTAATCAAATAGACATGCTGTGTTCATGGATTGGAAGAATTGATACTCTTAAATGCCGCAGTCCAGCTGCAGCAAAATAACCGGGGGTGGGGGGGTGACGAACAACTTGTGTACATTGATACAGCAGGAGTGGGAGCCGTTTATTGTAGGACAGGAGGGGTATATATACATTACACACAACTTATCTTAATTAACATAAACTAGATACAGCAGTCAACCAATAAGGAATCTCCACACTTAATGGCTCCCTGGTGTTACTTCACAAACCACTCCCTCTGCAAAATGCCAGGCGCCATCTTGACTTGTTTACAGACTCTAACACTTAAAATTATTCATTCTATGCAATACAATCTATGGATTCAAGACAATCCCTATAAAAATTCCAACAACTCTCCCCTTTTTATTTTTTTACAGAAATAGAAAAAAATAGTCCTTCAATAACCAAAGCAATCTTGAGCAAGAACAACAGAACTTCAAAATATACTACAAAACTATAGTAACTAAAACAGTTTGTGGGGGCTGGAGTTGTGGTAGAGCATTTGCCTAGCATGTGTGAGGCACTGGGTTCAATCCTCAGCACCACATAAAAAAATAAAATAAAGGTATTATGTTCAGGGCTGGGGATGTGGCTCACGCGGTAGCGCACTCGCCTGGCATGAGTGCGGCCCAGGTTCCATCCTCAGCACCACATACAAACAAAGATGTTGTGTCCACCAAAAACTAAATAAATATTAAAATTCTCTCTCTCTCGCTCTCTCTTTTAAAAAAAAAAAAAGGTATTATGTTCATCTACAACTAAAGTACTTAAAAAAAAAACAGTATAGTACAGGCATAAAAACAGACATAAAGACCAACAGACCACTCATATAATTTTATAAAAATTTTAAAAATTTGTCAATGATACCTTGAGAAAGCTTTTAAAAGTGGCCAGAGAGAAGGAAAGTGGCCAGAGAGAAGATCACAGTGTGGGCCAGCCCAGGGTCTAACAGGAAGGACACAAAATGTTAATAAGTTCCTTCTGAGCTTAGCCTGTTGCTGGTCTGTGTGCACGCACACGCTGGGCTCTATTCTGGGCTTACACCCCAGCCAGTCACTGTGTAAGGGTAAAAGAAATTGAAGTTAAAGCGTAAAAGTTAAAGGGTAAAAGACCGGGTATTGTAAAGTTTCTAAGCTGCAAGGTCTGAGTTAAAATGTAAAGAATCAGGTATTGTTAGGTTTCTATGCTACCTGCAAAACCTGAAATCCCTGTAGCTGTTAGGACAATACTGGAACTGCCCAGTAAATATTCCCACTGACTCCCTGGTTGTCTAATAACCTGGGACTCTGTGTAACTTGTCACGTAGTCATTTAGGCCCTAAAACCAATCAGTTTGAATGCGTACCCCGCTTAGGAGTGACCTATCACCCCCGCCTGACCTGTTCCTGCCAATGAATGAACTAATCATGTTTAGGAATTGTTGCTTGATTTTCCCGCGGTGTATGATGATTTGTTAAAGGAGACTGTGATGTATGTAAAGTCCCGCCCTCCCAAAAAAGTGTACTTAAGCAGTGCTCAGCCCCTGCTCGGGGCTCTGGGCTGTTCTCCCTTCTTGAGTGGGCATGGAGCCCTAGCATGCTAGATCAATAAATCCCCTTCTGCCAATTGCATGAGTGGTCACTCGGTGGTCTCTTTCTCCGACGTTTCGCTGGACCCTTACAACTGTTTTTCAGTGTTGCCAAAAAGTGTATTAGTGGTATAGATTTTAAATCAGCATATCTGTTAAATTCCCAGCCAAGGAAATTTAGAAAATAGTTTCCTTATTCCATAGTTTGATTAGTGGTTTTAAAAGATAAAAAATAGTGGCCAAAGTGTTTCCCAGAACTAGGAAGAAGTTAAAATAACTTTTTCCTCTCCGCCCCGCCCCCAGTGCCAGGATGCAACCCAGCCTCCTGAGTGCTAGGTGAGAACTCCCAGCCCTGGCCCAGGGCTTCCCGGGACAAGGAAGATGTTGCCACCAGCAGGTGACACTGGTAAATCTGCACACACCTAGGCCAGCGTGCACCTTCTGAAGGTGTGAATCCCATCATGAGCTTCCACAGACACAGCTGGCTAGGTGAAGGGCAGTCTGGCTCCCTAAGGAACAAGGACCAGCGTGAGGAGTGAGGAAGGAGTGAGGTTAACTTAGAAACCCACAGCTGGCCTCTGCTCCCCACCGCCCCCGGGAAGCAGTGAGGAACCCTGTGCTGACCTCTCTCCTGCAGGACTGCCCACCTGGGCGCCCATGCTCACCTTCTCTTTCATAGGCATTTTCCATCTTCCATGTACATTAATATGTGCCATGGGCCTCCGCTTCCTTATTCAGTGGATATCTGAAGGGCCTCTACTGCCCAGTGATTGAAAGAGAGAAATCACACAACCGTGGGGCTGAGCCACTGAGGGGTGATGATCCATTGACAGAGGTGAGAAGACCTGGGGGCCAGTCATGCTTGGGCTGGCAATGATGAAATCAGGGTCGGATTTGAAAGTGCTGAGTGTAAAATGGCCACTGGAGATCTAAGAGGAGGATGTAGGCTCCCAGGACCCAAGGGAAGGAACTGGGAAGAAGAGGGAGTTCCGCCAGTGACCGTGGTCTCTAGCCTGCCTGCATTGGGCTTCACTGTCAGTTTTCCAGTTTTGAACCCTAAAAACTGACCACCGGGTCCTGGCCTGGGACAGTTGTTCCTGGAGAGATGGGTTTGTCTCCTTGCTCACCCCTTCTCTCTTGCAAGTTAGAAGAATGTGATAAACACGTGGAGGAACAGCAGAGGGCGCTGCGAATCTAAACTGCTCCTAAAGCACAGCAAGGTTCCTGGGGCTAATGGTTTTCAGCTTCTGGCATATGCAAATAATGGAGAAAGGGTCTATTCCACATTTTGGCTTATAACTTAAATCAGTATCCATAATGTTTTGCCTTCAAATATCATCAACTTTATCTTGAAATGCAAACTACAAATAACAAAAATTGAAGACAAATGGATGATTTAAGTTATGGTTATGATTTTATGAGCTCTTTAAATTCACAAACATTAGGCAAAAGTCAGTACTGTAGGGATGATGTATCTTATGCCTAACAATGTGCAGAGTGAAATTCCAATCAAGAATTCTATCTTAAGAGTTAAAAATATATTTTAGAGCGGACACATTATTTTTGCAGTATTTCATTGATGTGATATTAGCAAATCTCCTCTCCCAACCAGATGTGAAATAGCTTTGATGGTATAGATTACCTGTAGGACTTAAACTGCATGAACCAAAGGACAACAAAGGACAAAACAGTAAATATGTGTGCACTTTGGCATTTAATTTTTTTTTACTATGCAGTTTTATGTAGGATTAAATGAGATAGCCTGATAATATTTCTGAATATAACAGTGCCTGATATTCACAAGGCACTCAATAATTGCTGGTTCTTTTCTTTCTTTGCTCTCTTGATTGAATTTTCTACTCAATCTACTTCTTATAAAAATATTGTGTTTCCCACAAAGATTGGTCACATTAAATATCATTCTCACTTATTGATTTGGGATGTTAGAAATGCAAAAGATGAAACGCAGGGGCTCATGCAGATTGAAAGTTAATTTACAACTGAGAAACCACTCTGTGGGTTTGTTGCTGCTGCTTGTTTTTGATAATGTGCAGTTGTAGAAATTTACGAAGATCCTTTCAAGAGGACAATGTCCTGCCTGCAGAGGCGATTTGCTTGGGTATGGATCAGCTCCGAGACTGACTGTCGCCCTGCTATTGAATTAGAGCTATTATTTTTGACAAGTACGGCAGCTGTATCATCACTTTAATCACCCAATAATCCACTGTGTCTCTTTATGCTAATAAATAAAACATCCCTCGTTAAATATTTCCTAGTAAGCAAGAGCAGACCTGTAATCTCCTCCCCCCATATGTTACAAAGTAAAATGATATAACAGTAATCAAATCAAATCAAATCATGTCTAGGAGTTTTATAGACAACTAATAGCTACGATTGCAAAGTGCACATCAGATACCAATTGAAGGGTACTTCTCTCTTTAATATAATATACTATACATATTTCACTAACTGTCTCATGATATCAAATGAATTTAACAAGATGATTATGTAGGTCAAATTACTTAGTAAGTTCTTTTAAGAATGGCTTTTAGACCCATTATGACTTTTAATGGTGCAATTTGTTAAATGATTGGAATTTCTAGAATCCTGCCTGCTAGTGCCGGTCAGGAACACTCGCTCTGCCCTGGTGATGATCTATTTTTAAAACATACTTCCAGCTTCTGGCCATGGGAACGAAAATGACCACCAAAGAGCAACTTCTTAAAGCTCATTTCTCATTTTTAATTATTTAAACTACTTCCTTATGCAGATGATAATTTGAATATTCTAATTTCAAATAACCTTCTGACCACATTTCTTTCCATTCTGTATGGAGATGTCCTCTTTTTCCCCTAAATTTTAAATATGGCCCTTCTTATTTTTTTTAATTTAAAGGTTTCCATTGGCTTTTTTAAAAAATAATTTTAATATTTATTTATTTATTTTTTTAGTTTTCGGCGGACACAACATCTTTCTTTGTATGTGGTGCTGAGGCTCGAACCCGGGCCGCACGCATGCCAGGCAAGCGCGCTACCCTTGAGCCACATCCCCAGCCTGGCTTTTTTTTAAAAAAAAAAATCTTTATTTTTATGTGGTGCTGAGGATCGAACCCAATGCCTCACGTATTCGAGGAGAACGTTCTCACTCTGAGCCACAACCCTAGCCCCAGCCCTTCTTATTTTTTGTCAGAAGCTATGGACCAAATAGGTAGGACAAAAGTTTAGGCTTTTCTAAATGGTGAGTTTGCTTTGAAACCTATTTTTTACTTTCCTTTTGTTTAGTTATCTTTTTGCAGTGCTGGGGGTCCAGCCGAGGGCCGAGGGCATAGTAGGCAAGGGCTCTGCCAGGGAGCCACACCCCCAGCCTGAGTTAGTTTCTTTATTGTACACCCCAAACAGTAAACAGAAAAGCCAAAGGCACATGATTGAAACACTCAGTCTTTGTCTTGAAAGCAATGTCATTATTTACATTGCCTTTTGGCATTTATTTTACTCAGCTTGAGAAAGCTTATTATTCAAGGTAACCTTTAGAAAATTGCCTATTGAAAATCACAAAATCACATAGTGATTTCTTTCTTTATTTTTCTTTTTTTTCAACAGGGTCTCTGTCTGTTGCTCAGGCTACTCTTGAACACCTGGGCTCAAGCTTCCTCCTGCTTCAGCCTCCTGAATGGCTGGGACCACAGCTGTGTCCCTGTGCCCAGAACACAGTGAGTAATATGTCCTTCCCTTTAAAGATTATTGTATGAAGTAACTATTACATGCCTTCATGTAATAATTGATCTTCCAAATCAACATTCTTGAAAAATCAATCTGACATCTCTGGTTTGTATACACCCTCCATGGAAATTCTCCTAAAACCCCAAGCAGCCTTAAAATCCCCAACTCTGATCAGTAACCAAAGCCAGAGCTTCACAGCATGCAGAATTGCTCTGACTGTAGAGCGGAGAGCATTCTGGGGCACAAGTTCCTGAGGGGGACTCTGGTTCAGTTCTTTTCCTACTCTGGCTCTTGCATGAGGTGACCCTGGATGCACGTCCCCTAGCTTCTCAGAAACCTGGTCTCAGCTCCAAAATGAGGCTGACAACTTTTGCTACCTGCTCCTTGGGGGTGGTTGTAGGGTTTAATGAGTTCCCCGCACACATTCTCATTTTCCACTCAAGCCTTCAGTGAGTTGTACGTAGGGGCAGAATAGAAGTGGAATATGGGAGCGTGCTTGGAAGTCTGGCTGAAAGTCACTCCTGAACAGTGTTATTTAATTTTTCTGCTTCTTTTAGTTCAATGGATGCAACATTCACAATCCTCTCTCAGCCCATCAACCACAAAAACTTAATTAGATATTATATCTCCTTGGTTTAAAATAGTATTTAATTTTACATAATGTGTTCAGCCAAAATATTAGGATTCCCTAAACAGAAATGTTCCCTCTATTTTTTTCCCTTGGGTTTTTCTTTCAATTTTTTTTTTTTTGGTAGCTTTTAAAAAAATTATTCTCCTTAAAGTCTGATTTCGGCAGTTTCCCTCTGTGAAACATCACCAACTCCCCCGTTACCACTACTTAATTGAAGATGTAATCCCCACTTAGCGACTCTGGAGCCTCCCAGATACCAAGTGCAGCAACGAGTAAATATTAACATTCCCGTTAAACGCGCTGCCTCTGATTCCTTTCCCCCACAAATTGTCTTCCTGCTCCTCCGAGTGTCATCTGAAGTGAGATCATATTAACTGTGCCTTATATGGGGCTGGGAGCGCTGGAGTCGAAATTAATGGGCAAATATCCTTTTCACTTACAGAGTAAATGAACACTCGGTCTTTGAGCCAGGGTCAGGTGTGACAGGAAGTTGCAGGCCACCCAACCAAGAGCGAGGCACCTCCAAGCATTTTGCTGCTCGATGGGGAAAAAAAAAAAAAAAGGAATCAAAGGAAATTTTTAGAATGAGTAGCTCTTGGAACACAGCAGTGCACGGCTGTATAACATCAGGCTCAGATTACCCGCTTAGAAGGTGTCGCCAAAATACTCGGGCTGCTTCAGTCCCTGGGAAGGCTAGCATTTGGTCCATTCCTGTCTGTTCCAGGATAACCCAATTCTGCACCAGGACTCCCAGTCTGCACGGGAGAATCGTGGCCCCCGAGCCCCCGAAACTCAAAACAGTGGTGGGACCCAATTCCAGGGGAAACTTTTAATTGACACATCACAACGGCCCGTGTCGCGGGCACCGTGCGAGGATTCCACGCCTGGGGACGCCGTCAGCGGTTCCGTGGGCTGGAGTCGGTTCCTTTGTGGGGGCGGGCGACCTGGGAACGCCGCCCTGCCCTTCGTGTCCTCTCTGAAGCTTGTTGTGGGCGGTCGTCACCCAGCTGAGCTGCCGCGGTGGCATCTGTGAGTCCCGTCAGGTGGAAACTGGGAGAAGTAAAGAGCCCTTCATTTTCCTTCCTTGCTGCAGACATTGATGGTTCCCCGAAGAAGCGTTTGCTCCTCGAATTACAGCAGAGGGCACCAGAGACTAGGGCACCGCCAGCTCCGCGCCGGGTGGCTCTCCCAGCCTCGGTGCTCTGGCCACGGTGCCCTTCGCACAGGTGCCTGGCACCCCAAGGTCACGACCATCTCGCTCGCTCGCTCTTTTTTTTTTCAATGAAGATCTCCTTCCCGGCTCTTCGCGCTGGTCTTTCGCGCCGCGGAGGCCCCTCTTTGGGGAGGCCAGCCTTCTCTTTGCCATGTCTGGAGCCATCTTGAATGCGCATGTCCCCATTAGCGCGGACACATTTGTGCGCATAGATGCGCATGTATCATTTTTTAATCAAAACTAGAAGGGAAAATTATTACATAACAACAATCGCAGCCCTACCGAGGGACCTGTCACGGCGCTCCTACGAGGCGTTGCGAACATCTGTTCGGCATCAGTCCCCCACGAAGAAATTATTCTTATGCTTATTTGAAAGACAGGTAAAGCCACGGTCAGACTGGTAAGGCGACTCGGGACAGACCACAACGCCACCCTCCCTCAGCCAGAGGAGGAAGCTGGGGAGCACGGCCGGTGGAGGCTCTCCGGGTCAGACAGACATTCATTTGCTATTCGAAGCAGCACTTAAGGATGACATGATCTGCAAAAACCAAGACTCTTGGTTAAAATGCCCGTTTCTTTGCTGCAGCATCTGGGAAGCTTCCAGGCCACTTACCGTACTTGGTGGCCGCAGCTGCTCTGGTTGATTCCTAAAGCATGGGCTGCAGAGGAGGAAGTGCCAAGTGATCAGGGGGATTCCTGATCCTTCAGAATGTGGGAAATGAGACGGCTACTGTGTCTCAAGAATAAGGAGTCTAGAACCAATTAGAACTAAAAAAAAAAAAAAAAAAAAAAAAAAAAAAAAAAAAAAAAAAAAAAAAAAAAAAGAGGAATAAAGAGTCTATCCTTACCAGAGGGACCACCCTGGAGCTCCCAAGGAGGCATTGGGTTTCCTGGGGTTCCCTCTTATAGAAGGACCTCGAAAGGATTCATCTTGACTGGGCTTTTTGCTGCGTTGATTTCTATCTCTGTTCTATTCCTTTGAGGGGCTCAGAGAATCCACATTTGCAAACTCAGGTTTGCAAGATATATATTACTATTCTTTCAAAGGGCAACTCAGTTTCCTTTATGAGCATCATTCTGCCAAACCATAGACTCTGGTCTCAGTTGAGTTCTGGTTTCCCTGGATCAGTCTCAATCCTAGAAGCCACCAGGCATGAAAGGCCTGCAGGCTGGTATCTGGGGCATGACTACCACCTCACCTTGGTCTCTGGTCCACAAAGGATGCTGCCACCTGGTCCTCCTTCCCAACCACAGAACGTCTCCAGACACTTACTCTCAGTGAGAGTCACTGAGAGTCACTCCAGACCCCTCCTGGGGACACAGAGTCATTTTGCATGGCCCCTGTGCCCTCTGGGACTCGGCCCCAGGCTCATCTAACTGCACAGCCATCTCCACCATGATCCCTCATGTTCTCTGGCCTTTGTGGGGGGAGTAAGGTACTGGTCCCTCCAGGACAAGCTTCTTCTGGAAGTCCAGGCTCTCTGCCCTCTTAATGCCCACTTCCTTCACCCCCTTCTCCACAGCCTGGAAGCTAGAGCTGCGAGAGGGCAGCTGTGGGGCTCTGCACCTCCTCTCCTACCCCCAGGGCTCAGGTCCTGTCCCTCCGGCTTCAGCTCTGAATCACAAAGGATTTTCCTCATCCCTCTATGTGACACCCCTTCCCTGAGGCAAGGATGCCACTTGGTCTTGTGGACTAATAAAGGTGAGGGGAGGGGGAGGCCAGAGGGTCGAAGAAATGTAAGGAGAAAAAATATCCCTCGGAAATCCTAAATATTATTTTGGCCTATACCCAATAAAATCAATCTACCTTAAAATATAAGTAAGGAAACAAGAGCAGGTGTGAGAAATGGAAAGTCAAGTCCAGAGGACACAAAAATGTCCAACAGACAGCCCGCTCAGTGCCACAGTTAAACTTAGGACTTGTCTCTGTGCTTCCGGTGGCCAAAAAGGGTGACAGAGAAGGAGCACTGTCCCTTTATGTTCTCATTTTCAAAATACAGAAAATATACAAATTTATCAAGAGAAATAAAGAGGGTTTCTTTTTCTCTGACTTCAAACAAATCATCACTTGGGACCTTAGGATGAAAGTCCCAGGGGGAAAAGGTGAACTTGACATCACAGCAATCCAGAAACGAGCTCAAGTGGCCCTCAGGTCCTGGTGGCTCCAGACTAGGAACTGGAAGTCAGAGCAGAAGAGCAGCTCCGAAGCCTGGCATCCTTGCTTAAGTACAGAGTGTTTGGAATTTTGGAATTGGTGAAAATACACACACACACNCAAAAAAAAAAAAAAAAGAAAGAAAGAAAGAAAGAACATTCCAATACCCTGGAGGGGCATGAGTACAGTGGTCTCCCCTTATCCATAGGGAAACAGTCTCCCAGCCCCACAGTGAGTACTTAAAAGTGCAGATGGTATTGAACCATACACACTGATAGAATTCTTTTTTCTTATATGACCTGTGGTGTTGCCACATGCACCAGAGTTAATCTGTCCTTCCACATTTCATGTCCTGGTGCCTCCTTTGAGTCACGACTCTTTCACTTTGGGGCCACTGTTAAGTCAAATAAGGGTTAATTGCATGCAAACTTGCAATACCTCCACACTCAATCTGATAACCAAGACCGCTGCTGAGTAACCAAAGTGGGCAGGTAGCATATACAACATGGATACACTGGACAGAGGAATGATTCACATCTTGGGTGGGATGAAGTAAGATAGCATGAGATTTAATCATGCTTCTCAGCAGGGCACACAACTTATGAGTTTATTTCTAGATTTTCTATTTAATATTTTTTACTGTAGTTCAATATGGAAAGTGAAACTAGAGATAAAGGCCAACTACCATAGTGAAAAATCTATTGTCCTCTCATGACTATCACTCACTCTCCGGTGTTCTTCCCTTGGACCATTGTGACCCCAGCTCCTCACCCATGCTTCCAGAGTTGATCTGTGTCTATATAAAGGGTATGTAGCCCCACTAGTACTTTTAAACAAATACAAGTTATTATGCACACCATTCTGTACCTTGCTTTTCACAACAGATTTGGAGATAGTTACATGTCTTTTTTTTTTTTTAATGTTTATATGGTACTTCATGACATAGGGACTCTGTGTTAATAAACCAGTCCCTGTTGAGATTCATTCAGTCATTTATAAACAATTGCTTCTCTCTTCCTCCCTATTTCTTTCTTTTTTTTTTTTTTTCTAATACTGGGGATTAAACCCAGGGGCACTCTACCATTTAGCTATATCCCAGGCCTTTTTTATTGTGAGATGGGGCCTCGATAAATTGCCCAAGCTAGCCTTGAACTTGTGATCCTCCAGCCTCAGCCTCCTGAGTTGCTGGGATCACAAGTGTACACCGCTACACCTGGCTCAAATTGCTTTTTTCAGCAATACTGCAATAAGTCACTCTGCACATACTTTTTAGAGTAAACTTAAGTGTTGGTTAAAGACCTATTTGTGAAATCAGTCAGTTCCAGGGAACAAACATGCTAGGTTAGGAAATACGTTGTTAAATTGAACTACAAGAAGTTGAACAATTAACTTTGCCATCAACAGTGTATAAAAGTACCTGTTTTCCCCACTCTTGCCAACATAATACACATTATTTTTTTTCTCTTGGCTATTGCATAATATTCTCTTTCTTGATTATTCTGTCCTATTTATAGAGGACAAAAACTGCGATGGGGAAAATGCCCCAAATATCAGGATCATCTGCATGATACAGGCAGGACCAATTACTAAAATGAAAATGAAAATTTAGAACCCGTTGTTCAGAAATGACTAAGGGCTGGGTGTAGCTCAGTGGCAGAGCTCTCCTGCAGTATGCATGAGGTCCTGGATTCAATCTCTAGCACCAAAAAAAAAGACATTAAGTATTTTCAGATGGTGACAGGAGACCATTAACCTCAGGGCAGGACTCTCCTGAGTATTCAGCCCTGTGTGAAGGGTCAGGCTGAACCTCGTGAAGCTTCCCTGGCATGCAAGGGTGGAACAGAGCAGCAGATTATCAGGTAGTCATTAAAAATGACCAGCTGGAGACTTCCATCCGGGTGGGGAACAGACATGAAAAAGGAAACATCAAATTGTTCTTGGACATGGCCTTTGCAACATGGACCCACTTGAGTTAACAGAAATCAGACGTGTGCTCCTGGCATCTCAGTGCAGAGCTGACACGCCCAGGATTGTGGTGGGACGGCGTGAACTTGCTGTGGCTGTAGGTGGCTGTCTCAGGTGGCTCTGTGTTGCTAGCGCTCTTGTTCCTGTTCAGATTCCCCCAAAGTAGACTCAGTGGCTATTTGGTGTGATCCAGAAGGTGAAGGCAGGAGAGTAGGGCATGAGACAGGAAGGGGAAGGGGCATGTCCTAGCTGTCCCCACAGGGTGGGGGACTCAGGGGAGAAGTCAGAACATGCCTCTCAACTGGTCCAGGCTGCCAGGGACTTAGGCCATCCTACCCATCAGTGGTGGACGGCAACAGCAGCACTCCTGGCCCTCCCAGCATGCCCTGCTTGCAGGGGTCTGGAAAAGCCCCCAGCTATGAGGCCCAGGGCAGACACCAAGGAGTAGTGCGCTGTGTGGGAGCTGGTGTCCCAGTCCACTGGATGTCACTCCTGGCACCCACACGACCATCACATGCAGGGGCTGGCCACACAGGTGCAGGTAAGCTCACAATGGCCTGAGGGATGGGACTGTCAAGTGTCACCCAGTAGGTTGGCACTGTTCCATGAACCCATGAACTGAGGACTCAGAAGGCGGGAGGGTGGCAGACACCTGTGCTGGGGGAGGATCTGAGTCCGTTTTCTGTTGCGAGTAGCACGACACCTCCATCTGAGCTCCTCATAAAGAAGAGGTTGATTTTGACTCATTTTCTGGCCCAAACCTGGCCTCTTTGCTGTCAGGATCAGAAGCAGTGCGGGGATCTCAAGGTGAGGACAGAGTGTGATAGCGCATGTGTGTCCTCTTCCTCACATAGGACCACCAGGACTTAAGCACTCAATCAGGGCATTGATGACCTCCCCGAGGCGCCCCCGCTCCAAATGCCAACCTAAGTTCCAGCCCTCCCAGTATCTCACATTGGGATTAAACTCCAGCATGGGTTTCTGGGGGACCAACCAGATTCAGCCGGGTTCACAGGCAGAAGGGAAGGAGGAGTGAGGACGTGGGCCACCAGCAGGGCTTGCGGAATCCTTCCGCAATATCTTGCAAGAAATCGTGGAAATAGCACAGCTTTGGGGGGACAGCCTCCGGCATGTCCCTTTTATTGTAGTTCTCTGTTAGGGCAGGACACTCGCAGCCCCGGGGGCTACATGCCCTGGTTGGGGGTTGCCCAGTGGCTCTCCTGCCCTGGTTGGGGGTTGACCAGTGGCTCTCCAGGGCCATGGCCCTGTCCTCCCAGCCTCCCTCCTTCCCAGGGAGCCTGCAGGCCCTTCAGGGAGCTGTGTCTTCCGCAGTCACTTTCTGCAGGCCCTATTTTTTTGGGGGGGAGGGGGAAGAAATCCTTTTGCTTTTTTCCTTAAAGGGAATATTGGGTGCTAAATGAGGGGTTTTTGTTGTTGTCCTTTGTTTTTTTGGAGGAGATGTTCCTTGGGATCTTTGAACGTTGAGACTCTTAAGAGAAATTGAATAGAAATCTTTCATAACTGAGCCCTCCTTGCTCCAGGAGCTCAGGAGGAGGTGGCCTGTTCAGGAGGGGGTGGTCCCTTCCCAGAGTCACCCACTGGCTCCGTCTTGAGGTCCAGCCACCTGAGTCTCTGGAGTCAGCTGCGGGTTCAAAGCCAAGACACCTGAAGGAGGCCAGAGGGAGAGGCCGCGTGGGGTGGGGGACAGCGGGGCTGGCCGGCAAGGGCATCTGTGGCTCGGGTGTTTCTGCCAGATCTGTCGCGCGGCTGCCTTTTTTTTTCCCTTTGACGGGGGTCTGCTTGGAAATGCATCTCTTCCTCTTGTTCAAGGGTCTCCTCCTTCAGGAGGGCCTCCATGGTGGACCCGCCGGCCCTGGCCCGTCCTCAGACCCTGACTGCAGGGCTCTGTACGCCTGCGGTCCTGGGACGCTCCTCTGCAGGTGGCTGGAGAGCCGCCGGCCGCCCTGCAGGTCAGCACCAGCGCCCCGCCCCCCCCAAGAGCAGGTGTCGGACCTGCTGCGGGGGTGGGTCTGCCTCAGAGAGCTTGCGCCACTCGGGTGACAATGCTGCGGGTCTCATTCCCACCCCTGCCTCCCCGTCGGGAGGGGGTCGGGCCACACACCTGTTCCCCCCCCCCCCCCCCCCCCCGTCTCTGTGGCCGCCAAGCCTCCCGCGCAGGCCTCAGCCCCGCATCCCTGTGGCGGGGCTTCTGGACCCGGCTGCTCTCCCCCCGCAGCTGGGAGGCGTCACACAGCCCCACCCTGAATTCCGCTTCCAGTCTCCAAACCCTCCTCCCCTGTGGCCCACTAGAAAGATGCCCTGCGCACTCCTAGAATAAAAGCACCAGTAACCCCGGTGCTAGCATCTAGACGTGGTGACAGCTCCGCGCAGGGGCCCTTGCTCACCCACAGCTCCTTTCACTTGCTACACAGCCCCCGGCCCCGGCCCAAATGCCTGTCCCACACCCCATCTCCGGCCGGTGCCACTGCAAGGCTGAGATGATGTGGTCCTCCGGTTTCCTCTCAGCCTCTGCACATGCGCTCTCCTGGTGAACATCTGTCTGCCCTAAGGCCTCCTGGGGCCTCTGGAGCAGGACTGTGGGTATTCATTGTGTTTCTTTTTAATTGACAAATAATAATCGTACATATTTATGGGTACAATGTGATGTTCTGATATATGTGTATAGTAAGGAAGGATTAAATAAGCTAATTAAAATCACCTCATCTCCTTATCAACAATTTTGAAATGCACAATATATCATTATTAACTACAGTCTTCATGCTGTGCAAGAGATCGCTAAAATATATTCCTGTTGTCCAACTACAACTTCATACCTTTTAGCCAATGTCTCCCCACCCTGTCCCCACCCCCTCTGCTAACCACCATTCTCCTCCACAAGCTCAATGCTGGAGCTTACACAGGAAGTGATCTCCTACACTGTTTGTTTTTCTGTGCATGGCTTATTTCACTTAACATTATGTCCTCCAGGTCCATCCATGTTCTCACAAATGACAGGATTTCCTTCTTTTCAGGGCTGAATAGTATTCTACTGTATACATCTACTACATTATCTTTATTTATTCAACCATTGAATGCTTAAATTGCTTCCACATCTTGGCTGTTGGGAATCCTGCTGCAGTGAACATGGCTTCCCCTCCTCCCCCTCGGTGCTGGGGATCATGTTTATGGAACACAAAGTTGAATGAACTGACTTTGAAGTTACCTTCACTTGTGAAGCTTCCAACTCCTGCTCTTCTCCTGTTAGGAGAAGGTTTTGACAGCAAATTTTGATGAAGGAAGGGAGCGACTGGGAAATGTCATTAAGAAGATAACTGAAAGCTGACCTGGTGGTGCACACCTGTAATCCTGGCAACTCTGGAGGCTGATGCAGGAGGATCACAATTTCAAGGCCACCTTTGGCAACTTAGTGAGATCCTCAGCACCTTAGCTAGGTCCCATCTCAAAATATAAAGGTGGGGATGGAGCTCAGAGGTAAAGTGCTGCTGTGCTTAACCCCCAGAAAAGAAAGAAAGAAAGGAAGGAAGGAAGGAAGGAAGGAAGGAAGGAAGGAAGAAAGAAAGGCTGGGGTTGTGGCTCAGCGGTAGAGCATGTGCCTAGCACGTGTGAGCCTCTGGGTTTGATCCTCAACATCATATAAAAATAAATAAATAAAATAAAGGTGCTGTGTCCAACTACAACTAAAATAAAATATTTTTAAAAAGAAAGAAAGTGAGTGGCAGGCTGAGGGCGGAGCTCATGGTGGAGGCTCAGAGCCTGCCCTGCACAAGGCTCCGAGTTCAGTCCCCAGCACCACACACACACACACACACACACACACACAAACACACACACACATGCACTTGCACACACACACACTCACACACGCACACACCTGGACTCCACATGGCCCTTGTCTGGGGTCCTCCTACCTTGCCTTTCGTGGCTGGCTCACCAACGGGTCCCGAATGGATCTGGGCACCCGACAGGACCTTTTCCCTGAGTCACCTTCCAAGCTTCTGCCCTTTCTGTCCACGGACATGTGCCTGCTGTGCCACCACCCGGTGCTCACCTAGCGCTCTGCACAGTCCCCCACCCTGGCAGGTAAACATGGCCCTACTTAACAGGGATCTGAACTCACTCATTGGGAAAAGCTATTGGTGTGGACATGCAGGGACATCCATTTTCATTACAGAAGAGAGCCTCCTTGTCGATTACTTAGATCCCATAGAAAATGATACACTGAAAATAAGAAATCAGCTCTCCGTCCTGCTTCAAGCTTCCACGGAGCTGCCACCGCACACGAGCAAACGTCCTAGTGTGCTTCCTGTGAAACGCGCAACTGAGGTGCACACGGCCCTTTGAATCTATTCTCCAGACTCTATGAGTGCGGTTTGAGGGAATAACAGAGGACTCTCAGGAACCCTGCACGGTGGGAAGCACAGGGTGGCGGTGACTGGAACCCTCCTGAACTCAAGTCCGACTGCAGAGCTGGTCAACACGCAGTGCCGAGGTCCACACCCCAGTCACTTAGGGTGACAAGGCCCTCTGCACAGCCCAGACTGGGACGCGGTGTCCCTGGGCTCCATGGTACAGAGCTCAACTGTGTACCACCCCCGCCCCCCCAGCTCTGCACATGGCCGCCCAGCTGCTTTGTGTCCTAAGCGCCCCACATCCAGTCTCCACCCTGGATCCCCACAGCCATAGGAAAGTGCAGGGTGTTTCCAGCTCTATAAACGTGGGCACTGAGGCCCAAGTGGCTTGTTACTCTCCAGACCTGGGGAAGAGGAGGGGTGGCAGTGTCACTGCCCTGCTCCATCGAGTGCCCTCTTT
Source organism: Marmota marmota marmota (assembly GCF_001458135.2). Taxonomy (NCBI): domain Eukaryota; kingdom Metazoa; phylum Chordata; class Mammalia; order Rodentia; family Sciuridae; genus Marmota; species Marmota marmota. The sequence continues at coordinate 3,966,843 of NW_025999869.1, forward strand.
TGATGTCTCCTTGGGCTTTTTGAGTTGCTTAAGAACAAATCTTAAAACACACAAACAAAAAGCCCTAGGAGCCCAGGTGCTGCTGGGTGGTAGAGTGTGGCCCAGCCTGTGTGGGGCCCTGGGCTCCATCCCCAGAGCCACACAGCAATGCTGACAGCAAACAGCCAACACCTGGGTGCTGGCCAAGAGTTTGGGTGGCCGTGCTGCAGGATGTGTTCTGTTTCCCTGCTTCTCTTCTGCACCTGGCCTGTCATTGGAACTTGTGACTTCATTCAATATACATTGACTTACCCGGGCTGCAATCCCAATGGCTCAGGAGGCTGAGGCAGGAGGATCCCACATTCAAAGCCAGTCTCAGCAACTTAGCGAGGCCCTCAACAACTTAGCAAAGCATAAAAAGGGTTGGGGATGTGGCTCCATGGTCAAACGTCCCTGGTTCAATCCCCAGGACCAAAACAAACACACAAAAAATTCACCTGTTTTCAAAAAGACTTTAATTCTTTGCAAATCACAGTGTGATGCTGTAAAGAGCAGAAGTCTCCTCAAGCTAGCATTCCTTCGTCTGCTGTGTCCTGAGATCATCAGTTGGGTGTCTGGCTTGGCAGGTGTCTGTCCTACATGTATACAAGGCACCCCTGTATGTGGGGTTTTAATGAGATAGAATTTTCAAGTTGTTTTGCAACTAACCTGTTTCCCTTTGTAAAGCTTCACGGGCGTCTTCCTGTGTAGGTATCCATTTCCCATCAGCATTGACGCCTGCTCTAATACGATGAAGTTTATGTGACTGATCTCTAAATGATGGGCATATGATTAGTTCCAATTTTTCACTCTTACAGCCACTGCTAAGATGCACCACCAGGGACAAGTCATTTTGGACACTTAGGCTAGTACTCCTAAAATGCCTTTTTAAAAAATTAGGTAAAATTCACATGATCTGTAATTCACTTTTTTTTTTTAAAGGTGCTGTGAGTGGAACCCAGGGCCTTGCCCATGCTAGGCACGTGCTCTACCACTGAGCCACATCCTAGTTCTACAATTAACTATTTTAAAGGGTGCAAATCAGGGACAGTGCATTCAAAATATTGTGCAATCATTGCCCCTAAGCACCCCTAACTCGTGAGTGATTACTCCCAGTTTCCCCTCCTGCTGTCTCTTGGTAAGCACTGATCTGCTCTCGGTCTTTGTGGACTCACCTATTCTGGACATTTTGTGTATCTTTGTTGTTTTGCTGTTGGGAATTGGACCTGGTGCTCGTCTGCTGAGCTATATTCCCAGCACTTTTAAAATTTTTATTTTCACGCAGAGTCTCACTAAGTTGCGCAGGCTGGCCTCAAACTCACGATCCTCCTGTGTCAGCCTCCTGAGTAGCTGGGATTACAGGTGTGCCCCACTGTACCTGGCAGGACAGTTTATGTAACTGGAGTGATACCACCTGGGCCTGCTGCCACGGACTTCTTTTCCACATGGTGCCGTGGTTTCAAGGCAGGCTCTTGTGCGTGCTAGCGTGGGTTGGGACTCTACTGCTTGTTATGGCTGAATGATGTTCGACCGTGTGTATGTTCCACAGTCTGTTGATTTATTTGTCTGCTGCCAGGCTAATGTTCCTTCTCAGGCAAAAGTCCTGAAAGGTGGGGTGCTCAGGGCAGCCTCCCTGGCCCTTCCCAGGGTGACCCTGGTCTCAGGCACTTGAAGTGGCCCAGGCTGTTTTGCCCTGGGAATGGCTGCCCAACTTTTGCTGGCTTTGTTTTTCCTCTTTTAATCAAGGATAGGATGAAAGAGCCATTGGTCCTCAAGTGCCTCATGATGTGGAGGGTTTGGAATTGGAGAGAATGTTAGGAAAGTAACTGGTTCGGTCAGTTTTTATTACGTGTGCTAAAAAAGAATCAGCTCACTCTACAAAGGATTCCCGCTGCTCCTAAGACCTGGCCCTTGGGGGCTGGAAAAAATGGCAACAATAATAACCCCTTACACTTCAGCCAGCGCTGCCGGGGCTCGGTGGCAGGGACGCGGGCGCCTTCCTGCAATTCGATGTGATGCATTTACCCGGGGTCAGGATGTCTCCTGACACTCAAACTGGAGCTGGATTCGTTTCTTCTTCTCACTTCCTTCTTTTCCTTGGTCCCTTAGATCTCTCTCAAGTGCCTATCATGTGCCACCATGTGCCAGGCCTGAGGATCTAAAGAGGCTGAGAGGTGGCCCCTGCCCATGCCACTCGTGCACAGCAGGGAAGACAGGGTCGGGTGAGGGGGGTGGCATTCGGGGAGAATGCCGCCTCTGTGGGGTCAGTGGGACAACAAGGATGGAACACACGGACCCATGCAGATGACAGTGTGGCTCTGATTGCTGTTTGGCTGCCCTGCCCCCAACCTGGATGCCCACCTGGCTGATGTCAAGTGGACCAAATGTGCAGCTGAAGAGCGGGATCTCTGCCCACCTAGGAAGGGCCCCTGCAAGAGTCAGGGAGCGCTGAGGTTCCCAGGAGCCTGGGTTCAAATCTTCTCTGTCCACTAACTGTGTGGCCTCAGGCAAGGGCCCTCCCTCTAGGGCTTCCTTCCTTACCCCCCAAACGAGGATGACACTCTCTCCCTGCTGTGGAAATGAAGCTGGGTGTGCATAAGCACAGCACATAGTAGGTTCTCAGGAAGTGTCCTTCATCCTTTCCCAGGTTCCTCTCCATCCATTTTCCCAGGACAACAGTCCAGCTTCTTTCTCCAAGACCAGCCCCAACTGGGACAAAAGATCACTGGTGTTCCAGGGTACGTCTAAGTGGGCCTCCGGCTGGCCTGTCCCTCTCCTACTTTGCGGAAAACCAGTTAACATCAGCGTCCCACACCCCTGTCCCCAGTTCCCCTCCCCTAGCATGGGCTCTCCCCGTTCAGCTCCGTGCCAACCTGTTTTACAGGCAGAATGTCCTCTCTCTGCCTGTCCCCCCAGGAGTCCCCACAAGTGCCTGAGCATCACCCAAATCTGGCCTCCGCCAAAGGCTGCAGCCGCTGTCGTACTCTCTTGACAAATTGAGCCCGAAGCGTTAAGATCGCTTCTGTTAGAACTTTCTAACAGTGTCATAAATCTTTTATTAACATTTGGTATTATACTAATTAAAACTGTTCTCTGTATGTATTATTAATTCCTGTAGCACTTCTTGCTGGGGTGACATTTTTAGCCAGCTAAGCAGAATGGAGCACAGTAAATAAGAAGAAACTCATTTCCAGACAATTAGCCTTGCAGAAAAATAAGTTGGTTAATGGAAGGCTTGATGATTACAAATTTTACCTAAATAAACAGGGTATCTTAATGGTAACTCTTCAAGCTAAGTAAACAGATTGGGGTGGTAATGTCCTAAGCAATACTTAAATGTAACTGTTTAATAAATTGGTAAATTACTCATTTCATCTTAGAACAAAATGGTAATACTGTAGTAATAACCTAGTATATATTCCGTAAATATGAAGCATTATCACTTTAGCTCTGTAGAAATCACCACAGTGATATGTCAGCATTGATCTAAAACTGCAGCATTTTATCTCAAGTTTATTACCCATTTTTGAGAATTGCTGAGATTTTCAGAGCATAATGGCAATAAAAGAAGAATTTAAAAAGCGCTTTAATGTGCATAAGTTAATCAGAGGTATCCTCGGGGGGAAAAGGAAATTTGGTAAAACATGAATTATAAGCATCATTTAAACTTACTTTGGACACTAGAGATAATAAATGGCACCATAATTTAGAAATAGCTTTTAACATCAATGACGGTAAGTACCACTTTACTGTTCATAAGAATTGCAGAGCGGTGGTGCTGAGGCCAATTTTATTAGCCATTTTTTTCTTTATAAAAGCAATCCAGCCCTTTCCACAACTGAGGAGACAGGAACAAGAGTTACGTGCTAATATGCAAAATGCATTTAAGTTTTTTGAAATAGAGAATAATAAATTGTGCCAAAAGATAGAGTCTGGAGACAAATGAATGATCATTTAAAAAGAATAAGGCACTCGCAGAGTTTACATATTTGGGGAAACTTGATAAAAAAAAAAAAAGCCAACAAATTGTTCATACATTTTCCCATTTGCTAGAGCAGGCGGGGTGCTTTCAAATCTGGGAGATGAAGTCATAAATCCCAGCGATTGGAGATGCTGCAACAGGAATGTATTTCTGCAAATTGTCGCCATTGACAAATCACTTTTAAACTATATACAGAGCAGGTTCAACTTTCTTCTCAGAGCAGGAGAGCAACCTTCCTTCAGGGAAGCCTCAGATCCGACCTCTACTTACCAAGCACATGAAGTCATAAAGTTCAAAGGTAGGGACCTCACGCTACTGGGGGACAGTCGCCAGGATTCCACGAGCCACCTACTAAGCACACAGTGCTGTGCTGAGCATGATGGGGCCTCAGGAGAAGCTTGTCTGCAGCAGCCCAGAGCCAGGCTGGCAAAACCTGGTTTATATGGAAGAAGCAAATCTAAGACGCCTGCCCAGACCCTGCCTTTTGGGATCTAGTAACTCCAGGTTCAAGGTCTTTTGCTTTTCCACCTGATGAATTTGAGGACACACACACACAAAACAAAAACAAAAACAAATCCACTTTGCTTGATTACAAAATCTTAGCTGCATTTAGCACAAATGTCCCTTCCCTCCTCTGCTGTAGAACTTGTCCTGTGTAAAAGGCCTGAGGACTTCACAAAGGCAGCGCCCTCTAGAGGCTGGTGGGGACAGGTGGAAAAAGTGCCCTGAAGAGATGGGGGGGCGGGGCAGGAGGAAGGACCAGTCAACAAGGAGCAGCTCCAGGCAAGGCGACGTCCCTGTGTCCTGCAGGCAGAGAGCAGGTCCCCAAGTCCCCAGCGCACTCAGCCACGAGTTCTCTGTGTCCTTCTGGCTTCCAGACACCTTGTCATTGTCCACTCATTAATTTCTGGTCTCAGAGACAGCCCAGGAAATATCAAGTTTGCCTGGCCTCCTCTCGGGAGCAGCTACATTTTGTGTAAGAACCACCTGCCATCTAACTGCATTGGGCCCCTCTCCCTAGAGCACCCAGCTGTGGTTGGAGACCACAAGGTCAAATTTTGAGACGCACTGGGGCACCTGGACTATAAGTTAGAAGACCGTTGTGTTCACACACCTATGAGACCTTGGGCAAGTATGCTCTAAGAAATTGCTCAGCCTTAGTTTTTTTAATCTGCACAATGGGATTACAAAACCGTTTTATATGATTATTATGAGGACAACGTGAGATCCCAAGTACAGAGGTTGGCACACAGTAGGTGCTCAACATTCATTAGGATTCTTCTCCCTCTGCAGTCAAGAACACCCGGATTCCAACCCATACCATATATGACATCAGTAGGTCATTTAAACATTACCAAACCTCAAATTTCTCAAGGAATATTAGGGTCTATCAGCTTTCTTTCTAGCCTTATTCCAAGGGTTAAATGTGTAAAATGCTTAGTCCCCAACCTGGCCCACAGTGGGTGTTCTATAAATGTTACTTACTATTACTGTTTAATAAACATGTACTGAGCACCTGCATTGTGTTAAACATCAGTCACCAAAAGAAACTGAAGCCACCGAGTGCAGGAGAGTGCCTTGTTGCTCTCAGGATAACTGGCCACCATTTCTGAGGAAAACAAGAACAACATTTGTGTTGTGAGGATTCACCTACCACTAATAATAACAGGAGGGGATATATCCTGACGATGCAGAATGGGAACACTGAGGCTCAGGAGCTAACGTGGAATAGCAAACCTGGGATTTTAACCCAGTCCTGTAAAAAGGCCCATGGATGTTGTGGGCATTTTGGTGCAGGATGTAGAGCCCATTAGGTGCCATCTTTCTTCCCTAGAGCTGGAAGTCCTCAGATCCCACAGCCAAGCTGTCACACTGCCACTAGCAAGGATTCACTAGAGGCTGCTTTTAGCTTGGGCTGGGTAGGAGCTGGGTAGCCGAAGTTTCCAGAATCCCTTAGCTAAGCCACAGGAACCAGCACCTTCCAACCACCTTCAGGGGGCTCAAAAGAGAAAAAAGAGTGTATGATGGTACTGGCAGCAGCAAAATGCCAGAAAAAAATTGAAATGTGATGCAGAACTGTGTTTTATGTCTGACTTTAAGGATGCAATATTCAAATGGGTCAGAATTCCCTTTGGCAGTCACAGGAGACCCTGGCTTCCGGAACCATGAGGTTTGAAGGGCCTCAGTGGATAAAAGCCAATGAACTGGAGTCGCTCCGCCTCCACTAAAAGTCCTGACACCAGAGGGGCCTTTGAAAGGACTGTCACTTCCCAGAACATCAGTTTTCCCCATCTGCAGAATGGGGGTTACAATGACCACACCTCCTCAGGTTTTCATGAGGTTTCCATGAGAGTGTTCAGGTGCTGTCAAAAAAACTGGGCCTGCCGTTCAGGCCTGCCCATGGGTGGTGTAGGTGGCTGCAGCCCTGAGAGACTCTCAGAGGTGAGGGCAGGCACCCCTCCCATCTCTGCTCAGACAGGCCCCAGCAGCACCTCCCAACAAACTTGAAACTGGAGGCATTAATTAAGTCCACTGGACCCAGGGCCCCCTCTGTGTCCCTGGGTTGGATTTCCTCTCTCCCCGCCCCCACCTTCCTGAGTCTCACTGCGTCCTAGGAACAAAAGTGCCCCAGCTGTGGCGGCCCAAGCAGCAGATGCACACTCGGTTGTTTAGCATACGGGAGGGATATTCACTGGTGCAGCACACCTTCTCCAGCCCCAGGCACCCTGCTCACTGGGACCCTCCAGGGTTAGAGGGAAGGACTCAGGCTGGGTCTTTTCCTGCCACTTCCTTCTGGCAGGGGCGAGGAATGAATTCTTCCCCAGTGGGGAGGAAGGAGGGAAGGGATGTGCTGCCCACTCAAGTTCCAGGGCCTCCAGAGTTTCCGCACCTCCCAGATGAGCCCACTGATCAATAGGGCTGCAGAGCAAAGCCAATGCATTGCAGGTAGTGGGCTAGCGCCTGAGGTCTGGAGGCTTTTAAAGGCAATCTAAGGTTCTAGCTCTGCTTGGCGATTTGGTTTCTTAAAATCAGGGGAGTCTGGGTCAGCACAAATCTCTATAATGAACCCGTGGCTGGTGGGGCTTCCAGGTGGCTCAGGCCCTTCACTACCGGCCCATCGAGTGCCTGGGAGCACATCACGTCTGGAGCCAAGTCAGAGCCAGGGTGAACCTCCTGCACCTGCTGCCCTTTCAGCTTCACAACTTTGCATCGTAGAATGGGAACACAAGACCTTTCTGGGGACTCAATGGGGTAGAAAGTAAGGGGGAAATGGCTCAAATACTCTGATCAAACGTTTTTTCCCATTCCACCTCCTCTATTGGAAGCATACCAAAGGGGTTTAATAACTTACTCCTTAATTGGTAGCCAGTTGGGCTGAGAACAGTTGTTTCAACTCAAATGAGGGGCAGATACCGGCCTACACATGACACTAGGATACTCACAAGTTTGACCAGATCAAGCCAGGCCTGGTCTCCACCGTTAGAGGAGGAGGAGAGCTGACAGTGGAGGACATTGCTCCATGCCTAAGCTTTCCTCCCACAGAGTGACACTTCTGATGAACCCCCCATGTCATTAGTAGGTGCTTAATTAGATGTTTATCCAAGAATAGATTTTAAATGCTTTAAAATGATAAATTGATCACTAGCTTACTGAAGTCACTTTCCCCCTCCACTTTCTCTGGGGCGCCCTATTTTTACCGTTTCAGAAACCAAGATGCAGAGACAAGCCACTGACTCAGGGACACACGGAAAGGGAACAACAGAACTGAATGGAGGACGGCTGGCGCCCTGGGTGTTGCCAGGAAGGCACGGATCGGGAGAGCAGTTCCGCGAGGATTTTCAGTCTGAACCAAGGCTGTGGGCGCCTGGGTCTGGGCGTCGCTGAGGGAAGACGCTCCCGACGCAGTGGGTGCTTGGAAATGGAGGGGTGCATTTCGCTCTCCCAATGAGAAACTTTCACTTTTCCAGCATGTAGGCGCCTAAGCCACGTCTGAGGTTCTCCGGCCTCGGTGCACAAGGTTTTAGTGGCCCCGAGGATGAGATGAGGATTTTGTTTAGGGTTCTCTGGAACCTTTAGCGTGCTGGCTAATTTAGGCCCTCAAGGAAGCCAGAGGCCACATTCTACCGCCCCAACCGGAGCACCCGGCCCGGCTGCCTTGAAGCTGGGTGCACTGCTTTCGCCAACCGGGGCCGGACAGCCTGGGCCGGGGCGGCGGGAATGTCTCAGCTGGCGGCCGATAGAGCACCGCGCGTCCTTGGACCCAGGCTTCTCCGCCCCAGCTGCGCGCCACCCTTCCTGAAGCTGCCGAGGCCCACAGGCGAAGTTGCCCGAAGTTGCCGGCCCCAGAGGAGCAGCGGGGGCACTGGTCTCCCGCTAGAACTCTGGGAGGCCGCGGTCAAGTCTCACTCTTTCTGCACCGATGGCAAATGTGGCCCATCGCGCAAGCCTGTGAGGCAAGAGAACAGGCGTCCCCGGAATTCGGAGACCTAATCCACCGCCTCGCCAGAGCAGGAGAAGCGGGGACCCGGTGTCGGGGTGGTTTTAGGAGTCCCCGAGCCGCCTCTCATCCTTCACTGTGCCAAGCTCCATTCTCCCCGGACACGCACACGGACACGCACGCACACCCACCTCCCCACCACTGCAGGGAGCAATTATTTGGGGGACGAGAAAGTCGAGCCGCTGTGGCTGCGCGACCTGAAACTAATTTCGGAACTTCTCTGAGCCTTATTGTTTCCGCCTTGCAAATTGGGGAGGGGCGGGCAAACCTCGCAGGTGCGCGAGTCCTCCTAAATTCCACTGTGCTCCCGGGCGGCCTCAGCTGTCCAAGGAGCCGCTGAAGCAGCACCATTCCCACTTGCAGAGGCGGGCGGCTGTCCCGAGTTCCCTGCACCCTTTCTTTAGACCGTCCCCAATCCCGGCCTCTACCAGTCAGTCGTACAGCCTCCCAAGGAGAACTGAGAGAGCCTCGGCCTGGAAGCCTCGCCCTCCTTGCCGACCGCTTCGTACAAGCCTGCCCGCCTGGGTACAGCCCTGAAGCCAGGGCATCGAGAAACCCGCGCGACTGGTGGGTACCGGGGGCGAAGCTGCCTCTGGTCTCCTGGTCTGCATCTGTAAAATGGGCGTGGCTTAGGAGCCGCTGAACCCGAGGCCCAGGAAGGCCAGCTGGAAAGGCGGCGAGGCGACGACCCCAGCTTGCCTAGACGCGCGCTGTTTCTCGTTCTCAATTCCCTCGGCCACCAACCTGGGCGCCCACACACCCGCCGGCCTCCCGAGACTCGCCAGGGCCTACGGCTGGGAGAAGATCGCTAAGCAGGCGACCCTACGTGGCCTCCCGGACTACTCTAGATTCCTCTCCTCTTAAGCTCAACCTCAACAGGGCTTGCGCTACCTGAATATGAACGCGCTAGGAGCGGAGACCCAGAGCCGTCTCTAAGCCCGGCGCCCTGAGACTCCTAGCAGAAAGGACCCCTAGAGGTTCTGCACGTCGGGAGGAGGAGGTAGGGCGCTACACAAGCCTTGCCCTTCTTGGCAATCGATCCTACCCACTGGGGGCGTCCACACTGCTCTGGCCACACACGTGTGGGCTCAGTCCTCTGACTGGAGGAAACCCCTCGCCTGTCTCTGGCTCCGCAAGCCTTGGCTGGGGCAAAGTGCTCAGAGACGGCGGCCCTGGGTGAAGGGCCTCAGAGAACACCAGGTCCTCAAACCCTTGCCTGCCTGGACGCCCACCACCAGAGACCTTTTGTGCAAAGCGAGGGGCCTGAATGAAACAAAAACGTGGGTGTGTCCCCAAAGAGTTCTAAGAAACAAGAGGACCGCCCTGGCAATATAACACAAATTATTTAGAAAAGCAAAACAGTAGACCTTATTATGACGCAATAGAATTAAATGGAGGGGAATTGAAAAGTGAGGCCAGGCCCCAAGGAACCGGCTGCTTAGCCAGCAAAGAAGGTGTCTCTCATCCTCAAAAGCTCAACCTTTTCCATCAGACTTTTTGGCAGAGAGAATGAAATCATTTCAGGAAAACACTCATGGAAAAGACCCAAATCCCCTAGTCACCCTGGTTCTTCCCTGTGGGTCTGAATACCCCCAGAGGCTCAGACTCTGGATTAGTCGGGCTTTGGGGTGAAGGTGAAGGTCGCAGAGCTGGGAGTTTGGAGGTGTATTTCTTAGTCGCCCTCCCCTTCCTCCAGCCCAGCAAGTGCACACAATCCTTCAGCCCGCATATAACGAAGACTCCCAAATACCGAGCCCACAGGAAGGCCCCGGGCAGGGAAATGGCTGAGCTGGGGCTGCGCCTGGGCTGCTCCTGGGCCCCTGGGACAGACATCCCCCAACAAAGTGCTTAGCCTTGGGGAGCGACTGGCAGCCAGGCCTGGGGGAGAGAATAAGGGAGGAGAAAAAGAAGGGAAAGGAGACAAAGTCAGAAACACAGGCAAAGAGATTCTGGAAGCCAAGACAAAAAGAGAGAACGGTGGGGGCGCGGGGGAGAGAGAAGGGAGACAGAAGTCAGACTGGGAGAGGCAGAGAGAGGATGTAACAAAGAAATGGGTGCAGAGAAGTTAAAAACAATAGAGAAGGAACCTCGTAGAGAAGCGGAAAACCATGACAAAAGGAAAAAGATAAAGTAATAAAAAGACCAAGAGTAACAAGCTAAGAAAATAGAGAATATCCTAGAGACATAAAAAAAGAGGCCAGGAAACATGAAACTTTTCTAAAAGAAATAATGATTAAAAACAAAAATTAAGGGGCAAGAGGAAAATTTTAGGGCCGCCCTGGGTGTATGTTTGTCGTTGTTAGAAGGGGCCACCTGCTCTTGATCTCGCAATCCCGAAACGTCCACCTTCCCGCGGCTGTAAACCTGGGAGGACGCGGCCACCCGGCGGCCGCCCGCAGGCTTTGGGTTTGGGTGTTCTGGGCGCCCCGCCCCCTCCGGTCCAGCGAAGCTAAGGAGGCTGCATTGACGTCACATGACGTCACACCCCACCTGGGGTCTCGCACAAACCCGAGAGCGAGCCGGGACCCTGGGGTTGTGCTTTGCTCTTGCTCTCCAGGCGTTTGGACACCCTGGACATGCACTCGCTCTGCGCTCACAGTGCGCCTGGATACCCAAGAGCCAGGTCCACGAGTCAGGCCCGCGGCCCCCGAGAGTGTGCCGTGTGTCGGAAGGGTCCGTGCTTTCCCCTGCCTTCTAGGGAGTTAGACACTATTCCGTATCCACCACCCGGAGAACGTGACCTGGCGACGGCCTAGATACCAGCCCAGGCCTGGCCTTCCCCTCCTCAGCTCTCCTCGGCGCTGGTCTTTTACCTCCAGTGCCTTCCCAAGGCCCTTCCCCGTCCCTCGCGCACCCGATTGCCGGCAGCCGACACCAACTGACCTGCACCGCGCATCCTCCGCGGGGCCCGGGGCTGGGGTTCGAGTTGACGCGAATACCGGAGAACCTCGGGGAAGTGGACGTGCCCCCGCACACCACCGCTCGGCTCCTACCGTGCAAGGCCAGGGGTCGCCGAGCATTATTGGAACGAAAACGAAATAAAAGCGGCGTTAAGTGAAATAGCTAACTTTTTTATTAAATAAAACGACTTAAATAAAAGGAACGGAAAAGGAGAGGAGTAATCCCAGGCTAAACCCGGGGTGCCCCGGCCCCTGGCGCTTCCCCCAACCGCCAGGTCGGCTGCCCCTCCTCCAGCGGCCCTGCAGGAGAAGCAGGTGGCCGGTTTCTAAAGAAAAAAGCCAAAACTTTTTATTATTTACACGTTTGGGCAAAAGTACAAAGTATAATACAGGCGCCCAGCCCGGGGGGTGCGGGCGGGGGGCGGAGAAACGTAAGGCGCTTTCTTTGTCAGCCCAGGACGGGGCGGGACGGGGCGCGGGTCGGGGGCTCGGATTGTGCAGCCGCGCGGAGCCCGGCCCAGCCCCCTCCGTGGCCGGCGGTTGTGCGGCCGCGCCCTAGGGCCTCCT
>NW_025999869.1:3978832-4065935 GCF_001458135.2 Marmota marmota marmota
GTCTGCCGCCTGCACCGGGGGAGGGAGAGGGACAGCACTGTCAAGCTCCCGGCACTGCGGGGCCACCGGCGCGGCCCCGGCCCTCCCGGGAGCGGAGGCCAGCCAGGAACCTCGAGGCATAGAGCCCGTCTGCCTCCGGGCTCGATTTACTCCGCAGGCCCGCGTGTAGGGAGACTGGACTGGGGCCGTTTGTTTTGTTGTGCACCGCTGGGGCGCCTGGAGGGAACTCGCCCGCCACCCACCTGCACGCTCGGATATTGTGGCTTCGCCAACAATAAAGACCGTTTCTTTCTCGGGATAACGGGGGCAGGACGTGTGTGTAACTGACTCGGCCCTGCCCCGGCAGCAGGGTCACTGGGATCCGCGAACGCACGAACTGGCTGTGCACCGCCAGCGCGGCGTCCCTGGGCGGGTCGGTCTGATCCAGTTCTCCCAGGCCCTGCTTGGAACCCCTTTCCTGGGTGCCAGGGCTTCGCAGTTCACCGGTTGGATCGAAAAAAGGGCTTGGATAAAAATGGGACTGGAGTGGGGACTCGAAGCAGGAGGGGGCCGCCAGCCCTCTGGGATAGTCGGAAATCCGAGAGAGGGAAGGGAGGGGAGTGGACTAGAATGGGGGAGGCCCGGGTGTGTGTGTGTGTGGCGGGGGGCAGGTGAGGGGGACACAAGTGAGTGCCGGAGATGAAACAAAACACAGAACGATTTGGAGGGACTCAGAGATGCAGATGGAGATGGAAGAGAAGCCAAGGCGTGGAAGAGACGGGAAAGCAACAGCCCGAAAGGCGTCCAGGAGGAGATAAAATCCGTTAGGGAGGGGGAGGCGCAGCCCCGGGGAGTTGGTAGGGGGTTGCGCGGGTAAGTGGGGAGAGCTAGGCTGCCGCGCGGGGCGGGGCAGGTGCAAGGTGGGCCGGGCCGGGCCTCTCTCACCGCCACTTGGTCCTCCGGTTTTGGAACCAGGTCTTGACCTGCGCGTCCGTCATTTTGAGGGACTTGGCGAGCGCCGCCCTCTCGGCCGAGGCCAGGTACTTCTGGCGATGGAAGCGCTTTTCCAGCTCGCAGATCTGCACCCGGGAAAAGGACGTCCGAGGCTTCTTGCGCTTGGGCGGCGTCCGGTTCTGGTAGGGGTGGCCGATGCGCCGTGTCACCGTGAAGGGCGTGAGCGCGGCCGCCGCTGCGGAGACACACGAGGCCCCCTGAAGCCCAGCCTGGCTCGGCCACCGTTAGGCCTCATGTAGACCGGTGGAGCCCCGTGGAACAGAGTACTCCTGTGTTTTGCTGGTCCCACGCGTCCCCAGCAGCACCAAACCAGTCGGGAGACGCCCCCGCCCCCTTCCTCCTTCCCCAGGATGCCGATTTATTTTCCCCGCAACTCTCGGATTCCCCTCCCCTCCGAGGCGGCCTGGGGCCCTGGACACTGAGGCCTCCGCCGCGCTTGGCCTCTGGAATCGTTTCTGGGAGTGGAGCGCATAGGGCGCGGCGCCTCTGGCCCCGAGAGGGCCGAGGCCTGGCGCCTGTTCACCCGTTCTGCTCACCTGTGAAGCGGTCTTTCACAAAGCGGTGGCTGCTCTCCATCCAGGGGAAATTGAGACCACCCAGGCTGGAGACCGTGGGCACGGAGGGCATGGCGGGCAGCGCGCTTGGCAGAGGCGGCGGCACGGCCCCGGGCAGCGGCCTGTGCGCTGGCACCCGGATCACGCCGGCGGGCGCTAGGCTCAGGTTGACACTGTAAGATCCCGCGTCCTCGAACGGAGCGCCTAGGCCGGCAAAAGAGGCGGGCAGAGACGGGTACGTGGCTCCCGGACGGCCCCCGGGGGGCCCTCCCAGGTAGCTGGCGCCGTCGGGGCCCCGAGGGGCAGGTGCGCTGTCCTGGTCCGGGCTATTGAGGATCTGGTCGATGCCGAAACTGATGGGCTCGTGCGGGTGCGGGGTCTGCGCGCTGGCGGGCGCCTCCATCCTGGGCGGGCGGAAGGGCTGGGCTGGGCTGGGCGGGGAGGCGGCTGGATCCCCGTTACCGCGCGGCCATGGAGCGCCCGGCGCCTCTCGTCGCACTGAAACTTTGCCAAGAGTGCGCGGGCCCGACAGGCTCTGTGTCATCTTTCTTGAACCGAACCTGGAGTTTCCGCTGCTAATTCCTCTCCCGCCGCAGCCATTGGCTGCGATCAACAAGCCTCTCTTCTCTCATTGGCTCCCGGCTTTCAATAAAGGCCTAATTCATGGAAATAGGAGCTTAGGGACTGTTCCAAGGTGACATCATTTTAACAAACGAACAATAGGTCAAATTTATTAGCCGGGATAATGGGCGGCGGATATTAGCGCCCGAACCGCAGCCTCCCAAACCCGAAATCTAACGAAGCTGCAATTAGCAGACGCTACCCGCTCCTCCCGGCCAGGGCCGCTTCCTGGCTGCAGCGTGCAGCGGGCAGGGCGCTCCGCTAGTGAAATTGTTTTGCCGAGGGGGTTTTCGTTTTCTCCTAAATTTTTTCATCTGAGCAAAACCCAAACCAAATGAATCTTTCCAGTTACAATGGAGTTGCAACCCCGGAACGATCCTGCGACATCTGCGGAAGCCTCTCGGACTCGACCTCCGCAGGAGCAACGAAAGAGGCGCATCCCGGGGCGTAAGCTCCGCGCTCTCTGAGAGCGGGGTGAGGGGAGCACCGTAGCGTTCTCCCGCCACCGAGGACACCGACCCGTGTGGGGAGAATTCGCCCCAGCTGGGGCTTCGGCCGCGGCGTCGCGGCCACTTTGGAGACGCTCCCTGGCTCCGGCCAGGCGGACCGAGGCGTGACTTGCAGGTGCCCACGCGTGCGGGACGGGCTGGGCTAGGGACCCGAGAGCAACCAGTGGGGAGCGGAGATCGGCCGCTCGAAATTCGTTGCAAGGTAGATGGGGCTGTGGTCGTGCGTGGCGACCCGTCCGAGGTTCGGCAGGTTTGGGGACCTCGGATTCCCGAGTGGCAAAGACGGGGGAGGCTCAAATTTAGAGCAAATAGCGGGATTCTTCAGGAAATGCGAGCAGCGAGCCCCGCCCGGCTCCGGTCCAGCCGACGCGCGGGGACCACTCCCTGTTCTGTCGGTGCCCCTGGGGGCTGTCCCGCGGGCCAAGGGCACAGTGCACAGAATCGCTCGCGGAGCGACGGTAACCTTCAGCTTCAGCCTCGGGGAGACCTAGAGAGTTGTTTCCTCCGGGCTATTTCTAAAATCGTTAGGACGGAAGCTGGGTCCCGCCCCTCTGGCCGGGCCTCTTCTCAGCGCTCTGGGCTGCGGACAGTGGTGAGAGCTAGCGTGTGCTGTTGGCCAGAGCGCGTTCAAATTTGGGTCAGGTCACTTCCTAACTAAGTAACCTCGAGCAAGTGACTCCTTTTTAGGCGTGTTTTTTTTTTTTTTTTTTTTTTGAAATGGGAAATAATGCGCGCATCGCCAGATGTTAGTGAGCCGTGAGCAAGATGTTGACGGAGTGCAGAGCCCGGGTGCTGGCCCAGAGTGGGCACTGGGCAGCCGCCACTCTGCTCCCAAACCTCCTCCCAGCATGATGGTTGATATATTACTGTTAGGGCCCTTGTTTATTTTGTTTATAGTTTTCTTTTATTTGCAGAGGTTCAGTATCTTGGAGAGAAAGATGAATCTGCCTACTCGTGGGGTCAGTTTCATAAGGCAGGTCTCTGCTCCTCAAAATCCAGGGATGCAGGGGCGGTTTCAGCATTTGCCTGCAGTCCCCTGGCCTGGGTCTGGAGTTAGGTCATTAGCCCGCTGTGTGACCTTGGGCAAGTTGCTGGCCTTTGCAGAATCTGTGTTGGGTGGAGACTGTAAGATCTGGAAACAGTGAGAGCAGGATGCCTGGGGCTTGGCAAGGGCCCCTCACCCGCTTCCTGGGACAAGCACCCTCAGATAGGGTCTGTATCATTGCTCTGGCTCTGGGGGGTGGGGCCTTGGGCTTCTAATTCAGGCACTGCTACTGGCAGTCTGGGGGCTGTTGGGTCCCTCACTGCCCCTCTTGGAGCCTTATTTTCCTTATTTGTAAAGCAGAAAGGGCATTGGCTACCCCCAGAGTGGCTGTGAGGACTAAATGAGAGAACATCTATGGAACAGGCTGTGGAAAACTCTGGCGATTATATAATACCTTTCATGGCAAGCAACTGTCCTTGGGAACTCAGAGCGTGCCAGATGCCGGGTGGACCTTGTTTTTCACAGATTCCTGTGAGGTTGGGGGGCTATGGATCCCAGGTTTTGACTGGTGAGGGAACTGAGCTCAGAGTTTTCGTGAGGGACCCACCTGGGGACTGCAGTTGGTCCCTCACCAGCTCCGTCTCCCTGCTGGCCTCCAGAGCCCTGCTCCTGCCACGTCTGTGCACCATTAAAACAGGGTAACAAGGCCCACCCCACAGAGGCCTGTGGCACTGAATTAGGGAGGTGAGGGCAGAGTGGCCAGCACTGTTCCCTGGGCGCCTGATTAAGAACTAGATTCCCTGTCCCTTCACCAGCTGGGGACTTGAAAGTCTTCATCTTCTGTGTGCCTGTTTCTCTACCAACCCCGTGGCTGCAGTGAGCTGGTGGGGGCACAGGTCCCAAGCACAGTGCCAGCGTGGGTCAGGGCTCTGTCTCAGTGATTGGGCCCCAGCTTCCTGAAGCCCCTTGTTCTCAGCCATCCAACCACAGGAACTTTGGGCCACTGATCACAAACCTCTCATTCCCAGGACAGAAGCTGCGATTAGGTGGCTCAGGAAGGCATTAAGTTGGGGAAGGCAGAGGTCTGGGCCAGTGGTTCTCGAAGTGAGTTCTGCATCACTGGGGAGTTTGTTAGACATCAGAAACTCTGGGGCAGGCCTCTGCAATCTGTGGTTAACAAGCCCTCTAGGTGATTCTGATGTCTGCTCAAGTTTGGAAACCAGTGCCCAGAATATTGTCCATCTCATCCAAGTTTTCAAATTTATTCTTCTGACAGATGGAAGTCTCGTGTAACTTGAAACTCTCACGTGAATCTGTACTGACACCCTCCACTTTTCATCCTGAGTTGCTCATTGAGCCTCCCCTTGATCACCTTGCCAAAGCTTTGTCTATTTTATTGGTCTTAAAAAAAAAATGCCCTTGATTTCATTATCCTCTATTTTGTGTCATCTCTCATGAGTGTTTTTTTTTTCAAATTAATTTATTACTTTGAAGTGGGAATTTAATTTATGTTGCCATTTTTCTTTTTTAAAATAAATTCATCAAAATCTATGCATTTTCCTGTGAGCAGTGGCTTGACCAAATATGTTTCGATATGATGCACTAGGTGTGGTGGCGCGTGCTGTAATCCCAGAGACTGGGGAGACATAGGCAGGAGGAGTTCAAAGCCAGCTTTAGCAATTTAGTGAGACCCTAAGCAACTTAGTGAGACCCTGTCTCAAAAGAAAAAAAGGCCAGGGGTGGGTGGCTGAGGGGACAGGCTGAGAATGTAGCTCAGTGGTAGAGTGCAGCTGGATTTAATTCCCAGTACCAGAAAAAAAAAAAAAAAGGTTTTCATATGTATTTGGTGTCTCTGATACTGTAATTTTTGCAGCCCTTTGTCCCTGCTATTAGTTGAACAATGAGAAGGACATACACTGAAGGAGAGATTGGAAATGCAAATTCCAAGAATTAAGGAAATAGGGGCAAGGACTGCTAGGGATGCAGAGGCTCCTAGGCCACAGCATGTCTGGTCTGCGGCTAGTCCCTTCAGGGAGTCCTGAAGGAGAGGGCAGGGCTTCTGGGATGAGAGGCAGGTTGCTGGAATTTCCCACGGGTCTGTGAGCCAGGACGCAGGAGGCCCGGGTTTCTCCAGGTTAACTCCGGCACTGACTCATGTGTGAACTGGGATTCAATTGCCTTGTCTGTAAAATGGGGTAGAGATTGAATTAGGGCTAAGTGCATTTGGGTTGTCTACCCTGTTTGAAAGATTGATGAGAAAACACTGGCATACCCGCCATGTCTGCGTAGCCTAGGTGGGAGGCCTGTGGGCCTCCAGCTGTCCTCATGGAGGCTCTGAGGACACCTGCCCCAATCTATTCACCCACTCATTCACTCATTTAGTCACTCTCCAAATATTTATTTATGGAGCACCTGCTGGAATGTCCTGGACCATGTCCCAACCTGGGGACTCCCCTGCTGATGGTGGGAGCAGTGCAGCTTTGCCTCTCATCACAGTCTGTCCCAGCAGGAGGACTTGGGGGACAGAGTTTCTGAGGAGTTCTCAAGTGCACAACGCTCTAAGCGGGAGGGAAGAACAAGCCATCAGGTGCTGGGTGCTGCTTGGACTCCCAGTGCAGGTCACAGGCTTCAAGGACGATTGTCTTAGGGGAGTGAAGTGTTGGAGCTGGGATTTGAACCCTGGATTGTCTGGACGTCATGGCTCACTTCCCTTTGCCTCATTTCTACTCTGGAGTAGGTAGTGAAGTTTCTAAGTCATGGGGCCAAGTGGGGACGTGGGTAAAGGAGCCCAGGAGTGGGGGTGAGGGCTGGCCACCTGGAAGTCTGTCATCTCCCTGCTGGCTTGGGGGTTCCTTAGGGCAGAAGGGTGTTGGTGGCATTGGACTCCATGTCCTGGGGCCAGGTCCATCAAGAGTTTGGTGTTAAACTGGACAGCTCGTGGCTAGGGTGGAAGAGGTGGAAGGAGAAAGGGTCAGGTTTGGGTGGAGGAATTGGTGTGTGCTCATTTTGGCTTTTCTCATGGCTGGTGCCTTTGTACCCTCCTGCAAGACCCCAGCCAGACACCACCTCTCTGCCGGTCCTCCAAAGCCAAGCACCCCAAGTCCATCTCCACCATGGCCCTGGCTGCTACCAGCACTGAGCTTGCTGGGTGTCCTGCTCACTAGCTGAGGGCAGAGGCTGGGTCTCCTTCTCTGATTTATCTGTCTGGGTGACTGAATGAGTCCAGGTCCTGAATGACTTCCAGGTCCCTGGGCTGGCCTTGAGGGGGTCATGCCTGGCAGGGAGGCTGGCAGTGGCATGACTGGCCCACTGGTCAGAAGGCTGGGTCAGACCAAGGTGCAGGGCAGGAGGGGGAGGGAGGAAGGACCCCCCCACACACGTGGGGCTGCTGGGGGTGCAGAGGACATTCGAGCAGCCGCAGTTGGTGCAGTGTGCTGAGGACTAGGCAGTCCCCGTGGACAGTGGACAAGCACTTGTGTGGCCTTCCGGGGACCTCCAACTTGACCTGATCGCCCACGGTTCCTTCCCCCACCCATCAGCCATTTTCCCCATTTTGTGCTATACGACTCTCCTTCCTTCCTGACAGATTTCTCTACTAAATTTGACTTCGTTTCAACACTTTTGTTGGGCAAATTACATTAAGATGGATGTTGCAGGTACCCTTTATGGTTTATTTATTGTGATACTGTTTGTATCTCACGCTTATAAATAACTTATGTTATAGCTTTTGTTTGTGGAAATGTAACTTACATATTTTATTACGCTTTCTGTAAACCTCAAAAAGAATCTTGTCAAGGAAGCGCTCTTATCAGCAATCCAAACTACAGGACGTAAAAACCGACACTAACATTATTTTTTAATATGCCAAGGAGGCAGGTTACTCTTGCTGTAGTTGGAAAGGTTTGCTGTCATCGTAAACTTGCACCTCAATAAAACATTAAGAAGTCTCAGGAATGATTTTATAAAGTTCAGGGAGGAGGATGAATCGGTGGCAGAACCCACAGACACAACACAAAGGGCCCAGGCACTGGACAGGCCTCTCTCTCAGAGTGCTCCTCTCATCAGGAGCCAGGTCCCAGCAGTTACATGTCGACACCCAACTCTCCCACTCTGACAAACTCTCCCAGATTTGAAGGACCTGGCTCAAGGGATTAGAGTAGAAAAGAAACATGAATTTGTTTTGTTTCGGGTATCAGGGATTGAACTCAGGGGCATCCAACCACTGAGCCACATCCCCAGCTCTATTTTGTCTCTCTGAGTTGCTTAGCACCTTGCTTTTGCTGAGGCTGGCTTTGAACTCACAATCCTCCCGGCTCAGTCTTTTGAGCTGCTGGGATCACAGGCATGCGCCTCGGCGTCCTACTGAGGTCCTGACTTTGAATCCTGCCTTGTCCATTTTTTCTAATCATTGTGATCTTCAGTCGGTCTTTTAGTCATCCCCCTCTAAGATGGGGATGATAATCCTTGACATTCTTATTGGGAAGCATTAAATGAGATAGAAACATGTGGCTAGGGGCCCCACCACCCTAGCTTCATGGTGTACCTAAGCAGTCAGGGCCAGGGGAAGGGGGTCCAGGGGGCCAAGAGGACTCTTTGGGCCACTCGGGTCATTATGCAGTGCAGGGACCTATGTTCCTGTCTCGTCTTAGAAGGTCTGGATGGCCCTGCACGGCAACACAGAGAGCATTGCCAGGTGCTGAAGTCAGCGTGGGAGGAGGCAATGGGCCAGGCTGAGAGCCCTTCACGTGGTTTCTGGAGCACAGGCCTGACCTGAAGCCCATGCTGTCCCAACAGCACATCTGCTTTACCCTAGCACCCTTTCAGAGGTGGCCGCGTCACTATGGGCATGTGGGCTCTGTGGTAGGCTGGTGGGGTTGTGAGCAGTTCTCCCTGGGGCTGAGTACGAGATGTCAGTCACCTTGGTGCTGATCAGACAAGGTCGCTCCCACATGGGTCTGTAGGGTTAGGGTTAGGGAGTCCCTTCTGTCCCCAACCAAGGCAGACTCTCCAGGCTTGGGGGGGCACAGACCCAGACCAGCTTCCTGGGGGCTGTGTCCACCCACTACTGCCCCACTTCCTTTTCCTCCATTAGGATCAGAATGGAATTTAGCCCTCCGTGGAAAATCAACCTCCCTTCCCAGTTTGAAGGGAGAAACCTGTGGTTGAAACTCCACCTGTGTAGCCAGGGCCTGGTGGGAGCCACGGCAGATGGCTCTGAACAGGTTTTCAGGGACCCCGGCCTGCCTTTGTGAGCCCTCCCCTGGGCCTAGCTGAACCCAGTGACCAGGTGATAAAAGGCCTCCAGTGAAGGGAGATGGCAGGCTGGGAGCATCCCTGGAGGATCTGGCTCCTGCTAGCAGGCCGGAGAGCGGGAGGCATGGCTGATAACCCTCACGCGGCCCCCAAGAGAACAGGAGCCAGGGAACCAGCCACTGATTCCTGACTTGCAGGAACTGTGAGGCAATAAAAATTATTTTAAAACACTAAGTTATTGAGTAATTTGTTATTTAACAACAGAAATTTTGAAAAGCAAATGGAAATGGGCCTAAATATTAAGTGGGTTCGTTCACCGTTGGAAGAGGCCAGGGATTCCTTTGGGGTGAGGCAGATCTGGGTTCAGGTTCTGCCTGTGTGACTTCTGTAACCCACAAATGATCTCTGAGCCTCAGTTTCCATGTCTGCACAGTGGGGCCAAAGCTGCCACCTTTATAGGCTGTGACAAGGACTAAGGGAGACGCATCAAGGGCTCCCCAAGTGTGTCCCCTTGCTGTGCACGCTGCCCATGTGTGCTCCACAAGCCACTGCTCCAAGCCCAGAACCACGACCAGGCCCTGCTGATGTCAGTGGTGGGAGCGCCCCCCCCCCCAGGCCAAGTAGACAGCCCTCCTCACCTGCCACGGAACCCCCGGAACCCAGCAGTGTGGTAAAGAGAAGCGAGTGCACATTATCATTTTCTTGTGAACATTTTAATGCAAACAATATAGTGCTTTTGGATCCCAGACATTTGTAAAGAAAACAGTGCTGAATGGGATGAGGCTTCTAGGATGCATCTTTGTGGGACTAGTGCAGTTACAAGCCTCCAAGAAACAGGAATCCTTGTCAACTTCTCTTGACCGCTGAGGTTTATAGAGTCCAGAATTCGCCTTCTCAAGGAAAACAGAGTAAGGTCCTGGCTTCCTTATCCATCAAACACTGGAAGGAATCCCACCAGTAACAGTTTTCCGACTTCCTCCACAGGGAAGACGAACACTTTGAGCTAAACGTGGACGACTGCGCTTTCATATGACAGGCCTGTTGCAAAGCTCAACTACCAAGAAGGGTTGAGACACACTAGTCTGAGAAATGAGATTACAACAGGAGCCTGTGGATGACTGCTTGCTCAACAGTAAGGCCGACCTTTCATGTCTTATCAGAAACAAAGGGCACCGTATTTATTATAAGCCTGAACCATGGACAGAGCAGTGAGACACAAACACCATCTGACAGTGGCGAGCTCAAATTAATAGCCTGGTTGCGCAGTGGCAGGCTGAGCAGGCCCTCTGCACCTCTGGGCTGGACTGAGTCGCAGTCCCCCAGCAGTGCGGGTCTGTGTGAAGGGATGGGAACAGGTGTGCCCCGCAAAACCTCAACTGTAGCACCTAGAACTGTTTTGGGCGGCCCAAGAAAGTAGAGCTGCTCCAAATATTATATTTGAGTTCCTTGAGCTTCTCTTAAAAACTAAAGGGAGCCAGAAGGCCAGGTGCTGCTGGACCGGAACTTCTTCCCGGGCCTACCAGACTCCTCCTGAAGACCCCCCTGCAGCCGCACAGCTTAACTCTAGACTCAACCACTCAGATGCGTGCCAGTGATGGCAGGCGTTGTTTGTGAGTCGTTTAATTGTGTTAGTGTCTCTCAGCTCTATTGGAGGCTGCGGGGGCAGAGCCTGCAGCTCCTGGGGGAGGCTCCTTCCAAACAGCCCAGAGTCCCCAAAGCGGCTTCTTGTAGACACAAAGCAAACTACTAATTTCACAGGTTTAAGTGGCATTTGTCTCAATGCAGGATCCGCACTGAAGTCTGCATCACCAACACGCTGACGGCCTTGACTGTAGAACCATCGCCGAGTGCAAGGCTAGGCAAACCTGGGTTATTAGGCTCTTTGGTTAAATATCGCTCTATGCCCTTTCAGAGCACTGTGAGGGCGGAGAACGCTCTCGGCAGAAAGACTGAACATGTTTTGCTTTGTCAGAGCAAAGACCGAATTTACACTGCATGTGTACTGTTATAAATTTGTGTAATTAGGCGAGACTTATAAAAAGGGAGGGAGTCTGTCATTTGTTTTGAAAACCAGATCCCCCTGGGCCAGCCAGCGCTGCTGTCCTGGTAGACTGCTCGGCACCCGGCAGGACTCGGGTCAGCTCATCATGTCCAGGCTGCACGGTTCTGTGTGGCCATCGCAGCGCAGGGCCTCTGCCACATCTCTTCTGAAGACAGAGAGGTTCTGGGTGAACCTGCAGAGAGAAGCAGCAGTCAGAAGGAGGCTCCCTGTGCTGCTGGGCTCTGCCCAGCCACCCCCTGCCATCGCTGCTCCACCAGCAGCACCCACCACCTGATCCTGCTGGAAAACAAGGGCTGCCGCCAGACCCACTGACTGCTGGGCGGCGTGCATGCCTGTGGTCCTACTATTCAAAACATTTGTTAAAAACCCAACTCCATAGCGCGGCAGAGAATATAAAGAAAGGGACGAAAGTTTAGGTGCCAGGAGCTGGATGGAGCTTACACAGGAACGCATGTAATCACAAGTCTCTCCACAGGTAGGTGAGTACCCCCAGTTTACAGAAGGGAAACTGAAAGCGGTGGTTGAAAAAGAGGGGGCCCTGGGTTGACTGCCTGAGTTCAAACCCAGGCTCCCCCTCCTGCGAGCTGGGGGACCCTGGGTGAATGCCTGATGTCTCCTCTTGGTGCCCAGTATGAGAGCTACTTGGAGGGACTGTGGAGCTGAGGATTGATCGAGCTGGCTGAGGCAATGTCCCCAAGACCCCAACACAGCGGCAGGTCTGAGGAAAACTCCCTGCAAAGGCCTGTTCTCCTGAACCCAAGGGCTGCCCAATGCCACTCCAGAGCAGCTCAGGGCTGCTCCCAGTTCCTGGTCCAGGCGAAGGAGCCTCCCCAGAGGCACTCAGGCTCTCCTCCTTTCATCAGCTCTCTTGGTGCAGCGCAAGGTCGGGGGACCAGTCACACGTCCCACCTGACCTGGCCCTGTGTTACTGAGGCCAGGCTGGTGGCCACAGTGCACTGCTGGCGGATGACTGAGGACAGGCACTCCAAGGCCACAATCATGAAGGTGGCGCAGGCAGCTTTCCCCTGAACACACTCTCTTCCCCTCTCAAGGGCTGCTGTCCATGTCTTCCACCAGAGGGCCAGCCCCAGGACCACCTGGTGCCCACGGGCACGCCCCAGTCTGCACGCAGCAGCCCAGTCAAGGTTTGTGAACTAAACGAATGAACGAATGGGCACGTGCAGCCTCGGCGGTGGGTTCAGCTCCTCCTATTTAGATCTCACTGGCAAGGACAGGCAGAGGGAACCTACAACTGCCGCAGGTCACCTGCCCACGTTCCACTGTTACTACATCCTGCCACTTAAGCCCCAGAGTCGATGGTCATGGGCCCCATTTTACTGGCCTTTGCCAGACGGCCTACAGGGGCAGGGATCACATTTAACTGGGGTCTGCGGTCTGGCCTCGGGGCCTGTGCTTGTTCCAGCCCTAGGAAGCCTCCCCTCATCCTCCTGGCGGCTTTGAGCTCTCCTGTTCAACTTTCCAATTACAGTTATTTTTCTTCTCTCTCCTGTTGGGTTAGAAACTAAAGTCAAGGGCTGTTTTCATTCATCTCTGCATCTTTGTGTGATTCCTGGCACTTTGTTTGGAAGAAAGCAAACAGCAGTCACGTGCTCTGAAGGGAACTGAGCTGGCTCAGGGTCACCAGGTGTAACAGAAAACCCATGTCAACATGTGTGTTAAGTTAAGCACAGTGTCATGATTCTCAACAAGCCTGTCATCGGCCTCTCTGAGATGCCCTGCTGGACAGTGCTCACCTGTCTCTGTTCTTGATGGACAGGTTCTGCTCCACTCCTTCCATCAAGTTCCTGAAGCACTGGGCAAGGACTTCCTGCTTGGGGAGAGGCTGGCTGTTTATCAGACTTGCTCGAAGTTCACTGAAATGCTGTTGAAGACAGAAGCACGTCAGGGCTGTCACTCTGAGCTGTGTGGGAGGGCCAGGACCACTCGGATCCTTTCGGCCTGCTAAACTCAAGAGTTTTCGTCTGGGTCTGTATTAAAATCTAACCCTGAGAGCAAACCTCGGCACAGACACATTCCCAGATGGGGACAGCACTGTCCCTGCTCACAAAAATCTCTGTCTCTTGCTGGGGGGCTGGGGATGCGGCTCAGTGGCAGAGTGTCTGCCTGGCTTGGGAGGTCCTGGGTCAATTCCCAGCACTACAAAACAACGACAAACTCTGCTGGCCTAATTTTTCCATTGTCACTGCTCAGGCTGAGCCCTTGACCGCTCTGGGGAGACTGACCCAGGTCTTCCCCAGCTCATCTCCAGGCATCACAGAGGGGCTGAGAGGAAGGGCCCAGGCTGAGAGGAAGACCTTAGCCACAAGCACTTTGGGTGACATGGGTGACTGAAGGAAGGGCCAAGGGTCTCCCCTTAGGCCTTATTGTCCTCTGGCTACAGAGAATCACTGCTCCAACGCCTTGGGGCTGTGTTCCAAGTCTCTGTGCTTGTGCATTAGAATGGGTGTGCTCGGCTGAGGCAGGGGATTAGAGGCTTTGCTGAGCTCTAGGAGAGACTACTGGCACTAAGGAAAACAATCTGTCTAACCCTCTCACAAATATCTACCCAGCCCCTTCTTCTCTGTCCCGGGTCTGTGGGCTTTTATACAAACAGCTCGAAGGCCGAGCATAGCTCCTGATCATTGCAAAGGGCGTAATTTCAGCACAAAGACCACGTTTTGCCAGGCATGTGTTCACCCTCCCAAGCCCAAGCAGCATGGTATTTAATTTCCATCATACATTAAAACAGCTCACATCAGAAACACACATAATTAATATGTAGTCAGACTAATACTTAAATACTATATATCAGAGGCATCACACTCAAACCACAATGCCTTCCTGAACAAGATCGGGAATGCACAAAACTACTTATTTTTCCCTCTTATAATGATGCAGTGACTCACACCAAATAGAAAATTATTAGTTTTTCATCCCAAACCATGAAATATTGCCTCCATCAGTAAAGTATAATATTGTGATGTCATAAGCTTTTTCTAAACACTGAATTTGCCCTTATTCCCTCTCAATCATTTTAAAAGAACTGCTCTCTTTTATAGAGCTTGGATTTAAATCACAATAACACTGAGGGAAGATGAATGACAGTGCTATTGAATGTGGCTAAAATTGGCTGCTTCAGCACAGGTGAATGATGGGACAGCTCTGCTCTTTTTGATATATTTTCTTCTTCTATTAGTTTCCTTCCAAGGCTGGGATTTTAGTTTGAATTTTAATGTATGCGGCTGCCTCTAATCTCCTGCTCCTTTCCCCAGTACTGTCTTATTGTATGGACAATTCATTCTCCCAAGCAGTAATGTACTGTTCCCACTGACTGCGGGGAGCAGGCGGGTTCAGGAGGAAGCTGGAGTGGCAGGAGGTGGCCCAGGGAGGCCGTGCGCTTCAGAGCTGCAGACTGCGTTCCCTTACCAAGGGCGCGGGCTCTATGAACACATCTCTGCTGCCACCACCCAGGGCACTGGGATCCTAAGCATAAAAGAGGGCCCAGGCCCAGGAGGCAAAGGGGCTGATGCTCAGATTTCCCCTGTGATGAGAGAGGAAGGGGAGGGGACCCGAAGCACTCCTGAGCAAACCATCCACCTCACTCACAGGGTGCCTCTGTTCAACTGAAGACCCAAGGCCTCTGGGGAAGGCCCTCCTGGGGGCAGAGGCCTTGATATGAGCTGTCAAGGTCCTAGCACACTCAGATGGCTCTGCTCCTGCCCTTACTGACATAGCTAAGCCTGGAGGATGGCTTTCCTCTCCTCCCAGGGACTACCCCCAACCCCCATGGACCTCCTGTAGCCACACTCACCTTCTCATTGAGCAGGATAAGCCCCAGGAGAGGCCTGGATACCGACCACTGATTCCGACAGTCTTCAAAGACAATGGTGTTCATGAGGACAGACATCATCTACAAGACAGAGTCCCACAGAGATTGGCCCAGAGCCCCCCTGAACCCTAGGCCTTTAATGTACTCCATCTTGCTAGAGCCAGGAGGCTCTTCCTGGCCAGACAGCTTTGACTCCAGGTGCCTAGGAGGCTGCCTGTAGGAACTCTTGGCAAAACCCCTGCCTGTGAGCAAGTCTCCACCACCAAAAGCTTACTGAGGGCCTTCTGGGAGGGCAGAAATCAAGCCACGGAGCCAAGAGGGTTAGTCTGTGCTTCTCAACCCTGATACACAGGCCTAGCTCACCTCTCATTTCACTTAACAGGTCATGTTATGGAGGGGTGATGTTTTTCCATAGCTCCTCTCGGGGACAGAAGAATGGGACACATTCCATCTGACCTTGGAATGTCATGTTTCCTGCTGGCTCAGCTTGCTAACGCTTCTTAACCCTTCTTCCTTCGGGGTTCTCCACTCTCCATTTTCTCCTACACACACACACACACACACACACACACACACACTTATCCATTCTCTTCTATGCAAAGTCTGAGAGACACGCGGGAGGTGGAGAGAAGAATGGTGTCTCCACAACCCCTGAACCCAAGGGGCGACCCTCATGGGGAAGGCTGCCCAGATAGACAACAGGAACCAGGCGGAGCAAAGTGCTGTGGCCCGTGGAGGGAGGCTGCCTCTGTCCTTGAGAAGTCAGGGGCCTCCAGGGTGGAGGCAGCCTTTAAGGAGGTCATCAACAATGTGTTTAAGCACAGAGAGAGAAGTAGAAAGCAGGAGCACTGGACTGAGCACAATGGCTTCTGTGATGGCGAGGGATTCGTGTGCCAGGAGGAGGAGAGGCAAGCAGAAGTGAGACCCGGGGTCAGGCTGGAAGACCACGTAGAGGAGCTGAACTTCACCCAGATCTGTGGGTAAGAAAGGTCCCCCTGCAGATGTGCAAAACATGCTCTGAGAGGTGACCCTGCAGAGGAGCCCGGGGAGGCTGCTGGGATAGTCCGGGCATCACGTAGAGCTGACCACAGTCCTTGCTTCTCCAGCTCCGTCTCCCCTGGGCCCTTCTGCTCCCACAGCTCTAGATCTCTTTTTCCCAAAGGGGTAGGGAAAGTGGCAATTAGGTGGCAAGGCAACCACATATGGGCTTTGGTGACTTGGCTTCCTTTGAAACACTGGCTTCTGACTTCTGGAACTTTCTGCAATTCGATCTTCTCTGTGATCTTGTGTCTCAGCATCATTAACTCTGAAGAGGGAAGCAGTGATCCAGCACAAGGAGGCTGAGGATCAAGAGGCAGTTGGGATAAGATGTAACACGAGGAGTGAGCAGCACTGTCCATAGCCCAGGAATGTCTCTGAAGCCCTCGGCGGCGCCAGCCACAACACACCACCACTGTCGTTAGGCGGGCTGCACGTGCCGCTGCCACTCCAGTCTGCTGTGTGTCCAGTCTCCTGGAGAGAGGCTGGGGCCCGAGCCCGCACGCCCATCAGGATTTGCAGATGCCATGTTTCCGTGCACAGCTAACAACCACCCAGTCACAGAACCACAAATTAAATTGACAAGCAAAACTAACAGATCCGTGGAGACAGTCTAAAATATTATGGGCTTCACAATCTGAAGGCAGAATGGATATTTTAATGGAGAAGATTAAAGTTGGAGGCACCAAATTCCTCCAGTAACTGACAAAGCATCCTGAAGCAATGTGCCAATTACTTTATATGGGCCTCTGGTGGATTCATTTGTCTGAATGCATGTATTTATGTCTGTAATAAGTAAGGGGATGTTTGAATAAAATACTTTTCTAAAAATAAAGTTGGCTAAAATGGATGATTTTTTCCCTTTTTTTTACTTTTCTGGAAATATGTAAAGTAGCAAGCAATCTGCGTGAATGGCATTGACGTGGCAGCCCTTTCCAGAATTATTTTTCTAATAATTCTCAAGTCAAGTTACGGGGGAAAACTCCTTTGGAATCTGGGTTCTCTGATTTCCCCCCACATGGAAGAACTCTGCATGTGGAAGGGCCCTCTGCGGTGCTGCGCAGTCCCCATGGGAGTCCTCTGTGGCTAAGGACATGACGGAGGGGACACGGAATGGAGAGCTCTCTGGGCAACTCCGCACCTGCCCACCCCACCCCAGGCCCCTCAATCTCAAGCACAGGAAGGGCCACAAGAGCTGGAGTGACATTTCCCAACTTCTGAAGGTATGGCTGGGATGGTCACTTCAGGTCTGCCCAGCCCTGGCAACGTTTCCTGGGGCCTCTGTTCAAACCGCACGCCTTACCCGCTGCTGTTATCCTAGGCAGCAGCTTGGCCAAAGCGAGGGCACCGGTGAGGGAAGGGGAGCTGTGTGGCTTGGTCTGCTCAAGAAAACCACTCTGCGCACACCTGGGGAGCCTTTTTATCCTCCTCCTTTGTCCTCAGGGGCTCTGGCAGGAGTCTGCAGGAAACTTCTCCATGAACAGAGACCAACATGATGTGGCATGCACGGCTTTGCATCAGTCAGAATTCAGCCCAAGTATGGCTCTGCCATGTTGCACATGACACGTGGCATTGGGAGAGTTTCTGAGTTTTTATATCCTTACATATAAAACAAGGACTCTGACAACATCTTTGAAGGCTGCTCTGAGCACTGACTTCCTTTCTTATCTAGTCAGCATTTTTCAATGAGCCTGTCACAGAGTAGGCATTCTACATGACTCTCCCTTACTGCAACTGCAGCTACCCCTCCGGCCTCGTCCACTGGGATCTGTGGCTCCTGTCTTGGTTAGGGGTAGATCCACGGGATTTCGGCCTCCTCACAATGAGCCAGCCTCACTGTGAACTGCAGGTAGCAGTCTAGAAAGCATCCCTATTTGCCTATGTAACAGTGTGGATTCTGAATGACAGTGACTCTCTTCTTTAAACCTGTAATCATCTACAAAGCAATGTTCTGTATACACCTGCTCCACCCCCAACTCCTCTCTGGCTCGACCCTAGTGAGCCAGAAGGCAGGGGCAAAAGCCACTGGGTGGACTTCCCTGCCCGAACCCACCAGGCCACACTTTGTCCACAGCAAGAGTGACGAAATGTTCTCCCTTCCAATGTGTCCTGCTCCCTCTCCTGCTGAGACAGAATAAGCGAAGCTGTGCTTTGAACAAGCTGTGAAGTTGACTTTACTGCCACAGCATGTACTTTCCTCAGGAAGGCGATGCTCATGGGGCCTAGGGAAGGATGGCTGCGGAGAAGTGAGCAGAGGCAGGGGGAGCAGAAGAGAATAGAGAAAGTGGCCTCGAGCACATGCTGGGGGATGGCTGCCCAGGGGCAGAGACCAGTGGCTGGGACACCAGGACTTTCTCACTGCATCCCTAGTGCCTAATCTGGCATCTGGCACACATCAGAGGCTTAAGAATAGCTAGCTACTAAATGAAATGGTGAATACATAAAGGGACAAATGAAAGAATGAGAAAGGACGAACGACTTATCAAGCTAAGGCATGAACAGCTGAAGAGCCCGCCTGGGCACTGCGGAAGATGGAGACGCTCTGGCCTCCATCTGGGATTGGAACTGGAAACGGTGAAATGTCTGAACAGGTACGCTGCTCATTTCTGAGACTCGTGCTTTGTGTGCAGAGGCTGAAAACTCTTCTGAGCCATGTCGTCCCTAGAGCAAGCAGCTCCCAGGGAGAGAGTTTCTGTTGGGGCTTTCAGGTCACCAAGGCCAAAAGCTGAGTACGGCCACCTTCTCTAAGGACAAGACTTCCGTAAGAGTCAGCTGTGCCTGAAGAGTTTTTGACCCTCTACTGATCATGAAAGCTGTCCTCTGTGGAGTCTGAGCACTGACTTCCTTTCTATCTAGTCAGCATTTGTGGGGTGTTGGGCGCTGTTGCTAGTCTTTCACTCACCCTGGGAAGGAAGCACCATCTCCCCCTTCACAGACAAGGGTCCGAAGGCTCCTGCAGGAGTAGCTTGCTCAGGCAGCTGTAGCTACCAGAATGTGGGTCCCTCACACTCGTCTGCTGCCTGCCACCTCAGTGGTGAGACCAGTGGTGATGGAGGCCCACCGTCTCTGGGGGTAATGATGCTGTGGGATGAAGGCTCCTTCCTGGACACGGTTACTCTTCCACTTTCACGGACATGTGGCCAGGTGGACCTCCTCTACACAGCCACTGCGCCACCTGCCAATGAGCCAGGCAGCCGCTGCAATTCCTGCGATTAGAATCCAGGGCCATGGCTGCTGGAGAGCTCTCAGCAGACCTTCCTGCCTCCCACCTAAAGCTGTTACAAATTTGGTTAACGTATTTTCAGACTCTCCAGGTAAAGAGCAGTAGACTTAAATTAATAGACTGTCTCTGGAAAATGGTTCATTGAACATCTTTATAAAAATAATGATTTCCCTCCCACCAATGGTACCACATACGCAGCAATTTAACACCACAGAAAACATCGGTAAGTTAAGCTAATTTCTTCTGAGCTATACACTCCCTATAAAGTGAACACTGCCCATTATTAATTTTCAAGCTGAATAATGTGACTAAATATATTCCGTAAAGTTGGAAAAAATAGGTGAGACAATCACAACTCCTCTTTTCTGCTTTCCATCTGTACCATACAGACAACACTGAGCCTGAAGGGGCGATGTCAACACGGTCCTACAGGGGATGAGTCTCAGTGTGCGACGGATGCTCCAGCTCTCCCCACCCCTGCCCAGACTCAGTGCTTAGAGCTGCTTCATGTTTTGTTGTATTAAAAATTTCTTGCCTGTTGATCAGAGAAATGGAAAATGGGACTGGAAAATGGCCAGAGTAATCTGCTTTGTCCAAAGGGCGGAGAAAGAGGCTCCGGTTTAGGTAGAGGAAAGACAGACCAAAGAAAAGGTGAAAGATCAAATTAAAAGCCTTCTGTGGCTAGACCTTGGGTGAGTGGGAGGCAGAATAGACAGGAGGACCAGGGCCATGCCAGGGGAGGTACGCGTTGCAGATGAGGCCCTTCCATCTGAAATCCCGTGCAGTGACCACATTCTGTGCCTCTGTCCAAGAGAGACTGTCCTTGCTTTTGAGGCAATGAAGTGGTGGTGTTTTAAGCACAGCCAGTAAGAAGGGAATCAACTCTCAGAGCTGCTTCTGTCTCAGGAATCCTCTGACCCCCTTGGAGGCCAGTGACGGTGGCTCTGACAGCAGTGCCACACAACACAGTGGCCTGGGCGGTGCAGCAGGACCTGGAGAGACAGAGGACTGCCCCCATCTCCACAGCACTTTCCCCAGAGCTCTATGCTGGGGTTGGAAGTTGGGGACTGGGTGAGTCTGATGCTACCGTAGAGGAGAAGCTCCCAGGTCCAGTGCTGCAGAAGTCAGGAAGTTTCTGTCATTACCAAGCTGCTCCCAAGGCCTTGTGCACAGCTGATATTGAAATGTGATCCCGCTCAAATTAGATACCAGTCATCTTTGGGGAAAAGGAATCAATTGTTCTCTTCGTTTGCTGTCTACCTGGGTGATGTTAGTGGAATGCTATAAAGAATGAATGTTATGGACAAATACCACATATTTAGTTATGTTTTCCTGCCTGGATTAACTAGGCTCCACCATCTAAGTTACATCAGATTTTAAAATATCGGTACATATTAAGCACGTTCCCACATGTTCACAGTGTCTGCGCAGCCTCCGAGTAGAAGTATTTAGCATTTTAAATGAAAAAGAAATGCAAGATGAGGTGAGCCTCTCTTTTTAAAGAAACATGGCTGCTGTCAGTCCATCCTCCTCTCCCCTGGAATCACTTGGGGGCCCTGCCTGCATGGCTCTAATGTGAGAATCGAGGGCTGCTCCCTCCCAGGTGCCCTGGCCTGGTATGCAGGGGCCTGGGCCTGCCTGTGTCCACGTCTGCACCAGCTACACCCTGCCACCTCCTCCTTCCTCTGAGTGATAAATTGCCCCTTCCACTCAATATAAAATCTAAGGAAAAACACAACCCAGTTTTGCTGTTCTTTCAGTTTTCTCCATTATCAACTTTACCCCTAGTTCTCAAAACATTCATTTTAATCATGGTTTATTGAGGAAAGAATTACCTGCCAGTCTCCCAGCTTGTAAGAAAGAAGATAAAGTTAGAATGGAACTTCAGGATTAATTAATTGAGAGGACTCTGTGTAACGTGCCTATTCTGAATGTTACAGCACATCACGATGAAAACAGTTTTATTTTCTAGGGGTGAGATAAATTATAATAAATAATTCATTTCAGTGGCAGAGATGTACTGCAGAGCAGAGCAACAAAACTGACTGCACCACACTGTGAGCTTCGTTCTTGAATCTTCATTATCCATTTGAAACTTTTTACGAGTGGTAAATCATATTTCAAGTGGCTGCAGATCTCATAAAGCAGCTTGCTGCATTAAAATAAACCAGAAAACCTGGGACTGGAAGGCTACAGGGTTTGCCACTCAGCACTCTTTGGGAAACTCTTTCTCACTCCTAGTTTGCCAACATCAAACAGAAAACTTTTCATTTTGATGTCAAAATTAAGCATGATTTGTCCAAAATGCCCTCCAAATTTCCTTTGGGTAGGAATGTTGACGAAACCTCTATGTTGTGGAATGGCTTTCTACTCCAAGACTGTTTTTTCCTAATTTTTATTCAAGTGATGCTGTACTGCCTAAACGACAGAGTCACATTCTAGAACCTTCAGCCTCAGAGGGTTTCTGAACTAGCAGATGTGTGCAAGCTTGAGAGAGACCAGCACAAGTACCAGTGTTATGTCTAAAAGGACCAGTCTGTGCACAGAAGAGGTGACAGTTGAGTCTTAAAAAGGTACACAAAAACCAGGTGTGGTGGTGCATGCCTATTCTCCTAGAGACTTGGGAAGCTGAGGCAAGAGGATCACAAGTTTGAGGCCAGCCTCAACAACTTAGGGGGACCCTATCTTAAAGTAAGAATGATAATAAAAGGTTGGGGATAGATACAGCTTAGTGTTAGAGAGCCCCTGGGTTTAATCTCCAGTCCAAAAAAACCAAACCAAAACCAAACCAAACAAAAACACCCCAAGGCATATAGCCTTACACAGGAAGGAGGATATATTAGGAAGAGGAAGTAAAATGAGAAAAGGCCCAGGAGACCCAGACATGTTTAAGGAATGAATAACCCCCGAACAGGAGGCTTTGGAGCAGCAGAGAATAGAGTGAAGGGTGAAGGGAGAAGACTGGGCAGGTCCAGGCTATGAACGGGCTTGTATGCCACGGGTCTGAGAAGGACACCCAGAGCAGCAGCCTTCAAAGGATTTTTAAGGGTCAGGTGGGATGATGAGGTCTGCCATTTAGAAAACGAGGCATTGATGAGGTTCTGGAGAATGTGACTCCAGGTCAGCCCTGGAGCCCGCCAGATACCACAGCCACAGTTCAGTGGGCAAGGGATGAGGACCAGCCGGATCCTTGAGGATACACCCTGTCTTCCCCTCAGTGAACTCCTTCTAAGACAGACAATGACACTGCAGCTGCGACAGATCTGGAATGTCAAGAGTGCCCAGTGAGAGGAGGGCCTCAGAAATGCCACCCACAGTGGAGGGTCCCATTGCTCAGTGGTCCAACAGGCAATAGGTCAACTGTGGGATCACCTGGCAAAGGAAGGGAGCCGCTCAGGGCACGTGCGCAGACCCTGACAGCGCTGGCCACGCCCACAGACACTAATGATGGGGAAGCTCGGACTGCGGCCATCCACGTTGAGGCTGCAGTGGCCAACATCCAGGAGTCCCATCCACCCCAGACCACATGCAGGCGGGCCCCTCCTGCACAAAGACACCATCCCCAGGGAGGAGGGTCCACGCCTCACTGCTTCTGTCACATCATTTCCCCTGACTTCCTGAAGGGACGCGGGTAAATGGACCTAAAAATATTCATCAGCCACCAGTGGAGGATTCTTTTACTTATATTCAAAATGTTTTTGTGGAGAGAAAAGAAGTATTTTTGTCGA
Source organism: Marmota marmota marmota (assembly GCF_001458135.2). Classification (NCBI taxonomy): domain Eukaryota; kingdom Metazoa; phylum Chordata; class Mammalia; order Rodentia; family Sciuridae; genus Marmota; species Marmota marmota. The sequence goes on from NW_025999869.1 coordinate 4,001,628, forward strand.
CAATTCATTGGGCCCCTCAAAAGCATTTTCCACTAAAGTGTTTACATTTAAACCACAGGGGAGGGCACGTTGCCATCCAGGCTGGAGGGCTCCTATTTAGAGTTGTCTAAATGGCCACAAAAGTGCTGGCCAAGAGGCTGGGAAGATGATTCAAAGAAGCTACTTAGACGTGGAAGTTCTTTTCCCTTAATAAATATGTTTGGGGCCCAAGGAATGAAGCAGACCGAGAGTGCAGGAGTAGATCCTTGCTCCTGCAGGTATTCAGACACACACTGTGTGCTTTAGACAGGCTCCGTGTCAGACCCTGGTGACATACAGGTGATGGGGCCTCAGTGCCATCCCTGGGAGCCAAAGTACAGAAACAATGACAGGACAGTGTCATAAGTTCCATAAACAGAGGCCAGTGGGGCAGGGGCAGGCAGGGAAGGCTTTGCAGAGAGGGAGACGTGATCTGCTGTGGAGAACAGGCGAAGTCTGACAGGTGGTCAGGTGGAAGCAGGGCAGGTGAGTGAAAGGTCTGGCAATGGACGGGGAAGGCTGAGCAGCCCTGTGCCCTGGAGAGGGTGTGGGAGTGCTGCTGGGAGCCAAGGCCACTGAGCTGGGCGGCTGGCCCCTGAGCTAGAGAACCAGGTTTTATCCTGCAGGAAGTGAGGTCACGGAAATGTGCCAGTTTTTCTGGCAGTGAGGCAGTGCTGGGCTGCGGTCTGACTGTCCCTGAGGTCTAGGCCATCTGAGTTCTCCCCAGAAGCAGCACACCATGTGCCTGGCTCCTGCTCCTGCCGTGCTGGCCCTGTGGCCCATACCTTGAGGAATTGCAATGCCACTGTTCCCCATGGCCTACAGCACAGCTTCAGTGTCCCCCGTCAGAAATGGTTCTCCTTGTCAGGAAGCTTTTTATTGATGTTCAGCCTCTGCTTTCCCTTTCTTAATATTCTCCCATTATGCCAATATGCCACCGTGCCCTGCTAAGTAATTCCCTTTCCTCCTTGGCATGTACATCTTCCAAGTATTTATAGACTTATCCAGTGCCCCATTTAGTTGTCACTTAGGCAAGCTATACATATTTAGCTTCTTTAATCTGGCCCCATAAGCCAGCCCTTCCATTCTCCTAAATCACTTGAGGTACTTTCCTCCAGATGCCTGTCAATTTGTTTCCGGCCTCTGTCTAATGCACGGGCTGAGGAAATGACAGGGTGCACAGGGGGAAGGGCGGGCTCCCTCTTGGGATGAGTCCTTCAGTTACTTAGGTGGGACTTTTCTAGTTGCCATACTGGGCTGGGCCTCTGGGGACCATGAATCTCTTGTTATCCAAAAGGTCACCTCTCCTGTGCACATCTCAAGTCCGCCTTATCAACTGCCAGCTCCTCTCAGGTGTCAGGTGCACACTCGCGACACGCACCATGGAGCACCTGCCTGTACTGGGAACGCTCCCTTTCCCCCTTCTTTCCCCCTACTTTTCATTTCTCAGGCTTATTCACCGCTCAAAGAATCACTGCCCTCCTACCCTGTGTCCAGCCCCACTGGGACAGAGGGGAACAGAAGGTGGCCCTGGCCTCAGGGAGCTGGCGGAGCCTGGGTAGACACTGCCCTCTCCCTGCCACCCACCAGCTCGCTTCCTTGCAGACTGCAGGGTCGCAGAGAAAGCATCCCGAAAGCACTTATCTCTAATGGATGCTCTCGGTGCCCTGAGTGCACTTCTCTGTTCCATATAAAGTGAGATGCCACGCTAAGTGCGGCGTCCAAAGAGCTCTGGCTAGGCCCTCCTTCCTGGTGGCTTGCCTTGGGGCCCAAGAGATTCTTCTCCAGGCACTTTCCATCCTTGGTAGTTTACTGGATGCTGTCCCTTCACAGGACCTTCATCAAGTATGCATGGACCAGAATGTTTTCCTTCTCCACGGTACCACTCCCTGTCCACCCAGGGAGCGACGGACAGGGGAGAGAGCACACAGGGAGGCTCAATCACAGTCCTGGGGAATCTGGGCAGGAGCCCACAGCAGCAGACAGCTCAGCCGTCTGACTGGGCCAGTTCCATGGAGCCCATGGACTCCACGACTGCCATGGTAAGCTTCAAAGAGGTGAAGTAATGAGTCCAAAGACACAGTCAGAAATGGCCTGACTGGAATTCAGTCTGCATGCTAGATGCAGAACCCATCTGCTCTGACCACTGTGAAACCAAGCTCTCGACACACACAGAGCATTTCCATTAAAACCTTTGGAGAGGGCTGGGGATGTGGCTCAAGTGGTAGCGTGCTCGCTTGGCATGCGTGAGGCTTGGGTTCGATCCTCAGCACCACATTCAAAAACAGAGATGTTGTGTCCGCCAAAAACCCTTTGGAGGGAGGACTGAACTTCAGCAGTCTGAGAGCACTCAGTTGCTCTTCTCCTCAGCATGACACACACACAGAACAAACAAGCAAGAATTCTGGGGTGCAAAGCACAAGGCAGCTTAACTCACGAGAGGTTCAGAGAACTGCGTTCTACCCTGTTCTTCACATCAGATCACACCAAAGAGGTCCTTCTTGCACGCCCCTAACCCACGGCCCCTCTGTGGCGACTGCACGCTTAACTTTCTAAGAGCTGAGAGAGAAATGAATGTGAAGGTCAGATTCTCATCTCCGGCATAAAAATATACTTTGGGAATCACATGATTTGCTCTGCAGGTTATCTGAAAAACCAGTCATAACTGCAAAATGAACAAACTATGCCATCATGAAGCCAATCCTCACATTATACTGTGCCCTTCCTTCAAAACCTCAAGGGCTTCTCTTAGCATTCATAATGCCAGTAAGAGATATGAAGGCAGGAGAAATCTTGCCATTTACGGTCCTGCTGTCTCCCTTGATGGGGTGAAGGGGTAGGAAAAAATGCCAGGAGCAGGGGTAGGGTGGCCCAGGGAGCTTGGTGTGGTGAACACTGTGAGCCTAGAGACAGAGTCCTTGGTGATAATGTCAATGAGTCTGCTTTTTGTCACTGTGAGGAGATACCCAAGGCAAGCCATGTGTGGGGAAAACAGGTTTCATTTAGCTTACAGTTTTGGGTATCTGAAGTCTAAGATCAGAACGGTGGGTGACATTATTATGGCGGGAATGCACACAGAGGAAGGAGCACACTTGAGTCAGGAGCAGGCAGCAGGGGAACCAGGACTGCTCCTTTGTAACAATCTCTCTGCAAACTGCATCTTGCCCCCAGCAGCCACAGAAGCTCCACTAGGCCCCACCTCCCAACATCCACCCTGGAGACCTTTGTGGAGACACAGACCACAGCCCTAGGCACCACTCTTTAGTGGCCGTGAGACTTTGGGCAAGTTATTTCCCCCTTGAGCCTGCACAGTGCTCCCATGCACTTAGGGCCGATGGACCTAGAGTCTCGAGTTCAGAAACCCCATGTTGACCTTATCTGTCCATCAGGCTGCTAGAGATCTGGAAGAGGTATTAGACACGAAGGCCTCCTGTGAATGGGAAGAATCACCAGGTTTACCTCCTTCTTGCATGCCAGACATATGCAGAAGGACTAAGTGAGACAAAAGTCACTCTGGGGTCAAGACTGGAGCCACTCTGCACACACCCCAGGCCATGGTGTGAACAGAGAATGCTTGTCACAGAAAAAAACCTCAGCAAAGGCTGAACACGTGGGTGGGGCCACAGCAGCAGCCATGACTTTCAAAGTCAAGTCACCTTGTGAAGAAGTCTAGGGCTGCAACTCTTCTGGAGGGGACACTTTTCACATATAGGTACAAAAGTGGGCATTTTCCTTTCGAGAAAAAGAAAAAAAGGTAAAGTAAAAAAGAAAAGGTGCCTGCTTCTCACTTCACAAGTGAAGGCTCGTTTTGCGTGTGACTGAGTGACTCTCTCTCCCTGGCTCACTCTGTTCACGCTCCCTTGAGCATCTACACTGTGAGCAGGAGACATCTCCAAGCCCTGGGTTTTGATATCAGGGTGGCCTTTGAACCCACGGCCAGGCATGCCTCTCAAGGGCTCAGAAGTGCAGCTGTGGCAGCCGCAGTCGTTCTAGTCTCTCCCCTGGGCTGTCCTCTCAGCAAGGTGGTTCTTTCTTCTCCCCTTGCAGACCAGCTGCCTCTGAGCGTATGGTAGGGAACGGCTGCCCCATGGCTCATGAGTTCTCAACTGAAGTGAGGACCATGGGATGATGAGCACCTAAGTGCCAGCTGCTAAATCTCGGGAGAAAGGACGGAGGATGTGACTCAGTGGTGGAGAGCTTGTCTAGCATGTGTGAGGCCCTGGGCTCCATCCCTGGCACCAAAGAGAGGGAGGAATCATTGATGAAGGGCTCTCCTCAGGGCTTGGTCAAGTCTTGCTCCTCAGAGAAAGGAGCCCAAGGCTCAGTGAGGGATCTGTGAATCACGCTTCCTCCTGCCACTCTCCCACCCCAAGCAGCCCTACTCTCACGCCATCTAGTAGAATGGCACAGAGGGGACATAAAACCCCAGGTTCTGCTGCTTATTGGCTGTATGTGCTGACGGAGTTACCTGACTTCTCAGAGCCTTAATTATAATATTTCGATTATAAAATAGACAAAAATACCTCTCAAAGTTGAGAACCTTGACTACAAATGTGCGCATGCACCCGGCACCCAGCACCCAGCACCGCGGAGCTGGCTCACGTAGTACTCTCCTTCCTTCTCCGCATTGGGCGCCACCACCTTCTTCCTTCTGTGCTGCCTTTCGGGTCCAGGAACAAAGGCTGCGCAGGGTGGCGTGAAGTCTTGATCTTAAGGAAGGTGCCAAGAGGGCTGCCTGCTTTCCAGGGGAGGCTCCTAACCTGATCTGTGGGACACCCCGACTGGGGAGTCCGGGTGAGGTGGGTGGGAGGCAGGACATGATCCTGTCCTATACCTCCTTCTCGGGGTAGAAAGACTGCACCTGGGTCAAAACCTGGGCGTGCAACTGAAACCCCAGATGACCTGATCGTGGATTTTGGATAAATGTCGCTGCCCGTGCCACAGCAGCACAAAAGTGCAGATGTCAGGGTTGGGGTTGTGGCTCAGCGGTACAGTGCTCGCCTAGCACATTTGAGGCCCTGGGTTCGATCCTCAGCATTGCATAAAAATAAATAAACAAAAGTACAGATGTCTTCTCTAGTGCTTTCTTTCTCTGAGAAACAACACCACCACGATGACGATAAAAACCATCGGAACTCACTGTCCCCGTATGTCGGCGGGTAGACAGAAGTCTCCCTTCCAAATAGCCTGCTGAACCTTTGCAGAGGTGGTATCAGAATTTCATCATGGAAAATTCCTAAAGCAATGTTTCGGGTGCAGAGGTTTTTAAAAAGGACACATCTACTGGACTCCTTTTAGTCTTGCTTTATGATGACAACCACTTATGTTGGTGAAGAGCGGAGAATCATCCTGCTTGCTGTGGCCACATGGGTGACAGGCTCTGAGAGCCCTGCCTTTCCCGCTTAGGAAACATTCTCTACCTGCTCTGCACGCCTGTGAGGAGAAGGCAGGGCCATTGTTCCCTTTTTACAACTCCTTGGCTATTCTGAGAACGTTTGCTCTAGACTAACAGCAAACTGACTGTGCTAAACTGTAGATAAAAGAACGATGACAGATTGCAGTCACTTTAATTCATAAAGAAAACATTTGGAGCCCCCGGGAACACCAAAGCTAGCCACTGGCACCCAGTGATTTCATGCCAAGTCCAAACTCCGTCATATTTTTTAGTTTAAAGACAAAGGCTAATGGATACGTGACTTATTTATTCCAAATTCTACTTTATGAGGAGCTGTTTTTTTAAGTGCATTGGAAAACATTATAATTCCCCTATTCTATAAACACACAAATATAATTGTAAAATGACATCATTCTGTTTTCATTTAATTACCCCTGAAATGCTTTCTATTTAATATTCATTACTCAAAAGCTAATTTAAAAGAGAAAGAGATGCGACTTATTCAAAAAGATGTACTGTCATTCACAGCAATAGTTATCTAATATACAGAAGTTAATAAAGCAGATTAATCTACAAGTCCCTTTAAGCCATTCTTGAGTTTTGAACAACTGCCTCTTTGACCTTTCACCTTCATGCTGTGCACCAGTAGCAGGTGCCAGCTGTACAGAAATTATGGCTGCCGCGTTTGGACGCAAAATCTTTTCTTACTTTGCTTCTGACCAGCAGCTGACCCTGTAGGAGTGATTGTTTCTGGTGGCGGCCTAAAGGCTACATAAACCAGTAGCAGATCAACAAAAGGCTACATACACCAGCTGCCTTGCCTAAGGGTACCATCCTGGGCTGACACCTCCACTCCTTCTCCAGCGTCCCAAATTGCTCCTTGTTTGTTTCTAAACATGCGTTTCATCCTTGTTGTGTAAGGGGCGAGGGTAGGAGAAAACCCCCCAAAACAACAACAAAAAACCCCTCCCTTCCCTCGAACTTGACTTTTGAGTATTCCATGTCAAACTGTGCCATTATAATGCTAATCTAGGCCTGATTTAGCAACTTTAATAAGAGGCTAAACCCTCTTGTAATTAGATAATAAAATTTTATTATGTATTTTAATATTAAAAGTCTTAAAATCAAACTCTTCAAATCATACAGTGGTACAAAAACTAAGGTACTTAAATATCATGGCCCCAGAAAATGGAAACCTGAAAAAGCACATCAAGGCTAATTTCTTATCTCAGAAATGTAAACATGGAATTCCTATGTGGTGCAGTGAAAGCTCCACACTCTTAATTATGTGCAGGGAAGAATGAATCTATTCAAGTATGAAGCACACTGTACCATTTCCAGCAACAGCCTGAGATGGCTTTGACAGTTATTTCTTGGATACAAATTACACAAGTATAAAAACAATCCCCATAATGATTAAATGCAGTTATGTACATAAGAGAATACCAGTGCAAATGGTAACATATTTAAATGGTTTTCCTTCATTAAAAAAATTATATATGATATTAAACCATCAATCACTGCTGAGGCACAGGAGTTTAAATGTATTGTCACTGGCTGAAATAAATGACTTGGAGACTGGATTCTGGCTCACTCAATATGGTGTCTCTGCTGTTGCCTAGCCACCCAACTCTCTGCTGGCTTGGGCTACATCTGGTGGATCCCACCCCTTTCAATTAATAAGGCTAGTCATGCTACCAATGGATTACATCCTTACACTGTGCTTAGAGGTAGGAAAACACATGTCCTAGCGGGATGGGAGGGCCCTCTCTGTTCTGTCAACAATTTGGAAGAAACCTGAAGTACTTTTTTCGTTCTTCATGTTATAATAAAATTTTCTTGTGGAATTTCCTCAGGGCTAACCTACAGTGTATTATGACATAATCTTACCTTAGAACTACCATTTGGCTTACTATGCAGCAGCAGTCCAAGAATCTGTGAGATCAGATAGCTAAAATTATACTTCTGAACATTCTTTTTGGGGGGTTTGCTTTGCAGACATTCACTGATGAGGCTCTGCTGGGGCTGATACAAGTATCAAGATGAAGGTGATTTATTTTAGGAAAAAAAAAAAAGAAAAAAAAACTACTCTAAAATGTATCACTCTGGCTATGACATTAATTTGATGATTCATAAATCAAGAACAGGTTTCTATTTTAACTGGTTTTTTTTTCTGTTTAAAAATACTATTTTATTACAGTTGAAATAGTCATCCAATAAATAGTTCTATAATAAAAATGAAATCAAGATGGCAAAGGTATGTTTAATAACAAAGGATCTGGAGTAGAATCATCCTTCTAAAGATGTACAGACAATTCTATAATATCACAGTTAAAAATGCCATTTTAGTTTTAAAAAACTATTGTTTTTCTATTTTTAAAATTAACCATTAATTTTCTTAACTTGTCTTTGGGGATGGTAGACACAAATTTTTCATTCTTAGGGGTTTATTCCCTTTTGGGATTTTATTGCTGATTGTTACCTATATACTCCCTCTTTAAGTTTCAGTCATATAGCAAAAGCAAAAAAAAAAAAAAAAGTTAAAAAAATCAGTGAAACCAAAATAACCACAATATTTTAAAATATTTGCTTGAAAAATTATCAACAAGTCGGCTGGAGACGGTCACTGCACACGTGCTATGCAATACGCCCTGAGAACGCTGTGCAAGGGGCGAGCCCTGGGAGGCCGCAGTTCTTGAGATTCCTCAGCACCCAGCACAGAAATGGCAGATGGACACCCAGACATACAGGGATGGCCTGCCAACTCTTTTTTTTAAAAACTTCAATTCTTTTTGTAGTTGTAGATGGACAACAGAATGCTTTTACTTTATTTGTTTATGTGGTGCTGAGGATCGAACCCAGGGCCTCATACAAGCTAGGCAAGTGCTCTACCGTGGAGCCCCAGCCCCAGCGCCCTGCCAACTCTTTTTTTTTTTTTTGTCTTGTTTTTAATTTTTAATCAGTGGCCAACATTTAAAAATATGAATTTCGGCTTCTCTTCAGGACAGAAATTTCACTCAGTCTGGGGAGAGTGGGCTTCCCTTCTTGAATAGGGACAATTAACTGGAGCTGTGTCATGGCTGCTCCATGTGGACAGGGAGAAGGCTGACTGCTGGCCTTACAGCTGCCTTAGTGGGGCTCCAGGGGACCCAGGCGTGCTGAGGAGACCACCAGCAGAACTAATGGTAGTGGTCAGCAGGAGGCTCCTTTAAAAGGCAGATTACACCACAAAGAGGCGAAGGAATCAGCAGTGAGAGTCAGCACCAAGCGCAGCTGGGCTGGGCACAGGTGCAAACCTCCAGCCTCCATTCACAGGGCCAGTGCTGCTACCGAGGGCAGACACCTTAAACAGACCTCAACAGCTATCTCAAGGCCTGAGAAAAGCCACCAACACTACCAGACTCTGGCCTCCTCAAGGACACACACTCTACTAAGCTTTATGCCCTGGCTATAGATGACAGAGAGGAGCACTGTTGGCCTTGCCTTAGTGATGGTGGAAGCCACAGGGCTTTTTCTGCACCAGCTGGCAAAGTCACTTCCCTCTGCTTTGCCCGTCACTCTATGGGTCACCGCCCATCTGTTCTGTCCAGCTGCAGGACAAAGTTGGGGTATAGGATGACGATATAGGATGACTTAGGGTGGGGCCGTCCTGCTGCTCTGAGGGGGTTACCCAGAACAGGGGGGGACTGTCAGGTTAACAGGAGCCAAGGCGTCAGGGATGGGCCCTCAAAGGTCCAGGTAGAGACTGCACCACTTGTAGATTGTGTGGACCCAGTGTCTCCAGGAATAGGTGCAGGGGACCAAGGTTAAGTGGGACTCCCAGACCTGGGAAAGCAAACCTGGCTGTGGCACCCAAGATGGACGGCCCCAGTGGGACTCATGTGGCATTCAGCCTGCCCCACCCTAAGTGCACAAAACCTACCACCCGCTGCCGGTCAGGAAACACCATGTATACTAAGGGGCAGCAGCTCTGCGGCTGGGCCAGGAGCTCCGCAGGTTCAGGTCCAGGCTGAGACTGTGTCCTCCACGGGCTCTGTGATGCTGGGACAGTTACTCAGTCTCCTCCTGCCTTGGTTTTTGTACCCATGAAATGGTGATGACAAGACTGTACCTTCACAGGGACACAGTGACGAGGTCAGGTCAGGCACATGTAAAGGAGTTTCACTGAACAGTATGCAAAGAAACGACCCAAATGTGCTTCCATTCTGCCAATACTGTCTCTCCCAGAAGCACACAGTGTGTCTGGCACTGTGTGTGTCCACGGTGTGTGGACAGGACCAGGATCCCAGCAGCACCGTGGAAAACAGCTCTGCCGTGAAGGGTTCCTATCTGCAGTGTCTCACGACAGGCCCGTGGCTGCCTTCAACTCTGATCGAATTGGGAACACTCTCTGTTTGGTTTTGAGATCAATTTACTGATATATTTTTGTTAATAAAGCTACAAATCAACCAGACTGAGCTAATAAATTACACAAAAGGCACACTTTTTTGTTTAAGGATCACAAGAAATAGTTTTTCATAACATTAGGACATCTGGCTAATTATTTTTTAAAGAGGGTAAGAGATGTGACCATGTTTTACCTGCTTAGATATTTTCTACTGTGAGGATCTTGCTGAGGTTCTAAGGCCAAAGTCTCAACATCAGTTAAAGATGCGACTGCACTTTCTCCTACTTAGTATTATGGAATGGCATCTTAAGTATGAAAGATGTCTCATATAGTATGTCAAAATGTTGAGCAATATCGTTTCACTCTAAACACAGAAATGAAAAAAGAGCAGATGATTTCCCTTTTGCTGTAATTCACTTTGGGATGCATGTCATGAAGAGCACTAGACAAAAGCAATTTTCATTGATTGACTGACTGATTGAGGAAAAGGGCGAATGTTCTTTCAGTTACATCCCTACTGAAGTACGATTCTTACAGCTCCTGACAGCTTTTCACAATTTGTAGTTAAACGTCGTGTTAGCAAAAATAAATAAATAAAAAATGAAAGAGAGAGAGAGAGAGAGAGAGAGAGAGAGAGAGAGAGAGAGAGAGGGGAAATCATAATTAGAACTTCTCTGGGTCTTTAGTACAGCTGGCTTGAGCTAAATAAATAGACGAGGGCGACAAATTCAAATCTAACTAGTTCTCTGCACAAAGATATGGGTGTTGGACACTCTAATTACTAAAAATATCTTGAGTTAATTGCATAATCTAATCAGTGATACTGACAATCACATCATTCTTGTTCTACTTCAGTGGAAGCTGCTATTATTTCTAGAGCACCTAGTTTTAAATGGAATTCTGATTTTGAGATGAATTCTGCATCAGCCTCCTATTCTTATCATTTCAAATGGAATCAACCCCATCTCTGAAGTGCTCCTCTAATTCTATAAAACATGCTCATCCATTCACCATATTTGGGTGAATCTGTGTTATAACTCAGGATATAACTACGTGGATGCTGATCTACTGGTTACAATGCATACACCCCAACCAGTGCTGAAACATTTCACACGACTACTACACGACTACTACTTTCCAAATTACTGTAGCAGACCAGTGTCTAACGCACCACCCATCAGTGGTGGTTAGCGACCTGATCCCTGGGACTGTTGGTCTGTTCTAGTTTATCCAACTCTTGGCATAACAGCACTGTGGGAGTCACACCCCTCTCCATGTAAACTGGACTCCTCTCATCTGTCGGGTCAAAATGTGCTGATGAGGCGAGAATCCTTTCTTGATATAGATTCACTTAATGAATCTTCAAGCAGACTAAACTTTAATGCTTGCCAAGTTAGACTGGGTTGCAAAATATGGAAGATGGCTTATCTGAAGAATATCCAGAGATGAGCTAAAGCCACAGAGCCATTTATAATAAACACATTTGCAGGTGAGAGGCACTTAACCTGTCCTTCCCGGGCTGCGGCACGCAAACAGGAAGGCCCGTGAGGATGCTGGAACCCTCAGCAGGCCCCTGTATGTCGTGGCAGGTCAGAGGAGCTGTACCTGCTGCAGTTTGGAACTGACACTCTTCTTGCAGTTCCGCTTCCAGCAAAACAGGTCCAGGTTGGAGGAAAGCCGTTCAAAGTAGTAAATAATTGCAGTATCATTACATCAGTTTAGTTTAAAGAGCTGACAAACCCCCTCTAAACTCCAAGCACAATTAGTCATTAGGGTCTAGTTTTTCAGCACTGTTAAGCAATTTGTAACCCATTCCTTTTAATAGGGTTAGGCATTACTTAACCACACAGATGCCTTGAAAACTGAAACCTCAAGATATGAAGCAACAACCTTGTTCATTACCTTCTGTGATAGGCAAATCATCTATAAAAACAGCTTTTAATGGGCAACCGATGAATAATCAATGGCTCACTTTTCATCTGAGTGTGAGAATGAGAATAATCTAATACAAAGTCCCTCCGGTAAGAGGCCGAATCTTGGGCCCCGCTGCTCTTCAGGGCTGATTTATAAGGTTTTGGAAAGCTGATGTAAACAGATGATCAATGGGACCCATCCTGCTCATAATAACCCCCAACTGGCTCACTCCCTCTTTTCCAGGTCCATCCCTCAGGCTATGCGCTCTGTCCAGCTAATTCTTCCCACTGCCCCTGCCTGCTGCTTTTACTCTGGCCATCCGTTCAGTCCAGCCGACTCACAAGTAATTTTATACGCAGCAGAGAGCGGGTGGAATTGATTTTTCACTCAGCACTCAGTTCCCATCTGAATAATTATCAATTTTACTGCCTCATAAAGGGAAGAGTCAAAATTTCAAATCAATTCAAAAGAGCTTTTGAGACGACAGAAACTGTGCATAAGAATAGAGGTCAAAGTTGTCAGTGACCTGAGGAGATGATGTCAGATATTACTATACCCAACAGTTGACATCAGAGCACTCAAGATGATACAACCTGGTGCTAATGCAAATCATATTTATGCTGACTACCAGAGACCAGTCATTAATATTTAAAATGCTATCTGAAAGCCTACATTCCAAATAAATAGAATGGATTCCACTGTTAATAAAGATATATCACTACTTAGTCGTATGCTGCAAAGTGAAGGATTACCAAGTATCATTAACACACAGAAATGGCTTAAGCCAGCAGGCGAGGGTAGCCCAGGAAGACCCTTGGCTCCCAGGGTTTGAGCACTTGCTCAGAGCCTCCTGACTTTGCTCATATTTTCTACCAACTGTCTGCTGAAGTTTATGGGGCAATACTGCAACAAATGGCTGAACGCTGGCAGGAGGACTTGGTGGTAGACCTGCTCTTTGCCATGGTAGGGCTTGGTCTGCTTTCCGGCCAGTCCACAGATATTTATCTTGTTCAGCGAGGATGCGCTCTGAGTTGGTGGTTCTCAACCTTCTCCACGCAACACACGCAAGGGCTGTGACACTCCCAACCCCATCAGAGTCCCCTGCATCTGGCTGAGGATGGAGATGGCTGGTGGGAGAGAGAAGCACCAAACCTTAATGGAGAGGGCATTCCAGGGGACCCGGCAACACGATAGTCAACGGTGTAAGGAGTGAGGACCAGGCATTGGCGCTCAACAGGCCTGGTTCAAGTTCCGCTCCTGCGTAACCCTGCTGCCCCTCAGTGTGTGCATCTGTCAAGTGAGGTGGTAGCATCCAGATTCCAGGGCTGTTGTGAGTCTTAACGGGAAGTCTCCTGAGAGAGCCTCCCCGTCCCTGTCCCTGTCATCAGTGTATCCATGGAATTACCAAAACACTGGCTGGTTACTCGTCTCTGTCCTTCACGACAAGGAACTTTTGAAGGAGAGAAATCAGATCTTCCATGTCGGAACGGCTCCCGTCCCTTGTGTGTAGTGAGTACTCAACAGATGTGAGCTAGACATCACCCACCTGCACAAACAGCTCTGGGTGACAGCCCTCTGCTATTGCTTAAAACATGAACTATGCTCCCCTCCCCCTCCTCAGAAAAGAACTGGTTAAATGAAATGTCCCCACAGACAAAGTTTACACAATTTCATTTCCATATCAGCAAAAACAACAGCCAGGAAGAAGCCTGTCCATACTGTCCCGTGCTATTTTTATCATTTTTTACTTACAGTGACTTTTCTGCGGGTTGCAGGTGACTTGTTTGCTCACTAATGACACTGTAGCAAGACACTGTTGAAGTATCTATGTTTGCAAATCAAAGACTATTATGGATATAATTTGGCAAGAGAAAACAACAATATAAAAATATTACATTCCAAACTTAGCGGAAGAGTGTAGTGGCAATATAGCCATAAAAAATGGCATTATTCTCTTCGAAACATGCCTGGCATGGTCACTGTGAACTGCAAGACTTTTAAAGAACAGTGTTGAATCTAAACCCCATTTGCCAATTAGAAAATATAATGATATGGTTTTATCACTTACTAAGTAAATGCTCCTGGGAATATTCTTTCATCTATCTGAACTGTGACTCCTCATCTTAAATTGGGAGCAACACGAACTATAATCTGATGAGTGGCAGTGCCTAGCTGTCTGCCTGGCAAAGCCTAGGAACCCAGCAAAGGCGAGGTGGCCTCACAAGACACACCAGAGCCCGACCAGGGCAACTACACGACACCCTCAGAGGCTCCAGAAAGAAATCGGAGATCACCACTTCTAGTTCCAGTTCTGCCCTCTTTTTCTCAGATCTCTGGAAGAACTGTCTGTTTTTGAATTCTAGCCTCACTGAGGTGAGGTGGAGGACATCTGGATTTCTTGAGGGTGGGTGAACCTGGGGCCACTCCCACTTTCAAGGAAAATACTCAGAGAATAAGCTCTACTGGGTCAGCTGGCTGTTCCCACAGCTTTCCCATGTTCACATGTGAACATAGCACAGTGAGACTCCATGTGGCGCACGACCCTAAGAATAGGATGTTCATCAGAACAAGCCATACTCCACGCGTGTGTAACACGCCAAAATACACTCTGCAGTCATGTCTGTCTAAGGAGAACAACTGAAAAACAGAAACAAAAACAACAACAAAGAACGCTTGTTCTTGGTGTTCAGGGACCAGGCTGCCTCTGGGCCACTGTTTCTTAAGCTAGGTTACCTGCTGCAGGACATCTGGGTTTTGCTGCATAAAATGTAATAGTCTCTGACCAGCCTGGGCAGCCTCTCTGCAGCGAAGTGGCTTCTTGCCCTCTTTCGCTATGTGCTTGAAGAGGTAGGTGACGATGTAGTCTAGACTGGCACAGCAGCTGGAGCAGACGACTGTATCTGTACAGGCGACAGAGAGAGATTCACTGCATCATGGAAGCGTGTGCAGCTTTGGACACTCTACTGTCTCCATTAAAAGAGAATCACCACCTGGTTTCAAAACAATTCCACCAAACTCAAGTTGCTTGAGGGCACACTGCCTTGCTTCTTTCCTTAAGCCAAGTGTGGACCACAGGGCCTGGCAAGGAGACACCTTCGCAAGCAAATTATTCCTAGCTGGCACTAGCCGGAGTTCTCTGTTTGGGACTTAACTGCATATGTTCAATTCAAGTGACTGTTTATTAAGCATCTACCTAGTGCAAAAAGCTCTGCGCTTCAGGGGAAACCCACCCAGGGTCAAATAGCTCATACTCTGGCACACAAGTCATCATTGCACACTGCTCTGGAGAAACGGGTAACATATGGCTAAGGACTCTGAGGGAGATCACACTGAGATGGGAATCCAGGAGAGCTTGGTGAAGAAGGCAGCCCCTGACACAGGCTGGCAATTTAGATCTCAGGAAGGACGTTTTTCAGGTAGAGATCAGTATGAGGCAGGAGCGTGGGAAAGGGGCAGATGCTGGAGCCACAGATTCTGGTTTCAAATCCCACTGTTTCCAATCACCCGCTGTGTTGGTACCTGGAAAGCACCACTTCACTTTTCTCTATGTGTTAGTTACTGTGTTCAGTGATTTGCATGGATTGTTATTTTTAATCCTCACAACAGCACCCTAATAATTACTCTTGTCCATTTATAGGTGAGGACACTGAGGCTTAGAGAGATGAAGTGACTTGTCCAATGACACCCAGCTGGACCCCTGTGCAGCCAATGTATGAAAATAAGCAAGGAGGCGGCAGAGTCTGGACCCAGATTCTAAACCACTATGTTAAAACCAGGTATTAAGCAAACATGTCCATAAGCATCCGAAGCCTTATATCCCAGTGGGTGCCTGAGAAACTGCATGTCCTACTGGTTTGCCATCATGGTAAGAAGGATGGACTCAGGAAGCAGGACCTTGACTTGAGTGAAGAATCTATAGGGAGTCAGAGAGAAGGCTGACACAGTAGGTTGGGGTCTTAGTCAAGGGGGTGCAAAGGGGGCTGAGGTACATTTAATTTGAAAATCAAGAGAGGTGCCACTGAAGGCTTGAGCGAGCAGCTGACATATATATCGAGACTCTTCTTTGTATACTAAAATGATCATCTCATCAGATTTAACAACTATTTTGTAATTAGGTATTATTTACATTTTTAAAATGAGAAAATAGAGACCTGGGGATACAACATAGTGGTAGAGTTTGCCTAGCATGTATAAAGCCCTGGGTTTGATCCCAGCACTGCAGGGAGAGGTGGGGAGCGACACACACACCCCACTAAAACTCAAGAGATAAAATTGTTTATCCAAACTCCATGATTTTTCAACTCATAGCATGACACTGCCCATATGTTAAGGCTAACAATGACATCTTGACACCCCCTGGGAGTTTCTGATTATATTAAAGAAACAATTAAAAATGGTGAATACAGTAGTCTCAAAAGATTATAAACTTTGCAAGAGAAGAGTTTCTTATTCATCTTACTCATGGCTAAGATTCTGAGACCCATGTATATCCCACATAGATTAAAGCTGAAATACTAGCTGAATCACTTAAAAGAATGGGAAGCTAAAGCTATCCTGAAAAAGTTTTCTAGAGAAGATCTTGAGCTGTATTTAGTAGCAATACCTCGCACTGACACAACACTGTAGTTTAAAAACTCACATAATTTCAGAGACAGGTCATGGAAATACGAAGGAGGAGGTTTTAGGCAAATTCTGAAATACAGAAGGGACAACTGGAGCTGACATAGAATCGAGGGACCAGAGGTGAATGAAAACCTACAAGACAGGCCTGGACAAGGCTTTTAAGAAAGAAGTTTCTTTCCCCTCTACTAGAGCTGTGGCATTTGACTGATCAATTAATTGGCAAATTGATTTTTTATCTCTTCCTGCTAATTGGGTTACTTTGTAGGAGGGGAATTTTGGTTTTCTAACCCTGGGAGACAGAACAGGCCTAAGAGTCAGACAGATCTGTTGAGTGGGGTTGCTTTTCTTTTCCCTTCATATTTCTACATTTGGAGTCCCAGCCATGGAAGTACACAGACAAGTAACTTAACATCCACAAAGGCAAGGAGGAACGATAGGGTTCCCCTCACCAGCGAAGAGCAATATGCTATCAATCAAACACAAATTTTAAAGACTTCATATAGATGTGGTGACCACGTGCCATGAAGATTGCATTAAAAGGCTCCAATCCTTGGAGTCAGCTGTGGGAAAGCCAGGTGAACACTTCAGAGGCAGAGGCCGGGCAGCACCCTCGCTGTGAGGAGACCTTCCATTATGGCTGATTTATGGCTGGGAGCTTTGAAAAAGAGAAATGGTATTTCCAGGTGGATTGAAAAGTACGGAATCCCAAGGATCAAGGGCATTTGGTCAAAAGCAGAATGAACAGTGCAGAGGACTCTACCTTCTTACTGGCTTCTTTTTATCTGCATCGCAAGATACCGTGTGAGACTCAAATCCTGCAATTCTCCTGACAGGAAGGCCAGGAGATATCAGGAATTTTCAAATTTTGTCCTAATTCTTTGTGTTGAGGAATCTTTTCAAAAGGATTATAGCCAAATTTAGGCAATGCTGGAAGTGATCTTTAGCCTGCTATGTACTTAGTCCTCTCTGGCAGCTTGTTTCGCACTGAGGAGCCAAGTGCTCCTTCCTCCTGCGGGGGCCTGCAGGAAGCACATGCATCATTAACAGTCTCCGGCTCACCAAGGCCCAGGCCAAGCAGCGCTGAGAAGTTAACTCTGCAGCAAAGAGTGCTTCACTCAGGGTCAGGAAGGGCCATAACGGGGTGGAGCCCTTGGCTTCAGCTCAACACTCACCATGACACAGGAGAGGATGAAGGTCTTGGGAAAATGCCATTTGAAAGGCAATTTCCAAGACAAAACGCCTATTTGGGAGGTGCAGCAGTTTCAAAAACCGGACAAGTGTGGGTCTAAATCTACATTCCTTCCATGTCTGACTTCCCTGAGCTTCACCTGCAGTCTGTAGCAAGTGCTTAACACTGCCTACACGGTGTGAGGACCCACCGGGCGCTCAGCTTCCTACCAAGGTGGCCCGCTTCCCTCTGGAGCGCGCTGGGATGGGCAGCATCTCCAAGCTCTTCAGAGTTCCTGGGATTCTGCTCTCATAGTACATGCAGACCACATATTTAAGAATGTGTTTGAAATTATGAGTTGCCCACTTTTATTCTCACATACATTTAATTAAGAACGAACTTCACAGGAAGACCCGGTGGCTCCCAGTGCCTCAGTCTGGCTCACTCTCCTGTCCCAGCAGGGACACTGTTCTGTCCTTCAGAAGCTTATAATCAGGTATAAAACAAGGACAACCAGTGCTCCTGGAGAACTGCCCACCTAGGGAGTGCTGAGAACGCAGGGGTGGACATGGAAGGCCCAGAGCAGATGGGCACATACTGTGCCTACAACCACACACCTGAATCCAAGATCGGCCTTCCCTCTGAACTGTTACTTTGTTAAGAGTCCCTTGGTCTCATTAGAATATACAGATTTTAGGACTGATCAAGATCACGCTTTGAGAATAACACAGCTGCTTGCAACTAATTCAAAATCTTTAGTATTACTATGATGTGAGATTAAAAAAAAGACTGTCAAGCTACACTGTAATAATGAAAGACAAGACTCTTGCCCATGAAGAATTAGATACTATGAGAATTCACCCTCTTGCCGTGGTAAACAAGAAAACAGGACAAAATATATGAAACAATGTTTTTCAATTATTGCACAACAAGCAGCATAGGCCTATTAAACCAGAGAAGAGGGAGACAGATGTGGTGGTACTGACAAGTATGGAAGCCCACTGCCCAAAGCAGCTTCCAAGGCTGCAGGCCGGGACAAGAAACGCAAGCAAAGCCCGTGATTTCCTGAACTGCAGAGAGGGAGACTGGTATCTGGGGAGCGGAGGCAGCTGGGATTTGTGGTACAGACCACCAGAGTGTGGGGCCTGAAGAAGAGAAGAGGCCCAGAGAATTGCAAGGGAGTCCTTTCCAGGGTGCATCTGAATAGTGAACTGTGCAAATGGCAGCAAAAGCTCCCCATGGCTGAAAAGCAGTGGGCCACACGATCCCTGAAGGTTACAAAGAGCTGGGCATAACTCACCATACAGAGAGCACTGAAGTGTCCTTACAGGGGTCACACCTCAGTAGAGGGGCTCAGTTACTCCAAAATAAAGGCTGCTACTTCATCTCAAATCTCTAAAGGGTACTCAACTGAAAGAACAAAATTCAAAAATCTTGGGAAAAAAATCAAAAATCAAAATTCAACACTAAACAACATAAAAATCACAATGTCTGGCATCCAATCAAAAATTGCAAGGCACAGAAAATGAAAAAAATAAGAGCTATAAAGAAAAAAATAAATCAATAGAAACAGATCCGGAAATGACTTTAGTAGGACTTTAGGCAGGAAGATCACTTGAGCCCAGGAGCTCAGGGCCAGCCTGGACAAAAAGTTAGACCTCCCATCTCTTTAAAAAAACAAAACAAAAAACCCAAATTCAGTTTCTGAGAATAAAAACACAATGTCTGAAATGAAAGAAATATTGGACTAATAGCAGATTAGTTAATATAGAACCAAAGATCAGTGAACTTGTGATACAGCTCTAGAAACTACTCAAAATGAAGTACAGAGAGACAAAAAGCAAACAGAACAGACACCCCCCCCCCAAAAAAAAAACATAACAAAATAAAACAAACTAGACAGTGTGTCACTGACTTGTGGACCAAGACCAAGAGTAAGAGGTACACAGCACACATGTAACAGGAGCCTGGATCTAATGGAAACAGAGGCAGATTTTCTTCAGAAGTAAATGGGAATGATATTATTTGAAGATGTAGATTTTAAAAACCTAGACCACTATTGAAAAATAAAGAGGCTGGCTAAAGACCACAGGGGACATAAGAGGGACTCATGAAAAATGTTCAATTAACCCAAACTAAAATAATGCAGAAAAAAAGGCAAAAACATAGGCAGACAGGATAAAGAGAAAGCAAACAATGCTAGTTACACTAACTGGCTGAAATACTGATCAGAAGGCAGCAGCTGTCAGATTTGATATATACATGCTACGTGTTGGCAAATGTTCTTGTCCTATCCCCAGAAACTAAATGTTAGGTTAAATGATGGGGAATTGCAGATGGAACAAAGTTTGCTAATCAGCTGACCTTAAAATAGGGAGGTTATCCTGGATTACCCAGGTGTGCCCACTCTCAAGCTTAAAACTGAAAAAGAGAGGCAGAGGACACCAGTCAGAGGTGCTGTGTGAGACCTGGGAGGCTGGGAGAGGAGGGCTGCAAGTTCCAGGTCAGCCTTGGCACTAAGTAAGATCCTGTCTCTTAAAAAAAAAAAAAAAAGTGTGTGTGTGCGTGTGGGGAGTGTAGCTCAGGGACAAAATCCTCTTGGTTCAATCCTCAGTACCCTAAACCAACAAGTAACAAAATGAAAACCCCCACATTTTTTAAAAAAAGTGAAAGGATGGGACAGGAGAAAATACTACTGAAAAAAAAAAAAAAAAAAAAGGCTGGAGAAGTTATCAGACAAAAATTTCAGAGGAAAGAATATTACCAGAGATAAAGAGGATAATTTTGTAATGACAAAAGTTCATCAAAGGAATTTAATAATTTTAAATATTACGCACCTAATAACAGAGAACATTTGATACAGAAACATTTGATACAAAAACTGACAGAACTGAAAGGAGACAGGACAAATCTATAACTGTCTTCAGAGACTTCAGCATTTCTTTTTAGTTCATGCATAGAAAAAAACAGCACCGACCAACCAGTCAGGAGCAACAGAGAAGAGGTATATCACCTTCAGCTAGAGCCGGCACAGAGTACTCCCGAGCAGTGGCGCACACATTCAGCTAAGTACCGGGAAGCACTCACCACAGTGAGGGTCACAAAGAGGTCTCAATAAACTTTAAAAAGTAAAAAACTCATTGAGTGTATTCTATGACACAATGGAATAAAACTAGAATCAGTCACAGAAAAGATTCAGGATCATCTTCAAATTCTGGAAAATCAGTCTGCTTCTAAGGAACAACCCACAGCTTTAAGAAAAAAATCAGTAGGGCAATCAGAAAACATTCTTGAACTGAATAAAAACAGAAGCAAAAATAACACTTAAATTTTTGAGATACAGCTAGAGTAGTGCTCAGATTAAAGCATTAAAAGTGTACATTAAGGGGCTGGAGTTGTGGCTTAGCGGTAGAGCGCTCGCCTAGCACGTGCGAGGCCCTAGTTTGATCCTCAGCACCACATGAAAATAAATAAATAAAATAAAGGCACTGTGTCCAACTACAACTAAAAAATAAATATTAAAAAGTATATGTTAAAAAGGAAGAAAAGTCTAAAACCAACAATCTAAGCTTCTATGGGGGGGGGAAGAAGGCAAAAATCAACTGAAGAAAAAAATGAAGGTCATATTTGAAATCAGTGAAATAGAAATAACAGAAAAAAAATCACTGGAAACTAAAAATAATGCTTTGCAATAAAACCGATAAACTATAGCTGGAATGATTAAGGAAGAAAAATAGGAAGAGGAGAGGAAGAAGAGGGAAGGAGAAGATGAGAGGAGGAAGAGGGGAAGAGACAAGAAAAGGGGGAGGAAAAGAAAAAAGATAATATGATACAAATTGCCAATATCAGGGATGAAAGAGGGAACATCATTATAGGTCCCACAGAAATAAAACCGGATATCAAGGGGACATTATTAATAACTTTATGTCAATAATGTTAGATGAAATTTAGATGAAATAAATTCTTTTAAAGACACAAACACTAAATATTCAAGATGTAATTAACAACTAAAATAGATATACATCTACTAAAGAAATTTAATGTGTAGTTAAAAATCTTCCAAAGAAAACTTTAAGTCTGATGGTTTCACTGGGAAATTCTATTGAATGTTTAAGGAAAAATAAACAAAAATTATATATAAACAGGAGAAAGCAGAGGAGAAAACATTTCTTAGCTCATCTCATGAAGGCACTAGACTGACTAAAACAAGGTGAGGATATGAGAACAGAAAAGCTCCATGAGAACTACAGAGGAACACATCCATATCAGTCATAGCCACATGTGGAACGCAAAGCTGACTTAATATTGTGATTTGGACTGAATATTGTTGATTTAAATATCATTCAATGTGATCATTAACAAAAAAGAGAAAACTATATGATCATATCAGTAGATACAAAGAAAGCACCTGATAAAATTCAACACTCATTCATGATAATACACTCAGTAAACTATGAATGAAAGAATTTCTTCCAAAGGATAAAAGACACCTATGAGAAACCCAGCATTATATGGGATGGTTTGAAACTGAAAAACTGCCTTCAAAACTGAAGAGAAGAAAAAAAGATGCTTGCTCTACACTTCTATTTAATATTGTATTGCAGGTTCTAGCCAGTGTGATAAGGCAAGAAAAAAAAAAAAAAAAGGCAGATGGATTAGAAAGAATGAGGTAAAACCTCTCTATTTGCCAAAACATCTATGTAAGAAATCTATAAAAAGCTGATAGAATAGGTGAGTTTAATAAGGTTATAGGATACAAAGTCAACAAAGAAACAAAAAACCCAATTTTGATTCTATACTATAGCAAAGAAAAACAGATACTTAAAATGCCACTGATAATAGCATAAAATCGTACAATATTTAGTTATATATTTTTTAGTTATAAATATTAAAAAATACAGATAAGACTCATAATTTCAAAGCTACAAAAATGTTTTTGAGAAAAGTTGAAGAAGACCTATGTGAATAGGGGACATATAGAATTTTCAGGGATTGAACACTGAATAATAGTTAATATGTCAATTATCTCCAAATTGATCTATAAATTCAATGCGACCTCAATCAAGATTTCCCTACTCTTTTTTTTCTTTAAAATAATTTTTTTGTTTTTATTATTGCATTATAGTTGTACATAATCATTGGGTTTGTTTTGACATAATCATACATGCATGGAATTTAATTTACTCCCTTTTAGTGCCCAGTTTCCTCCTTTCTCCTCCCTTCTCCCTCCTTCTATTCCCCTTCCTCTACTCTACTGGTGTACCTTCCATTTATTTATTTATTGTTAATTGGTGGCTTTATATGTATATATCTAGCTTCCACAAATGAGAAAAAAATTCAACCCTTGATTTTCTGGCCTGATGTTCTCCAGTTCCACCCATTTATATCAACATCAGTCAGGAACAAAAGGATGCCAAAATTTAATTCTTCTTTATGGATAAGTAAAACTCCACTGTCTACATATACCAGATTTTCTTTATTCATTAGTTTATTGATGGGCACCTGAGCTGCTTCCTTTGTCTTGGGTATTTTTGAGTTGTGCTGCTATAAATACTGATGTGGGCTGTATCACTAGAGTATGCTAATTTTAGTTATTTTGGATAAATACAGAGAATACATAAAAGACTCAAAAAGCTTAATACCAAAAACCCAAAAAACCTAATCAAGAAATGGGTTAAAAAAAAAAAAAAAACTAAACAGACATTTCTCAAAACAATAAATATACCAAGCAATTGGGGACATGCAAATCATAATTATATTGATATTTCATCAGAATGGCAATTATCAAGAATAAAAAATGCTACTGAGGATGTAAGGTAAAAAGGTACAGTCATACATTGTTGGTGGGACTGCAAATTAACACAATCACTTTCCAGAGTGGGGAGATTCCTCAAAGAGCTAGGAACAGAGCCAACACATGAACCAGCTCTTCCACTCCTCAGAATTTATCCAAAAAGAACTAAAGTCAGCACACTCTTTTCGTTTCAACAAAAGAAACTGAGAAGTTGATTCTAAAATTTCTATAAAAAGGCAAAAGACTCAGAATAGCCAAAATAATTTTTAAAAGAGAAAACACTAAAGGGCTATGATACAGTTTTTAAGACCCCCTATGAAATCAACAACATACTATTGGCATAAGGTAACCAAATAGATAAGGATGTTTCATCAACAAAAGGTGCGAGAACTGTTGACTGTCCACGTGTTAAAAAGAGAATTTGAGCTTTTACTTCATATCATACATGAAAATTAAATTGAAATGCATCATAAACTTCAACATCAGAGGTAAACCCATCCAATTTCTAGAAGAAAACCCAGGAGAAATCTTTATGGCCTTGGCTAAACAAACATTTCTTAGAACTACCACCACCACAACAAAAGATAACTTGGACTTCTTCAAAACTAAAAATTTTCTTCTTCAGAAGATACTGTTAGGAAAACACAAAGACAGGTCATAGGCTGAAAAATATCTGCAGAACTTAATATCTGATGAAGATGTGTTTTCAGGATATACAAGTCTTATTACTCAGTAACAAAAACAAAGAACCCAGTTAAAAATATGAGTAAAAGATCTGAACACCAAGAAGACATGTGAAAGGCATTAATTAGCATGACAATATGCTTAAATCATTATTCATTAGTAGAATGCAGATTAAAACCACAGCGAGATCCCATTTCCCATATGTTACATGGTGAGATTAAAAATACCAGTGGTAAGTACTGGTGAGGATGAGGAGTGAATGGAACCCTCCTACACCACTGGAACCAAACGTTACAGTCACCTTGGTTAATGGTTTCTTCAGATTTTAAAAATATACTTAGCATGAAACCCAGACATTCTACTCTAAGTACCTAGACAAGGGAAATATTATCTATGATCGATTGATCAATCTATCTGTCTGTCTGTCTGAGGTAGGTAGGTAGGCAGGCAGGCAATCACATGAGGACTAGTACATTAATTTTCACAGTGCCAATATTCAAAATTGTGAAATAACATAAACAACTCCAATATCTACCAGTGAATGGACAAACAAACTGAGGTAGTCCACATGACGGAATAATACTCAGCAACAGAAAGAAACTAACAATCTGAGCCAGGTGTGGTGGCACATGCTTGTAATCTCAAGTGACTCAGGATGCTGAGGTAGGAGGACAGTGAGTTTGAGGCCAGCTTCAGCCACTTGGTGAGAAGACATCGTCTCAAAATAAAATAAAAAGGGCTGGGGATGTAGTTCAGAGGTAGAGCCCTGGTACCCAAACCAAACAAACAAACAAACAAAAAAAACCCCAAAACAAACAATGACCAAAAACCCCAACTGATTTGCAAAATAATATGAATGACTCTTAAAGGCATCACACTAAATAAAAGAAGCCAGACACAAATAACTTCATATTATAGGAGTCCACTTACATGAAATTCTGGAAAAGGCAAAGACAATGTAGACAGTGGTCCTTTGAGAAGAGTAAGGAGAAGGAACTGATTTGAGGGGATGTAAAAGGGCTTTTGGTGGTGATGAAAACACACACAACATTATACACAATGGTTGTGGTGGTTCATTTGTCAGGACTGATCAAACTGTTCACTTAAATCAGCGATATAAATTATACATCAATAAAGCTAATTATAAAATAACATACTATATATCAAAATGTATTTTCCTATTTGCAAATAAGAGTTCTAAAATAATCTTTCAGTTTGAGCTTACAATACCTTTTTCTCCTTTGGAGGATGAGAGTCTCAATGAGCACATAGATTAAGAGACCATGAGCAAGCTTTCCTAGGGGAACAACGTTTTCCATTATCCTTACCAAGAGTAGTGAGTCCTTCTGAGATAGAAGTGAGGACATACAGGAGCACAGGAGGCTCTAAGTTGGTGATGAAGCTCATGTGGTCCTGGGTGAGACATTCCAGGAGTGGATAATACGACTGGCTCAGTTTCCGATATTGCTACAACACAGAGAGGGACTGCATGTCAAACCACAGGGAAGAAAAAATCATGTACAGTACAAGGGCAATTGCAACTTATAATATTGGAAACTGTCAACTCATTTTTAAATACAAGGTCAATAAATGTATTAAAAAATGGCATAATGATTCCCAATTCAGCATTTAAAAGGGTTATAATAGGAATCCCTTGATCTCTAGAAATGTTAATTTGAAGCTGTAACAGAATGTTACTTCAGTTTTACTCTACATGGCTAATACCTAAAAGCAGGTAAATATGTAGAAGACTGAATCATTTTTCTGAGCTGGAATAGTACAACAATGAATAGCACTTAATAGTGGTTAGACAACTTTGTTATTATCAGTTTTTGTTTTTTAAGCACAAAGAAATTTGCTGTTATAATAGGACTTGGCATTATAGTCTGTTATATTTAAACAATGCCAACCCATCTGACTAAATCATCCTTTGGTAAATGGCTTAGTATTTTCCATACTACAGGCAGAGATAAAACATATAAGAAACATACCTGGAAAATCTCAAATGTAACCCAAATTCATGTCAAAGAAACATGCTGCTCATAAGAAAGGTAAAGCAGAACAGCATTTCCTAAAGTGAGACGAAGACTACCTCTGTAAGAATCACTCGGGGTGCTCGTTCTGATCCCGTTCTAGACTCACTAAGTGGAAGGCTCTGAGGTGGGGCCCGCAATGTGTGTTTTTAACATACATATGAGATAGAGTCTTACATACTCTCAAGTTTGAAAATTACTGAACTGGAGGTTTGCTTGACTGTTTAAAAAAAAGGGGGGGGGGCAAGAGAAAAATTTCTAGAGTGACACCATTTTTCTTGGGGGACCTCAGCTGTAGTGAAGAGTCCCCTCAAGGAAGTGAATGTAACATATGGCCGATTTGATCCAAGTGTCTCCTTTGTAACGTCTGTCCTCCGGGCACAACCTCAGTGAGCATTCCATGTCACTGGGAGGACGCCTGGTGACTTCAGCTTGAGACATAGCTCCGCAGAGGCCAGCCTAGGATGGTGGGAACGCCTTAAGTCCAGGAGTGTTTCTCATGAAGGCCGCCCCGCACAGGTCCTCAGATCATCCTTGTAACCCTGGGGCTGCGGTGTGTGTGACCAGCTGGGAAGGCCTGAACCATTCTAAGGATGAATTACTTGTCTGTGTTACCCAAGAAATCACTGCCACCACACCGGGCATTCAATGGTTTCTGGGTAATCTGACAGATGTTTAAAAAAAGCCTGATAATGAGAGCCCAGTGAAAGAAACAGGAAATTTGAATTACCAACAAGCACCCTGCAGGTGTTCTGATGGATTCAGAGTTTGGAGACCACTGACACACATTAGAGAAACTAGGTGGCCAAGCAGGGAAGGGCCCTGGAGCTCACCCAGTCAATCCACTCATTTTGGAGAAAAAGAGACGAGAGCCGTTCAAGGTAGGTAACTAGTGCGTGCAGGTCTCCACATATGTAGGGCTGCTCCACCCGTGGTTCTGCACTCTGTCCAGTTCACCAGAATTTTAGTGGAAAAGAAAGCCAAACCACAGGGCAAGTCAGAGGAGCCGAACAGAAGGAATGGAAGACCTCGAGGCAACCCTGTTTCTGCTGCAGGAAACAGGTGTTTTGGAATTATGAATCTGGCCGTAAGCAATCAGCTGAAAGTGCTCATTACATTTTGCCACGGCACAATCTGAAGCACTCTGGACGACCCACCTGGAAGAGGGTGGCAGGTGCCCCTTCGAACCTGCAGTTGATTCTATAAGCACAGTCACTAGGGGTGTTACTAGATAGTGCATTTAGTGGTGAGTGAGACCAAGCACGCTGTCCCTGAGGGGAAACTGCTCTGGAGCTGCTCTCACTCCCCAGCCCTCATCCTACAGTTGGGGGCCTGTGGTTGCTGCTGCTCGCTTCACAAAGACGCCCACATTGCATGATTGCTTACTAGCAAGTCACTGTGGGACACCGACAGCAGCATTTTGACAAAGGCCTGGAGTACATTGTCAAAATGGTTGTCCCCATACAACTTGAAGACGCCAAAGCTGACATAATTTCCACATAAGGCAGATTTGAGAGCTGAATAGCAGATGGAGATGCCCTTGAGTTTCATTGGATAAATCTGATCTTTTGAGAGGCTCCCAAGAGACAGGATCTGATTACCTGTTTTAGGGTAAAAGCAGAAAGAGAAAGTGCCATAAGTAAAGGTAATTCAAAGCAGCCACAGGGCACAATGCTTAACATTTCACCTCACTGTGAATGTTCCCTTCCCTCCAGCACTGCTCCAAAAATGGAGCCCTCCACAGAAGTGAAAACTACAAATGCTTAAGGCCATTTACCTGGGAAGGACAAAGGGCCCAGGGGTAATCCATCAGGGCATGGGAAAGTCTGGTGTTTGTATCTGGATGGTGATTACATTGAAATATACAGAGATACATAAAAGTTTATTGAGTTATACTCTTCAGATTAATTCACTTTTGTACTTTAATATAGATGTTATTCTTTCAATAAAAAGTTTTTAAAAAGTAGGATAAAATAATCCACTAAGAGAAAAAGATAATCTGATTAAGATGTAAATTACTCTAAATTCTGGGTAAACTTCCAACATTTTTATATGAACTAGATCTTGAATTGCTCCACTTTTAGGAGCCTCATAGGTTTGGTTTATGAATTAAATGAAATAGGACACACATTTTTGGCACAATGCCTAATAATCACTCTTTCCTTTTTCTCCTTAGTTGTTTTCTCAGAAGACCTCAAGAGATAATTGTTTTTTAACATTTGTTTTTAGTTGTAGTGGACACAATACATTTATTTTATTTTTATGTGGTGCTGATGATTGACCAGTGCCTCTCGCATGCTAGGTGAGTGCTCTACCACTGAGCCCCATCCCCAGAAGACTGTTTTTAAAACTATCTCAATTCTATGCTGACTAAAGACAAAGAAATGTTTATATAATCACTTAAAAAATTTTCTATTGTAATCTTTAGCATTTACATCAACTTTTTTTTTTTTTTTGTATTAGGGACTGAACTCAAGGGTGTTTAACCACTAAGTCATATCCCCAGCCCTTTTTATATTTTATTTTGAGACACAGTTTCAGTAGGTTGTTTACCTAAGTTGCTGAGGCTGTCCTTGAACTTGCCATTCTCCTGCCTTAGCCTCCTGAGCTGCTGGGATTAGAGGCGTGCGCCACTACGCCTGGCAACAGTTTGTTTTTGAAATGTGCACTATTAATGCACGTTACTAGGCAATATCTAAGAATGTTTTTTTAAAAAATATAGTCATACTGTTTCTTAGCTCTGCTTTCTCCTGTTCAAGTGAACACTGCTTCTAAAAGTGAACTACATTCAGTTCACAAAGTTTAGAGGCACTGTGGCTTATCCTATGTCAACCTGGCTAAACCAGGATGAAACTCATTTTCCTGTAAGACTGTGAGTGAAGGGGCCCAAAGAGAAGTTTGTGTGAGATCTAGAAGGTAGGTGCCCCAAATTTCTTCAAGCTGTGATTAGAATTGGTGACAATTAGAATGTGGAAACACTTCTAGGTCTCATTTGTTGGGTCTACCAGTCCTGCTGACCACTGACCCCATGCCCACCAGTCCACACACTGGGCAGCAAATTTACAGGAGCAGCTCTGCAGAGGAAATGGCCTTTCACTGACCTTAACAAAAAGCTTATTAGTGCACTGTAGTTATACAGAATGGTGGGGTTCACTTTGACGTATTCATAATTGTACGTAACATTTCAATCCCAAGTACTCCTTCTTTCCTTCCTTCCTCTCTCTCTGATTCCCTTCCTCTACTCTGTGGGTCTTTTATTAATTTATTTTTTTTTATCAGTGCACTGCAGTTATGGATGTAGTTGGAATGCACTGTGACATATTCATACATGCACACAGCATATTTTCTCAATTTCATTCTCTAGTTCTTTTTCCTCCCCTTCTCTCCACCCTCCAGCTTGGTCCTTCACTTCTACTCTAAGCTCTCCCTTCTATTTTTGTGAGATCCCCTTGTTTATTCCTTTCTTCTCTTTAGCTTCTGCACATGAGACAAAACATTTGACTCTTGATTTTCTGAGTCTGGCTTATTTCACTTAGGACGATATTCTCTAGTTCCATCTATTTACCAGAAAATGACATAATTTCAGTCTTCTTAGTGGCTGAGTAGAACTTCATCCTATTTACACACACACACACATTTTCTTTATCCATTAGTCTATTGATGGGCACCTAGGCCGGTTCTATAACTTGGCAATTGTGGATTTTGCTGCTATAAACATTATTTGTATTCTTGAGGATTGTCATTCTAAGTGGGGTGAAATGAAATCTCAGTGTATTTTTAATTTCTATTTTTGACTGCTAAGAATGTTGAACATTTATTTTTTCA
This sequence comes from Marmota marmota marmota, assembly GCF_001458135.2. Classification (NCBI taxonomy): domain Eukaryota; kingdom Metazoa; phylum Chordata; class Mammalia; order Rodentia; family Sciuridae; genus Marmota; species Marmota marmota. The sequence continues at coordinate 4,031,469 of NW_025999869.1, forward strand.
TATATTTGCTGGTTATTTGTATTTTTTCTTTTGAGAAATGGCTCTTTAGATCTTTTGCCCATTTACTAAGTGGACTGTTAACTTTTTTTGTGTTCTTTATGTATTCTGGTTATTAATCCCCTGTTGGAAAAGAAGCAGGTAAAGATTTTTCTTTCATTCTTTAGGCTCTCTCTTCATGCTCTTAATTGTTTTCTTTTCTCTGCAGAAGCTTTTTAATTTGATGCCATCCCACTTGGTTTTATACTATGATACCTGTCCCTCCTCACTCCAATACTTTCATGATCCTAATCCAGCATCCGGATGTTCCTACCCTCTGGACCTCCCTGTAAGCTCAGACATCTCTATTCATGTCATTATTTCAGAAGAGCTGATCAGTGAAGTTTTTCCCTAAACCTTCAACTCTCCCCTTTGGACTCATTTCCTCATCTTTACCCAAGACTGTAAAAAAGGTATAATTCCTAAAATACATTTTCTACTCCAAACAGTTCTTGTTCCCTGCCTGATGTGTGTATCAGTCACGTTACTGTGAAGAGAACTAACTGGGTATCCATGTGCCTCTCTGGTAGGGAACACCATCTTCCCTGCTGCACTGCACGCCTGAGAAGTCCCACCCTTCCTTCAGGCATTCCTGAGATCTGCACTACACTGTGGACTACTGGGAGATGGGGGCATTGCCAGGTGGGCAGCCATGGAAGCTGGTGACAGTTGCTTCTTTGGCATTACTGTCAAAGCACCAAAAGAAACAATGTTTTCCTGAATGAAATAAACCCTTTTGAAGGCTAGAATCAAAAGGAAAATCCCTGTTTCCTAGCGACTATGTTGGCTATACTGGGGGTCAGGAGAAAGGCCCATCCTTAGTTTTGCATCCTTAACACGGGTCATGGGTAAGATGGATGCTGAGGCTATGCTGAAGCTTAGGAGAGGAAAGGTGTGAACTGGACGCCTAAGACCACCAAAGGCAACAATGGAGGACAGTCACAAGCAGTACAAAACTGCCACTGTCACTGTACATGCTAAGGCAGTCTAAGAGATCTCATTAAACAGAAAGGAAAACAACTAAGAAGTAAGAAGAGGACTCCTGATCTATATCATCTGGCTTACTAGAAATATCTTCCTCATTATTAGCTTCTATTTACTGCTATTTTCTCCTTCTTAACCTCCACTCTGCCCTTCATGGAGAGGCCATTCGTTGTTATTAGCTTCTAGCACTCAAGAGTACCCCTTTTCTAGACAAGTCTCAAGACGTGCATTCAGAAAGGGATATAGACCAAAAGATGCAAAGTCTCTTCTGCTCACTTGAATCAACTTCCAAGTCTGTTTCTATAAGCCCCCTTCCCCCAACTCCCTACCTCTTCAGTGGGTGACTGACTGCAGGATGTCCTCTTAAGGTGAAAAACTGTGTAAAAAGATAATGCTCTAATAGAAGATAAATGGACAGTATCCAAGGCCTGGATGAACTATGTGGGCTTCTAAGTTGCACTGCCCCAGTGTGAATCCTCACTCTTTCCTGCTACTTGGGTATCTGAGCAGATCATCAGCCTCTGTAAGTCACTGTTTCCTTATGTATAAAACAAGGATAATAACTCCTTTAACTCCCAGGCTCTCTTGTAGAGCAAGGGAGGTGACATATGTGAAGTGCTTACCCACAGGAGCTGGCACAGTGCTCAATAAATGTCAGCCATGACAATGTGCAATACTGGGCTCATGTTTCCCCCAGTCTAGTCTCCTGTGTTTACACTTGGAGGAGCTCCTGTCTGTGGCACAGAACAATGTCACTTCCCCTTAATCCTTTCCATTCACATATCCAGTGGTCAATACTGTATACTGTCACTGCCTTTTTTGTGTTCCTCCAAGAGGATGAGTTGTAGGTGGTATGTTTGCCCCCCATCCCACCATTCTCTGTGCCTCAAGAGTTTTCAGAAAAACAGAGCAAGGATGTGACACACCACAGGAGCATCTCGTGCCAGGAGGAACTGACAGGATGAACATGGTGCCTTTTGGCTTATCAGACAATCCCTGCATTGATTTTACCTTTTCATTTTCCCCTTTTAAAAAATATTTATTTTTGATTACAGTTGGACACAATACCTTTATTTATTTATTTATTTTAGAGAGAGAGAATTTTTTTTTTAATATTTATTTTTTAGTTTTCGGTGGACACAACAACTTTATTTTATTTTTTTTATGTGGTGCTGAGGATCAAACCCAGGGCCTCGCACGTGTTAGGCGAGTGCGCTACAGGCGACCCACCACCCCAGCCCCTCATTTTCCCTTTTAATCTCTAAAATTTTAAAGTGGTTAGTGCTCAGCTCCCAAGTTCTATGTCTTCATTCCCCATCAGGGCAGTGACATGAGACCTCCTCCCACCCCAGGTCACTCAGCCCACCTCTGTTTCTGCAAACCTGCCAAGTCCTAGGCACGAATAGCCTGGAGCAGAATTGAGGTTGTGAGGGTTGGAAGGGAACAGGATATTTCCCTTTCAGAGCACAAAAAACTGAAACCAGGTAGTGTTGATAAGGATGTGGAATTTTAAGCAACAGGAAAAATAGGAATATGCAATTAGTGATCATTCTAGAAGGCACTGGTAATATTCATTAAAATATGAAAAAAAAGCACCAGTCCATTTCTGGGAATGCACTCTAATTCTGAACTCTGTCATCTACCCTCTGCTAGCATCTGCACTCACCTCTGCTGCCAGTGCCCCCAGATCCAACCAAGTCCCAAATCTCTTGCCAAAGGCAAAAGCAACCTTTTTATACATATACTATGCACAGGAGAGAAATATATATATGTGTGTGTGTGTGTATATATTTTTTGCTATTCAATTACTCTTAGCAGAATACAAGTCATGCTATCATTTCTGCCACTAAAAAAAGTAACAGGGGCTGTGGCTGTGGCTCAGTGGTAGAGCACTCACCTGGCACATGTGTGGCACTGGGTTTGAGTCTCAGCACCACGTAAAAGTAAATAAATGAAATAAAGGGATTGTGTTCATTTACAACTAAAAAAAATAAAATAAAAAAGTAACACAAAACCTTCTCTAGTCTGCTAGATATTGTTGCCTTTTGTAAAAAATTCTTCAAACAACTGTCAATATTCACTGTCTTCATTTCTTCTCCTCAATTCTTTATGCCCACTCCACCAAATATGCCCATTTCAAGGTCACTCTATTGCTGAATGCTGGCATTTGCTCTCTCCACCTGACCTTCCACCTCCTTTTGTGATTCCTGGGAAAGGAAGCTGGGGCCTTGCGCATGCTATTGAGATGCAGCCGACTCTCAGTCTTCATCTTGATTCACTGGCAGCTCTGATACACAGGTGACCTCTGCATCTTCCAAGACACACTCTCCTGACTGTCCTGCCTCAGGGCTCCTCTCCTGTGTAGCTTCCTCCTCTTCTCTTCTACCTCCTAACACTGGAGCTCAAACCAGTGTCCACTCTCTCCTCCAGGTTTCCCTAGTCATCTCACCTAGTTCTGCAGCTTTAAATACCACCTAAGGGCCGGACAGCTCCCATATTAGTTTATCTAGCCTTGACGTATGTTCCAAACTCCAGACTCACATATCCAAGATCATATTCAACATCTGTACTTGGATGTCTAATCAACACTCAAGCTCAACATGACCAAAATGGAACTAACAGTCCCCCACCCCCACCTCAGCTGACATCAACTTCATCTTCAACTATACCTGTGTCACTGCATGGAATACTGTCTCATTTGCTCTTCTTGCTGTGCGGTCAACCCCCTATATGGTCCACTTTAACCCAGCAGCCAGAGTGATCTTTCTAAAACTCAAGTTGGATCACAACACTCCTCTGCCCCAAATGTTGTAAAGGCCCTTAATTTTCTTTGGAGTTAAAATCAAAGCCCTGGCCTGCATGATGTGGCTCTTGTCAGTCCCCTTTTGCTCATCTGGCTCCAGCTGCCAACTTGCTTGCTCTCAGATGTGCTTCTGCCTGAGGATCCTAAGACATGCTATCACCTCATCCTGGAATGTTCCCCAAGACATCCATACAACCACTGCTCACACACTGAAAGTCTGCCTGCACTTCATCTTCTGGGCCACTCTAAGAGTGCAGCATGTTCCCAGTCCCTGGCACTTTTAAAAACCGTTTTTTTTTTTTTTTTTTAAGAGCAGTCTAGCAGCACAGCAGAGCCAAGAGAAAGGCAGCGATTTCCTGTACGCCCTCGCTCCCATGTGCATCTCCTCCTGTGTTGTTGACACCCCACTAAGTGGCATGTTTGTTACACAGATGAACCTCCACAGACACATCATATACACAGTCCAAGGTTCAGCACCCACTCCTGGCCTTGTACATCCTTGGGTTTGGGCAAATGTATAATGACATGTATCAACCATTCTAATTTCCCTGCTCTAAAAATCCTCTGCTCTGTCTGTTCACCGTTTCCCTTCTCCAACCACTATTCTGGGCTGTCTTCATAGTTTCTCTTGGTCTGGAATGTCACAGAATTGGAATCCATAGTTACATAGCCTTTTCAGAAAGAAGTCTTCCACTCTGTGGCAGGCGTTTAAGGCTGCATGGTTTGACAGTTCATTTTCATTGGTGCACTGTAGCTGTCCATGATGGTGGGATCTGCTATTACCCATTCGCACGTGCACACTATACTGCAATATAATTTGGCCATACCCCTCCCCAGCACTTGCCCCCTTCCTCCCTCGCTTGGTCCCTTTCCTCTATTCTGCTGATCTCTCCTTGATTTTCATGAGGTCCACTCCCCACTCTTTCTTTTCCTTTTTCCTCTCTATCTTCCACATATGAGAGAAAACATATAACTCTTGACCTTATGAGTTGGCTTATTTTGCTTAACATAATGTTAAATTCCATCCATTTTTCTGAAAATGATATGATTTCATTTTTCTTGTGGCTGAGTAAAACTCTGTTTTATACACACACATACTACATTTTCTCTATCCATTCATCCATTGATGGATCCCGATAGTTGGGCTATTGTTAATTGTGCTGCCATAAATATGGATATTCACATATTTCTAAAGTATGGTTTTAATTCTTTAGGGTAAACACTGAGCAGTGGTATGGCTGAGCAATATGGTCATAAGACTTTCATGCCTGGACTTTAGAGGAACCTCCATGTTGATTTCTTTTCTTTTCTTTTTTTTAAAAATATTTATTTATTTATTTTTTAGTTTTCGGCGGACACAACATCTTTGTTTGTATGTGGTGCTGAGGATCGAACCAGGGCCGAACGCATGCCAGGCAAGCGCGCTACCGCTTGAGCCACCTCTCCAGCCCTGATTCCTTTATTCTTCCTTTTTTTTTTTTTTTTTTCGTACTGGGGATTGAACCCTGAGGCACTCAAACACTGAGCCACATCCCCAGCCCTATTTTGTGTTTTATTTAGAGACAGGGTCTCATTGAGTTGCTTAGTGTCTCATTTTTGCTGAGGCTGGCTTTGAACTAGCAATTCTCCTGCTTCAGCCTCCCAAGTTGCTGGGATTACAGGTGTGCGTCACTGTGCCCAGCTTCTACATGGATTTCTATCGTGATTGTACTAATTTACAGTCACACCAACAGTGAAAAGTGTTCCCTTTTCTCCACATCCTCTCCATCATCTATTATTATTTATATTCTTCATGGCTGCCTTTCTGACTGGTGTGAGATAAAATCTAAGTGTAGTTTTGGTTTGCATTTCCCTGACTACTAATGATGTTGAATATTTTTTCATATATTGGTTTGGCCATTTGTATTTCATCTTTTTTGACAAGGGTCTGTTTAATCCATTTGCCCTCTTCCTGATTGGATTATTTGTTTTTTGGTATTAAATTTTTGAGTTCTTTATATACTTCAGATATTAGTCCTCCGGACAGCTCAGTTCTCAGTAGCACTGCACTACATTCCAAGTCTTTCTGTGCTACTAGTCTCCACTGACTCACCTGGTGAGAGTTACCTTGGTTGTTTCCAGGTTTGGGCAGTTGCGAAATGAGCTGCTATAAACCCCTATGCAGGTTTTGGTAGACACGGGTTTTCAACTCCTTTGGGTAAATGCCAAGGAGCAGGATTGCTGGAGTGTATGATAAGAGTATGTGAGCTGTGTGAGAGACCGTGGCACTGTCTTCCAGAGTAGCTGTGCCATGGAGCATTCCCCTGAGGGGTGAGCCAGAGCTCCTGCATTCCACTCCCTGGCACCCAGGCAGTCCTCTTCCCAGCTGCCTCTCCCCCAGAGCACATGTTCCCTTCTAGTCATTGGATAGCTCCTTTCCCAGTTTGCTTACTGGTGTACCCAAAGATCCTGCAGTAGGCACTGCTGTTCTTAATAAACATCTGTTGAATGAATGGGTAAAGCTCATAAAGCTGACTGTACAAAGCTATTGACCTGAGCACTGTGTGTGATGATGGAAAATTAGATGCTCAGCCAAAGTTAAATAATGAATAAATAATGACTATATGACCATAAAATAAAATACTCTGCAGCTGTTTAAAAAGTTGAGAAGGTGAGGCAGGAATGCGAATGTAGCTCAGGGGTAAAGAGCTTGCCTACCATATCTGGGATTCAATCCCAGCACACACACCACCCCACCCCCCACGGGAAATTTATATATTAACATGGAGCAATGGTCAAGGCACAGTAAAAACCAGCAAATTCTAGAATAGCAAGTATTTCATGATACCACTTATAAAAAATGTACACATGTAGACATTAAAAATATGGCAGGAGATATACACTGCAACACACTGGTAGTATTACTGGATTTTTCTCCCCATGAGTGCATGATTTTCTTTATTTTTGCAGGACTGGGGCAGAGCATCATGCATCCTAGGCAGGTACTCTACCACTGAGCTGTAACACCAGTCCCTAAGTGTGCTATTCATAATTAGGAAAAAAAAAAAGCAAAAAAAGATATTTCTAAAGAAAAAAGATAGAAAAAAAATGGCGGATACCAAAAAATATGATAGAAAAAGATGTAGCAGTATACTGCTTGTGAACAGTGGTCTTATGGTGCTGAGGTGACATCCTTCCTGTCTGCATTATGGCCTAAAAGCCAACGACATGAAAGATAAAATCAAATGCTGATGTAATTGCTTTTAGGATTTTCACAGTAATGTTGTCCAATAATTTAATTACAAATTTAGTAACTAACAAAGTATGTTTCATTTCTTTTTTTGAATAAAATATTTTACACAGGTTATTTTATAAACACATTAGTGGAGAAAAAAATATTAAAAACCCATTAACTTACAACCAAACTATTTAAAATTTTCTGTGTTTTCTTTCAACTCTCACCATGTGTACAAGTTTTATATTACCTATAGCACAGGTATAATTTGAATTCTACTTTTACACAGCATTGCATATATGTATTTCCTATAAGATGGTAATCTTAAAAGTATAATTTTAATTGCTACACTTTTTTATTTCGTATGTGTACCAGGGATTGAATGCAGGGGCACTTGGCCACTGAGCCACATCTCCAGCCCTATTTTGTATTTTATTTGGAAACAAGGTCTCACTGAGTTGCTTAGTGCCTTGCTTTTGCTGAGGCTGGCTTTGTTTGAATTCGTGATCTGCCTGCCTCAGCCTTCAGAGCCACTGGGATTTTGGGCATGCGCCACAGCACCCAGCCTCTTGAATTGATATATCCTTCTTAAGCATTTCATATTTAAAACACTGTGTCCCAATTTTTCATAATTATGAATAATGTACCATCAAAGACTTTTATGTATTTATTATCCTGCATCTTTGGATTATTTTCTTAGAAGAAAAATAAAAATATGATTTTATAAAGAGTATAAACTTTTTTTTTTTTTTTTTTGCAGTATTGGGGATTGTTACTTAGGGTATTTATTTTGGGACAGGGTCTCACTAAGTTGCCAAGCTGGCCTCAAACTTGTGATCCTCTTGCCTGGGCATCCTGAGTCACTGGGATTAAAGGTGTGTGCCACCTGGCAGAGTACATTTTCATGGTTCTTTTCTATGGAGCCACACCAAGTAACAGAAAGAAAACAGAGAAAAATGAAGTAATTTCTAGTATTTAAAACTCATGGGGGCTAATTTTATAACCATTATATGTGTGTGTATGTGTGTGTGTGTGTGTGTGTGTGTTTTCTTATTAGTTGAATGTAAATCTAACTATAGCCACAATCATTAGCTGAAACCTCCAATAAACCCTACTACTTTTGATCTAGGTTCTCAGCCACTACATGAACGAGCTTACATACAAATACTAGACTTAGGCGCTGGGGCAAATCTTGTCCCAGATGGAATATTAACAAAAAGAAACTACTTCAAACTACTGTTTGAAGATGACAAAGACCATATGAACATTTAGTAAGAGCAAATGTGGTTCTTTAAATTCTTGAGAACTGATGTATCTTTTTTCTTTGTATGATAGCAGGAATTCTGTAAAATTATATTATCAAGTAGGACAGAATCACGTTGATAGGAAAGAGACAGTACGAGATACTCCCAGATGAGCTATTCTGTCCCTTTCTCTTCTAGCTTGGTATCCGGCAAGCCATCTACCATGCCCACTATCAAAGTGGTTTCACAAAAATACAAATAAATCACACCACTTTGTTTAGAACCACTCAGTATTTTCCTTAAGGAAAATACATGCTTACAGATAAAGTTGAAAGAACTATACACTGAAAATCATAAAACATTGATAAAAGCAACTGAAGAAAACACAAATAAACGAAAATATATTCCATGCCTAAATATTGGAAGAATACTCTGAAAATGTCCACACCACCCAAACCAAGACATAGATTCAATGTGGCCCCTGTCAAAATCCCGATGACATTCTTCACTGAAATAGAAAAAAAAATTTTACAATTCACATGGAGCCATAAAATACCCCGAATGGTAAGAACAATTCAGAGAAAGATCAAGTTGGAGTCATCACATGTCCTGATTCAAAACTGATTACAAAGCTTCAGTAACCAAAACAAAATGATGCTAGCATAAAAGCAGATACACAGAGAAGTGGAAAAGAATAGAGTCCAGAAATAAATCCAAACATATAGTCAACTAAGTTTAAGGGCACCAAAGAACACAATGGTTTCGGAAAAGACAAGCTCCTCAATGAAGGGCACTGGAAAAATTGGCCTTCCAACATACAAAAAACCCAACCTGGGCCTTCATCTTCTTTGATACACAAAAATAAAGTCAAAATGAATAAAAGTCCTGAATATAAGGCAAGAAATTACAAAACTCCTAGAAGACTACACAGAGGAGAAGCTTCTGAACAATGGCCTTGGCAATGATTTTTTTTTTTTCCCCAAAAGATCACGCCAAAAGCTCAGGCCATAAAAGCCAAAGTCAATGGGACTTACTAAAACTAAAAAGCTCTGCACAGGAAAGGAAATTAAAAAAATAAAATGTGGTCAACAGAATGGGAAAAGTACTTGCCAACCATTCATCTGATAAAGAGGTAATATATAAAATTTATAAAGAACCTTTACAACTCAATCATGGATCAACAACCCAATTAAAAACACGGGCAAATGACCTGCATGGACATTCCTTCAAAGAACACATAAAAATGGTCAACAGGACATGAAAAGGGCTCTACATGGTTACTTGTTAGAGAAAGGCAAAGGGAAACCCACTCTGAGATGGCCCACCCTATTAGGATGGCGTCATCACACAGTCACACAGGTGGGGGAGTGGAGCTGCACACCTACAACCCCAGCTCGCCAGGATAGGAGGATGGAAAGTTTAAGGCCTGCCTGGGCAATTCGGTGAGACCCTCAGTCTCCAAAAAAGACAAAACAATCAAAAGATAACAAATACTGGCAATGCTGCAGAGATAGGGAACTCATGCACACTGGTGAGAATGCACGTGGGCACAACCATTATGGAAAAGAGCACGGTGGTTTCTAACAAAATTAAAAACCATCACCACATGGGCAGCAATCCCTCTTATGAGCACATACTCAGAGAAAACAGAACCGATGCTTCCTAAAGATGAGTGCACTCCCATGTCCACTAAAGCACTATTTACAACATCCAGGATACAGAAACAACCTAGTGTCTACTGATGGATGAATAGATAAAACAGTGGTATAGATACACACAGTGGAATATTGTTCAGCCCTAAAAAGGAACAAGATCTTGCTGTTTGCCACAACTTGGATAACTCTGGAGTACATGCCACTAAGTGAAGTAAGCTAGATATAGCAAGAAAAATATTATATGATTTCATATTATATGTGAAACCGGAAAAAAATTTCATTACAGAAAAAGAGAAAACAGTGCTCACCTGAGGTAGTAGAGGAGGGGAAGAAATGGGAAGCAGTAGGTTAGAGTCTGCAGACTAGCGGGTAAGCAGGATGAGCATCTAATGTACAACAGGACGGCGATGTATGATAAAAGGGTCCTGTGTGTCTGGGATCCAGGCCAAACGAGTAGATTTTTAGCTGGTCTCATTACACACACATGTGAGAACATGGATATGTTAATTTGCTTCACCAAAGTAACTTTTAAACTCTCTACTTGTATCCCATAATATCATGTTGTAACATTTATTTTAGAAAGAATAAAATTGTGACTCCTTATTTGATTCAGGTATTACTTGATATTTGGTCCCCCCCACCCTAACATTACTGCCTAAAACTCTATAGCATTTGCTTCGGTCTCTAGCAATTTGAAATCCCTGCAGCTTCCTAATACACCATGCTGTTTTATATTTATGTTCTTTGTAAAAGCTATCCTTTGCTTTAAATGCCCTTTTCAAACTTCTGGGCCCTACTCCTTCAAGAAATACCGGCTCCTCTGACCCCTCCGTCTGAATTAGCCTCTCTTCTGGGCTCCCCCAGTACTCTGAATACTTTTCAAGCACAACATTGAGCAGAACGCATCATGATTCTTCATTTTCCTGTCTGAATCCCCTGCTAGACTCAAGTTCCTCAAGGGAAGATCACTAAGCTTCTTTTTCTGTGTGTCATTTTATTTCTTATCCCTTGTAACACTCACAGTATCAGGCATAGTAATTGCTCAATAAACATGAGTTGCTTGGATGAGGGAGTCCATTAGCATTTTTTGCCCATCTATAAAAAAAGCTTTATCTCACCCAGGGAGCTGAGCGAGGAAAGGGGATTCTCAGGCTCTTGGTTTTGCTAGAATGTGTTTCTCAAGATCTTTGCTTTCCTAAGCTTTCTGATCTTGGTTTTGGGATCCAGTCGGGTTTAACATTCCAGGCTACTCTATTTCAAGGCTCCTGAATCATCTGTTTTCAACAACTGTTCAAACTCCCTGCTGACATTTTACTGAGTCTCTGGTTGTGTCAAGCCCAACGCCGTCCTCCCCTACCTTGGGATCATTTAAATACAGATGCGCAGCCAAGTTCTCTCATTCTCACAATGCTTCTAAGGACACGTCCTTCATTTTCATGGTCTTTAATATTTTTCTGGACAGGTGACTGACACCTCTTACAAACAAGTCTTGTGCAACTGTGTATGTAGGTGGTTCTGGTCAAAGTGGCAGCAGAGTCCCCCCCTTTACTCCTTTCTGGAGAGCCTCTGGGGTACTGACACAGACCTTGTGGGCTCTGGAAAACCCAGTGTGGAAACCACTGTCTATGTCATCTATCTAGTCACCAGGAGTAAGTAACAGCAGCTTATATAGCACCTTACAAACCCAATTTATGCACCCTAAGTTACTCCTTACCTGCAGCTGGAGCGCAGACTGCTTGAAAGATGTAAATTCTTAAGCTTAGTGAATAACCTCAGCTTGTTCTACCCATTTTAAAAGTTTAGTTCTTCAGCACTGAGCTTTCTTACAGCAGGCACCTAGGGAAGGGATGGAGCAGCTCCACCCTGGACAGCTATGGAAATGACTGTCATTCTTCCCAATGTGCACTTGCTGACCAACAGATGTCACTAAAGACACCAGCACCCAGAGGCACACAGAGAGAGAGATTAGAGGAATGGAAATTGAGCCTAAAAAACATCCAGTTCTTAAAACTGAGAAGTAGGTTTCTAAAGTAATAACATTTATTACACTGCATGCAACATTTTAACCAAAAATTTAAGAAAGAAATTTCTTTTATTAAGTTGCTCAGGCTGAACGGATCATAGCACTAAGTTTTGAAATACACATTCTTGAAGCAATTTAAAACTCATTAGAAATAATAGGCCTGGGCTAGTAGAAAATGTGGTAAAATTTAATCCTCATCCAAATGTTACCTGGGCTGTACAAACAGGAAATTGTTCTGTGCTACTGTGGCTGACCTCATTGCTGACCCTGAGCTGTAACGGCAAGAGCAGCTGAGAGCGGAGGCAAAATTAAAAACTTACATCAAAGTATATCATGACAGAATGCAGATAAATAAAACAGCATATCAGAAGTATTATTTTTCTGCCAGTCTCACGGAGCAGTAAGGTGGAGGTATTCCACAAATACAGAACACATCAGGGGCACAGGCAAGGAGTCCTCCCTCTGTACCTTCTGGGGCACTGACCACCAGACATCGCCAGGAGCGGTGAGCACAGGAAAAACCCTCGGCTTACCAAAGGAATAAATAACCTCCCAGTCATGCTCTCCCTCATCCTCTAGACCCCTGAGGCTCTCCCTCCAGTGAGCACTGAGACGTTTCAGAGGTAAAAGTACAGGTAACAAAACATCACAGGGGGCAAGAGGCCCCTCAGCCTGGCTACCAGAGCCAGCCCGGGAGGGTGGGTGCGTAGATGGAAGTCCAGTGCCAGTATCTGTCACTGTGGCACAGCTGAAGACATTTTCCATGGAACCTTTGATTTCCCTTAAGTTTGGGGATCAGAATAGTGCTTCACCATAAACATCCAAGGCACATCTTCCTGTGGAACTCTCAGAAGGCAGGAAGGAGAGCAGAAAGACGCATTCATCGTCTAAAGTCATAGGGACTTTGAATGGAATTCCAATTCAGCTCCCTGCCTCCCTGCTAGCTAGTCCTATCTGGCTACCTTGCTCATCTCCATGAGCTTACAGTAAGCAGGGCAGGTAACTGACTGGCCAAGGCAGTCTACACCTTATCTAATTGAGCCCTCCCACTGTCCTGTGAGGTATGTATATTTTCCCTATTTAAGCAAGGGAAGTAAACAACTCAGCCAAGGTCACATAAGTAGTGAGCTGCAGATGATGCCACCTACCTTGAGGATTCAACCGGGAAATGTATGAAAAATGACCTAATATAGGAAGGAGCAGGCATATGGCAGATGATAAAAACTGGAAGTCACTAACACCAGTAATCAAACTTAGAAGCAGAGCCTTGCTTGTCTTCTAGTCTTTCTTCAGTTAAAAGAACATCTTAATGGCTTCCCAAGGACGCTCGGAGGGTTTCTCTCTCCTTGTCCCCTTGCTCCCCTCCCCTCCTTCAGTCTCCCTCCTCCTCCCCTCCACACCACCCTCAAACCTCTCAACCTCTGCGGCAGCACCTGGTCTCTGAAAGACAACTCAGTGGGGAGAGGAAGCTTCTGAAGCCCACGGAGCTTCCTTGTGCCTGTTACTGGACATATGTGCTGTTCAAGAGAGCCAGCAGTACTGGGAGAGGACGAGTCACTTTCTCAATATCCCCACTGCAAGAGCGAACAAGCCCCAAAGGAAACAGTACATTCATGAAAGAAATGATGCAGGAAAGATAGCACCGTGATGATAAGAGGAACCTAACACTGGTGTAGTTCAAGCTCTTCTGATGTCTGATCCTTGTGTATGCTGCCCTGTTTCATAATGGGGATTATTATTTCCTCTAATGAAATAAGGAAACCGAGTTAACAAAGTACTGCACTCATTACAGGCAGGGTGGTCTAGGCAGGAGGTGCCCTGGATGATGAAGACTCTCAGGCCACGAGGCCCTGTCCAAAGAAGATGCCCACAAGAGAATGGCTGCGGATGAAGGGGCACCATCATGAGTGCCCGCTCCACGCTCTCCTGGGCAGGGCCTCCACCCAGAGCAGCTCAGTAAACCCCCTAACCCTGCACAGGCACCCAGGTCAGTATGTCTTTATTATTCCTAATTTTAGATATGAGAAAATTAGGCAAAGAGGTTTAGTGTCTTCACTGAAAGTCATGGAGTTGATAAGCACCACGATTGGAACTCAGACCTTCTAATCTCCAAAAACTGTGCTTTTAAGCATATGCCACGCTGTTTTTGGAACCATACATCTTAGTATGAAAAGACATGGACAGGACACAAAACTAAAAGTGGAACAAAGACCTAGGCATTAGACCAGAGACCCTGCGCCTACTAGAAGAAAATGTAGACCAACTCTTCATCATGTCAGCTTAAAAATAAAATTCCTCTATTAAGATTCCTAAAATGCAAGAAGTAAAATCAAGAATCAATAAATGGTATCAAACTAAAAAGCTTCTTCACAGCAAAAGAAACAACCAGGAATGCTGTGCCTACAGAATGGGAAAAAGTCTTTTACAACTAGGTGCCCTCAAGCAGATGAATGGATAAAGAGAATGTGGTATATATAAACAATGGAATATTACTCAGCCATACAGAAGAATAAAATTACGGCATTTGCTGGTAAATGGATGAAACTGGAGACTACCATGCTAAATAAAATAAGACAAAAAACCAAAGGCTGAATGTTCTTTCTGATAGATGGATGCTAATACACAAATAGGGAGGGGGATATACATTCATTGGATTAGAGAAAGGGGAATGAAGGAAAGGGAAGGGAAGGGGGATGGGAATAGGAAAGACAGTAAAATGAATCAGACAGAACTTTCCTATGTTCATATATGAATACACCAACGGTGAAACTCCAAATCAGGTACAAACACAAGAATGGGAAGTTATACTCCACGAATGTATAACATGTTATAATACACTGTACTGTCACGTGTAGCTTAAAGAATAATTAGAAAAAGATTGAACAGGCTGGGCGCAGTGCACGTGCCTGTAATCCCAGTGGCTCGGGAGGCTGAGACGTGAGGATTGTAAATTCAAAGCCAGCCTCAGTAATGGCAAGGTGCTAAGCAACTCAGTGAGACCCTGTCTCTAAATAAGATACAAAATAAGGCTGGGGGTGTGGCTCAGACATGGACAGGAATTAGATATACCCTGAAAACTGTATTTAGAAAACATAAAAGGGGGTCTGTTTGCTTCTAGAAGGCAAAATTTCTGTATGATTTTAATGTGTCTATCTTCAAATAGACATAAAAGTTGTGGCAATGTTGTTGCTGATTACAATGAAAATAAGAGTGAATTTACTGACTTAAATAGGTGGGGGCTGGGGATGTGGCTCAAGCCACATGCTCGCCTGGCATGCGTGGGGTGCTAGGTTTGATTCTCAGCACCACATTAAAAAAAAAAAAAGATGTTGTGTCCCCCGAAAACTGAAAAATAAATATTAAAAAATTCTCTCTCTTTCCTCTCTAAAAAAAAAAAAAATAGGTGGTTTCTAGTTTGCATGTTTGATTTGTAGAACTTTTAACCTCAAGTTCTACAAATCAAACATGCAATTAAAACAGCATGTGTTAGAAGAGGCCTACAATGTATATAGACACGAGCTGCAGAATGGGTTTCTAACTTAAATAAAAATTCTGCGTTTTGAATTTTGTTCCTAAACACATGCATGTACATCAAAAAAAATTGGGGGTGCTGGGGATGTGGCTCAAGTGGTAGCGTGCTCGCCTGGCATGCGTGCGGCCTGGGTTTGATCCTCAGCACCACATACAAATAAAGATGTTGTGTCCATCCAGAATGAAAAAAAAAAAAAATTCTCTCTCTCTCTCTCTTTAAAAAAAAATTGGGCTTCAAAAATTTCTGTGAGATCTGTTTTTAGGTACTCAAAAAGAAATACAGGAATCACAGGCTATTTTTTTTCTTTCTTTTTTGGTGTCACTAGGAATGGAATCCAGGGGCACTATACCATTGAGCTGCCTGAGATCAGGCAGGCAAAGAGGAAGAAAAAGAGGACACAAAGAAACACCTCTTGGGTAGAAGTACACTGCAGAGCTGCCCAGAGAGCCAGCACCAGCCAGCATGTGCCAGACTACAGAGAACCCTCGTCCACCCTGTCCCCATGCCCTGAACATAAATCCTAGAGGGCAGAGAATTCCACAGACAACGCTGTCAGAATTGGCAAGTATTAGGATGTATGGCAGTTCTTAGGCCCCAACAATAACCAAATTCCAAGATTTTGATCTAACAGGCAACATTCCTTAGAGAACTCTGCTCCTAGTAGGGCAGTGCCCCAAGGTTCCCTGTCATGAAACATTTACTGCTCCTTACAAGGACATTTCCCCAAAATTTAGGGACATACTGGTCTACTCATTCCTTGATCCAAGAAAGCAAACTCTCTGATGCAAGTTTGAGCAATTTCGAAAATGCTACAACTTTTTAATATTCTATCTAGCGTATTCCCTTTGCCTACTGACCCTGCAAGTTCATCCAAACGAGAGTCATCAAGCTGGCTAGGCAAGGCCGACCTCCTCCATGCCAGCCAGCATGATGGCTCCCTGACTCCCTGCACTCCCTTTAGCCACTGCACAAATTCATACAGATATGAAGGTTTGAGAGAACAAAATAACTAACATCTTTCTTTTATCCAAAGAGATAAAGTTATATTGCAGAGACAAATATGGAAAAGGACACTCACCATAAGTGCAAATCATTTTACTAGCTTCTCT
The DNA here is from genome assembly GCF_001458135.2 of Marmota marmota marmota. Lineage (NCBI taxonomy): Eukaryota > Metazoa > Chordata > Mammalia > Rodentia > Sciuridae > Marmota > Marmota marmota. The sequence goes on from NW_025999869.1 coordinate 4,048,069, forward strand.
GAAGAGAAGAATTCCATTAGGAGATGATACATCAAAATTCAAACGCTGGGACCTAGAAAATAGAGCAAGAAATTAAACTATATGTGCAGATAAAGAAACCAAATATAGGTTGAAAATGTCCAGCATTTTCATTTATTGGAAGCAGTAGCAATACAATTATTTCTTACACTACCATTCCAATCAACAACTGTTGATAAAATATGTATGCTAATTTCCTCACGACAAAGATACTAGACAATTAAGAAGGGTTTTCTTTTATTTGTTGATTTAAAGAGTTTATAAAGATAGTATCTGACACCCTATATCACAGATTTCTCACCCCTCTTCTTTTTATGCAAAGTGGTTGGTGGATAGTAAGTAAAAAACCTTACGTGTACATGTATAAGTTTATACAGAAACGTGGACAGAGTTGTATTTATAATCTGACATCTTCTATAGTATCTGGTACCTATTTTTAAAGCAAGTTCTAAAGTGACATAAAGGAGATGCAGGTACTTTTAATACTGCACAAATTTATAATGAATCATGTGGCCCTTCAAGCAAATTTCAAACACATTAAATTACACTACAGATTATGGTGTCCAGTGCCCCTGGATTAAGTGTAGAGAAACAAATGCAAAAGTTCTCTGAGAATATTCCACTTCCCTGGTTCCTGATAGGTGTGGAACAGGGTCCAGAACTGACAAGCCACCCTGACACAGTTCTACTTTTAGAACATTTCTTTGTCTTTAGTTGGCTCTGACATGCTCTGTTGATGTGCTTTCAAGATATGATTTTTTTTTTAAAAATTAGCAACAAACCAAAAACCCAAAAGCAAACACATTGTTGAAGTCCTGTTTGCCACAAATAGAACTGTTGTTTCCCTATGTGTTTTCAAAATAGCATCCCCTGCAATAACGTCTGAAAAATATTATTATAAACATGTGATAATTGTATGCAAACACATACAATTCCTGATTAGAGAAAAGAAATGGAATATATACATTTGCATTACATTCTAGAGAAATACAGATAACATTTTCACTAGGTAATTCTTAGAATATTTGTGCTAGATATCAATTATATGCCTGTGGCAGACATAAAATGCTTTACAATATATAATGCAATGATTTTTTCCTTTACTAGTAAATGCTGTATCAGTAACATATAGTATCAACAATCTGGTTTAAAAAATGACATTTGATGGACAAAAATTTCTAATATAAAATACAAAGCCAATCTTCTTTTAGTATTTAAAGCACTCCACAAGAATGGTTTAAAAAAAATTAATGTTTTCAAAAGAAAAATACATTTCTTTGCCAGGTCTTTTCCACCTCATTTTAGAGTAAAGATTTTAAATTGCAGTGGTAAACACTTGGCAAGAGAGAGACAATCAGAGTTGCACCCCCCTCCCCTGCTGGCATCTCCCTTCATGGCGCTGTTTACAAGGAGGCACTGATGGAGCAGGACGGCTAAGTGACAGGTAATTTGGTGCTGAGCAATATTCACAATGACATATTTTAAAGAGGTAAACACAATTAGCTTGTTCAGTTGCTCTCTTTTAGCTACATTTTGTTAATATTTCTATGCAGGGTTTGTGAATCTCTGCTGGTCTATGCAAATTCTAAGGGCCATCCAGGCAATTTCCAAGAAGTGTCACAGTTGCTATTTCAGTGAAAACTGTGAGTGCATGAATCATCCAAACACATCCTGGCATCAAGGAGGAGGCACAGCGTCCAAGTGGAAGCGGGGACAATCCCTAGTGCTACCAAGGCAACAGCCACGTGCCCATGAGCTGCTCTGGGACGTAGGTTCTCACACACAAAGTGGAGATCCCCTAAACTTCTTTCCTGCTCTAAATTCTATAGGATTACAGTTAAGCAGGGAAATAGTTGAAAGAGCTCTCCTTCCCTCCACTTTGTGACTAAATAATGGAGCTGTAGTCTTCTAATGTTTCCATTTCCCTAATCTCCACATGACCCAAGGTCACTGTGTCTCTTTCCCAGTTGTATTTCTCCTCCATTTGTCCCTTCCTCATCTCCCTCCTCCGCTCTTCGGCCCTCTCTATTTCCATTGCTGTCCCCATCACCTTCATCTCCGCCCCTGGGTATGATGTGGGGACATTCTCCCACTTCCAGTTACGTTGCCCACCTGTTCTGCATCAGTTCTGCGATAAGCTTCAAGATGGGAGTTGTGCACGCTGGCTCCGCGTACCACTGCTCAACAGCCCTCTGCAGAACTGGGAGATACGTTGGGTACCTTCCGTAAAAGTCTGTTAAGGAATTTAAGGGTCTAAAAACAAACAACAACACAAAACTAAACTGTTTCTGAAAATTGATGCCACCTGTTCCATGTTTAGTATACAATGGCAGTAATTTTACGAATGACAAAGTCTTTCCAACCTGTATGCCTATACTTTTGGTGGCTGCATATGATCTGCATTTATTTGTAATACATCCCATTGATTACACTGTTTTTAGTATTATTTATAAATGGAAGCTATACTTTTAAAATATCATGCAAGTTACATTTTTAAAAAGTTTGTTATAGTTATAGATGGACGGCATGCCTTTATTTATTTTTTATGTGGTGCTGAGGATCAAACCCAGTGCCTCACACATGCTAGGCAAGTGCTCTGCCACTGAGCTACAGCCCCAGCTCATAAGTAACATATTTAAAAAATTATATTTGTGTTGTAGGAAAGGAAAATAAATTGAGTAAAAGAGGAATAAAGACATACTTGAGTCACTGTTATCAGGGTTTCTTGGGAACTATATAAAGAAAAATATTATGAAATTTTAAACACACATAGAAATAGTAACACTAAATCTCATGTATCTATGTCCCAGCTTCAGGATTACCTACATTGCTTTTTTAAAGTTGTTAACTTGCTTTGCTTGGTCCCACTTATAGCTACAAGAAACATCTGGGATGCCAGCTTGAAGAAAAGCTGAGCAACTATTAACACACTCAGGGTCAGCAGTGCTAAAAGGCAGTCTCATGTGCACACAAGAAGAAACTCTCCAACATCCGCATGAGCACCAAGGAGTGTATGCCCTCCAAAAAGCCCCAGACGGGGATGTGAGAACCTGGTACACTCCTGAGCCAGCGTCACCAGCCTTTGGAATTACCTCCTCTCCTTGCCAAACAGACACATAAACACAGGACCAAGGCCTAAAGCTACTGCAGAAAAACTTCAACAATGCCACTGCTTTCATTTCTTTTTTCTTTCCCCATCTTTTTCTGATGTTTTCTACTCTTCTTGTCCATTTCAGGTGAAAGTGCTGAAAAGAACCACTGAATAGTGTTCTTTTTTCTGTGTGGTGTGGGTAGGGGTCTCCAGGGTGAGAAACTTCTCCATGACCTGATGTCTTGCTCTTGGGACATATCTCTAGCTCTTCAGCATGGCACACCAGGCCCTTTAAGATGTGGCTCCGCTCCTGCAGCCTCACCGCCTGGCACTTCTACTCTCCCTACAGCCATGCACCGCTCCCTGCAAATCTGTGATGCTAAGGTGTCTCCTCTCCTCCTGACACTGCTTCCTTCTGCCCCAGTCCTGTCCTTCAATACCTAGCTCAAGTTTCACCTCCTCTGGGGTGTTTTACCCATTCTGTCAAATGGCAGGAATCTTCCCCATCTCTGTTCAGGGAGCACTTCTGACCACGTTATATAACATAGTGACTCAAGGTTGGCTGGCTGCTCATACATCTATCCCACTAGACAGTGAGTTTCTAAAGGGAAGAAACCTGTGCCTCCCTCCTAGCTCCCTGCTAATTCCTATTTGCCCTCCAGAGTTCAATGCATATCAGTTATTCCAGGAAGCCATTTCTGACACGCTGCAGGCCCCCACCCCAGCCTGAGTTGGGAGTGATTCCTAGGTGCGACTGTAGGATTCTGGGCTAGCGTCACATGACACTTCAGCATCAGCTTTCTGAGGGCAGGGACTAGGTACTTGGTATGCACAGCCTGGCACAAATGTAGGTTTCAAAAAATATCAGTCCCACAAACCTGCCAATCTATAAATGAGGTCCAGTGTGCTTAATCAGAACTGTTTAACTGTATATTTCACTTTGAAGCTTTAGAAAATAATTTACATAAAGAAAATAAGTCCTCTAAAGCCTTAAGAGTGCTTTCCCCACTAGAGTTGCCATGTGAAAGCTGTGTTTATAATGAAACAAGTATTTAGTGAAGTCCTACTCTGCAACAAGCACTATTGTGAGAGTCTCCAGAGACACCAATGAACAAAACATTAGAGAAACCCTTGCCCTCATGGAATTGATATTCTGATAGTATAGAGAACAAAATAAGTATTCAATGTAAAGGAAAATAAAGCAGGGAATGGAGAAGTAGTGAGTGTACGTGCACGGGTAAGATTTCAGTTGAATGAGGATGATACAAATATACTGAATGAGTTTGATCATGAACTTTACTTTGGCTCTTGTCAGATAACTTACTTTTCTATGTCCTGAAAGCTGTTATTTTTGAAAGATGGTGCTCTATACTGTTCTTGGGGCCAGGGACCCAGAGTTAAGGAAGACGCAGTGTTTGCTCACTGGGAATTCATGCTGGGAATTCCAGGGTGGCACGGGGATAAGGAATGTGAAGAATACTAGAATTCTGAGGCAGAGCCAGAGGAGCACAGGTAAGAAAATGTTCCATCAAGAGCTCACTTGAGGGAGCATTAGTGAGAGAACATCTGAAGGCCCACCAGGAAACTGCAGAGATCCAAATATCAGAACTAAGCCCAGAGAGGCCCACAGGTCCCTGTGCCAAGCACTCTAACGGCATTAGGACCGTGGTATTTTTCAGAGCACACGGCATTCACTATGGACAAAGCCAGGGGACGTGAGGGGATGTGCTTTTTTCTGTGTGGAATGAGAGTGGTGACAATTCTAATATGCTTCTGACAGAGGTGACTGCCACAGAGAAGATGAGTGATTACTGGAAAGCAGAGCAGAGGTCCACCAAGCCGAGAGGTTGAAAGGGCTTCACAGTGAGAGCAGCAGGCTCAGACTACAGGTGAGATGGAAACCCACTCTAGGAGCTTAATTTTCCAGTGGCCTTATGAGAGCTCCACATATAAGATAGGATGAAGAGGGCGGGAGCCCTCAGGTAGAAGAGGCACAGACCTAATTTCACCTAGATTTTCTCAATGAATTCTGAAGGTCCACATCAAGTAAGTGAAAAACAATGGCATACAGCAACATCTTACTGGACGCTAAGTATAAAAATGTGAAAAGTATCGGATTTTTGTCTACGTAACCATCCATCCATGTACGCTGTGGTTTATAGTTACCATGCGCTGAACCCCAAGAAAGCAGTAATGAGTAGACTTGATTCTTTTCCTCTGGGATTTCACAGCAGAGAAAGCATCAGAATACACCAGAAGGCCAACGCCAGAGTTCTTACTAAAACCTCCAAGAGATAAGGGTCTGAGGATGGGATTCCTAAACAGAAACAGCCGGCCACTTAGTTCATTTAAAGGTTCTCCAGGAAGATGCAAACACCTGGACCTTTGTTCATGAAGGCAACTGTGCTGCTGGGAGCCCCTCCTCTCGGTCCAGCAAATGCCTGTCCATTCTCTGAAGCTACCTGAATTCTCCCAGGAAGCCTCCCTATTTGGGAGCCTCCAAACCAATAATCTCTTCCTTGTCTGTGTTTACCTGGCCTGTTGCAGGTTTTCTGTTTTAGGGAGGGTGGTGGTATTGGGGATTGAACCCAGAGGTGCTTCACCATGGGACAACATCCCCGCTCTTCTTATTTTTTTAGACAGGGTTTAACTAAGTTGCTTAGGAACTTGCTGAGGCTGACCTCAAATTTACAATCCTCCTGCCTTAACCTCTAGAGCTGCTAGGATTACAGGTGAGCACCACTGCGTCTGGCTTGTGGCATGTATCTTTATCTTAACACATGGATGAATAACTGTTCATTCCTTTTTGTGTCTACTAGACTGTGAGCTTCTGAAAAGCATCATTCTCCCTTATGCCTGGCACAAAACACAGTCAAAACATGCCTGCTCTGTGAATTTTCAGGCTTACTTTCTTGCCAGTTTCTATCTGTCCAACATCATATCGCCAACTGCTTTCTTCATGACTTATTCTTCTGCTCGGCATAGTCCTAGCTGCTCTGGGAGGTTGAAGCCAGAGGACTGCTTGAAACCAGGAGTTCAAGAACCAGCCTGGGCAATAATATAAAACAGAAAAAGAAATATAGTTCTAATTTTTATTTTTTTGGTACGAGGATTGAACCCCAGGACACTTAACTACTGAGCCACATTGTTTTGTTTTGAGACAGGGTATTGCTAAGTTGCTGAGGCTGGTTTTGAACTTGCACTCCTCCTGACTCAGCCTCCTAAGCTGCTTCGGTTATAGGTGCACACCACCACACCTGGCTATAGTTCTGATTTTGTTGGTCAATCAAAACCTATTCCTATGGAATAAGGATCTACATTCTATAGCTTGGTATTCAAGGGACCCAGACAATCTGTTTCCAAGCATGAAGTAAGTGTTATCTACAATAAAACATCTTCTTTGTTGCTTCCTTTCTAGTCCTGGGATGAGGCTAACTGAAAATCGGTCTCTTCCCATTTCCCTATAGACCAGTCCTATGTATTTGGTACGATTCAGGGCCAAGTCTTCAGGTTTACAAAGGCATTCCTGACCCCCAGCTAAACACCATCAATTTCCTATTAGTATTTTGTTATGTCACTGACCACTTTCTACGTGTTAGTACAAGTCATTTATGTAGATAGTGGAGTCTGCTGAGCTAAAGCTCATTTGGGGGTAGGATTTGGGTCTAAGTAATCTCTACCCCTCATGAGGCCTAGTGCACTGGACCAAGAAAGCCCAATGTGTTAACTATTTAAGTGAACCAGGGGGATTTTCTCATCTCATTCTGTTATTAGGAAAGGAAATAGATAGTGGTGGACAGTGTGTCTTTTGTGACAGAAACTGTACCAGAACTTTTACATAATCACAGAATCACAACACTTTTCATAACAGAACTGCAAGATGGCTATTAACAGTCCTGTTCTACGGAGATGAAAACTATGATATGGGGACACCAGGTAATTCACTCACGACCCACAGGCTTCCAAGAGGTGAAACCAGGACTGGGATCTAATACTGTCTTATTGTGAGGTCTATGCTCTTCTGCATTTCACCTTGTTTTGTCTGTCTTTGCATGATATGCTTATGCACGTTAATAAACAGCACTGAAGGCCTGACTGGATATCAGTGAGTTCAAAGAGCACGACAATTAAGACCGAGTGTGAGGAAACAGCATCATACGCATTCCTTCCCCCGCCCCCCACAATTCCTCTGGATTTTTGATGCTTCAGTCTAAGGACAGCCTGGGACAAGTTTAAACACAGTTATTAAATGCACTACAAGGGAAGGAGTCTCCTTATTGTTGCATTCTCACTATGAGGCAAAGAAGTACACCAGTCGGTCTCTTCAGTTCTCTAGTTGTGGAAACAATTTATCAAGATGGTTGCTGCTCACTTTCAGGCAATTTAGTTTTGGAGGGACAGAGTGATAAGCAATGTAGTTTGTAGCAGTTAATGCAGTCAGTGTTTGTAGAAATGTTTTTGAATTAAATAGCTAACCACTAAAATAGCATTTTATCAAATAATTGTCATAAATAAAATGCATTTTGACTTTAAGATGACATGTGCTCTTATAGGAATGTTTCTTCTGCATGCTAAGGATTGTATAACATATTAAAGAATACACATTTATGGGGATAAAAGGCAAATAAACTTCCCCAGCAGTAATGTGGGAATCATCACTGACGGTTTGACATATCAATATTTCAGGAAGAATAAATGACTTTCATATCCATGTTTTTTTTTATCATATACTTATTCATTTTTGCATTACTGAATACTTTGGAAAGAATCTGTACTTTATCACCTGAAACTGCTTAAAGTATTTCGAAATATTTTAATAAAGCCTTTTGAATTATCAAATAATGTAACTTTTAAACAAATTTTACTATTATTATAAATATTTGCTCTTCATCCCTTGCCCAAAGGAAAACTATAAATCTTGTCTCAACTGAATGAACACCATTTATCATATTCATTTCGTTGTCAATACAATTATGAAAAGCCTTTGGCCTTTTCCCAAGGAAGCTGATTTGCCACAGAAACTCAATTATTATAAGCAAGGCCAGTACCAAACCACTGCATTTGGCAATCTAACACAGACTCCTGCATAACTGACACTTCGCCCTCCGCCCCTGACCCTAATAACGTCGACATCTATGGTCAAATGGAGGAGACAATGGTTTCTAGCTCAAAATGAACAGTAAGTCCTAAGATTTTCCATTTGCTATATTCTGCCATCTGCTGGACAAAAGTTTCATTTCAGCTAGGTGCGGAAAGAAAGGAGTTAAGAAATGGAGAACTAATTTGATCCTTTGGTACTGGGTGTGGGGGGTGGTTCTTGACCTCAAATGGTAGCTAAAACTGCTGAAGAGAGGTAAAATGCCAACTGCTGAGCTTCAAGAGAACTATCGATACCAGAGTGCCCAGACTGGACTTGGGTAATTTTCAATATAAATGAAAAGTTTTGACTTTGAGAGCTGATGTTTCTGTTTGAAGAAACAGAAAGGGTATGTAGGTCAGTGAAGTTTGACCTTTAAAATCAGAGGACTTATACCTTTCCATGTTAGAACTTACAATCTCCACACATGTACGTTATATGCTTAGGTAAATGACATATCTGATTCTCCAGAGACATGGAAAAATCTTACCTCTAAACCTTTCCTGAGCACATAAATCTGAGAAGTAGTGTAGGGGCTGTGGCTGTGGCTCAGTGGTAGTGCACTTGCCTGGCATGTATGAGGCACTGGGTTTGATTCTCAGCACCACATATAAATATATAAAGGTATATCAACAACCAAAAAAAAATTAAAAAAAATACGAGTGTATACTAAAATTAGTGTTTAAATATTTGATAACGTACAGAGTTCTCTTGAACATGCCCATCTCCCCTGCTGGTTATGCTTTTGGCCTTAACTGTGACACGGCAGTTGATAAGAGCCTTTAGAAGTTTCTTTTGCAATTTATGAAGGAAAGAAAGGGTAAGAAAGGTTTGACCTTTCAAAGCAAATCAAAGTGTGACTTAAGAAGCTGCTTAGCTTTAAACTAGAATTTTTTCTCATGTGCTCTGAAGATTACAAGTTTAAAAGGAATGAAGCCATTACTTACACTTACTCTAGAAGTTGTCACTTCCTATTAGGATCAAAGATGATTTGTACCCACTGTTAAAATGTTGATAACTATTTATGACTAGTGATTATATATGCTAGACATTTCAGAAAAAGCATTACATATTTTAATGGTCACAGTAAGCCTTGACACTGCATAATCCCCTTTTTTTAGATGATGAAACTAGGTCTTGAAGAGAAATGACTTGGCCAGGTTCACACAGTCAAGGAGGGGCTGGATTTGCAGCCTTGTCCATCTGGCACCAAAGCCTGTGCTCTGCCTCCTTGCACGTGATGGGCACTTCTATGGGAGACTTCTTCCCTGTCTGTACTGAACCTTAGCCATGGCAAATTCAAATTTTACCCCAAATGACAAATCCTGACTACTGACTTCCTTCTCTTTTCATGTCCATTAAAATTTTCTTCGGGATGAAGAACTGTGGCGTGATGAATTAAGGCCTGCTCAGCCTTGCTCGTTGAGATGAGTAGATATTCAAATCTGCTCAACAATGACCAATGGCAGGATCCCATGCCAGTCAGGTTTTCCCTGTACCCCCAACATAAACAATCACAGGGGGAAGCGATTTTTAAGTTGTCAATATTTAATGGCACCAAAAAATTGACCTCTCTGAGTTGGGTCTCCGAACGCTGTGCTCAGTTATCTGCACACTGCCACTGTGCTGTAATTTTTAGCTGATTACACATTAGTTCATTTAGCTTTGTTTCCTCTTCCCTACTGTGCCATACTATTAAACGAAAGCGAGGGGCCTGGCATCCCTCTGTGCACAGAGCTGGTATTGTCACAGTGTAATAAGGATACATCCAGTCAAACAGCATGGTGTAGCTGGTCTTTGTGTTCAGTGCAAAGGCAATCCCTCGAAGATCTCTTGCCAGCCCGATCAACATACGCTGTCAGTGGGAAAGAGACACAGTAATTGATTTTCACGTTAGTGCAGAGCAGATGGAGTAATAATCAGGCAATAATGACCACATATCTGATTTTGATTCATTAGCTAAAATGTCTCGTTCAGGTCCCTTTCTATAGAAAACCATAGACTCTTTAAACAAACAGATCATCAATCTGCTAACCAATTCTACTTTGCTTCTTATAAACTGAGCTACGTCACAATTCTAGAAGCTTAGAGTTATTTAGATTCTTAACATATTTTGTTTGGATACTGCCAAATTTGGGGATGCGGGGAGTGACCAAGATTGATTATTTCACAAAACTGATATGTACAGGGTCTAGACATTATTTAATAATAGCAACTCTTAACACTGGCCTGCATAAAATCATTCTCACTATACAATTTAGAGTCCACCCTGGAAACGTACTGATATTTAAAGATTCCTAAAAAATGTTTAATAACTTAGGACAAAATAAAACTGGCTAAGTGACCTACTGGTACTATGACACAACCAGAATGGCAGTCACAGACCTCAAGTAAGGAAGAGCTTTACAGTCAATGTCATGAGACTTTTAAATCCTAGGTTCACTTAATTCTTAATTGCTAGTCAATTTATCTGTCTCAGATTTCTCATCTATAAGAGGGGCAAACAATGCCTCTAACAAACTCTGAGGAATAATCTTGTAAAATGCCTCAGCAAGAGTGTGAAACACAGCAAATGGTCCTCAGTATTCAGTTTTATAGGGGGAGTAAAAAAAAAAAAAGAGAAAAAAAAAAGTAAAAAAGGAGAAGAAAGAAAGACCTTCTCTTGAATAAAAGAGATCTGACTTGTATCCTGGACTCTTAATTAAGCTGTCCTTAGGATGATGCTTGGGAAGAGAAAAAGAAACCCATGAACAGATGCTAGAATGTCAGAACAAAGAGCACAAATAAACATAATTGCAGAACAAGGGGGTGGGATAATTGAGATATGCAATCGTGACTTCTGAAGATACTGTTTCAGGAAAAAACGGCCAGAAAATGGCCTCTAAACTTTTCTTTTTATCAGATTTCTCTTTTTCTTCATACTCTGATAATAAATGAGACTCATGTTCAGGAAGGAGTTAAAATGATCATTAAGGAGGCAGTAGATCCCAACTGTCATCTGAAGGACTGAAGAGCACTTCAAGGGAGCAAGTGACAGTTCAACTGTCACAAGTCTCTGGCATCTCCTCCTGCCCCCTACTCTTCCTAAGAGCCGACTCAACATACCTGGATGTTGTCCATAAGAACATGCACTTTCTACTGTCCAACGGTGTATGGAAGGCCCAAGTTCTGAAGCGGAAAAATACTGTGCCTTGAAGGCAATGACCTGCTCCTTTTCTCTTCATCCCCCATCCTGTTTTTCTGCACCTGACTGGCCTCCTTGTAGGTGCTGTGCACGACCCACTGCTGCTTTTCAGCATTCTGCTGGGATGCAGCCTTTCTTCACCCCTGGAACTGTTCCGCTCTCTGTCTCGGCTCTGCACATTTCTGACAGCCTCCAGAACAGAGCGCATCTTCTAAGAAGCCTTCTTGGAACAGTTCTGTTCCGGCTGCGGTATGTGCAGTCCAGGGATTCTCTGTGGGCCTCTGCCACCGTCAAGTTGGCCATTTTGCTGTTTTTACTACATACACTTATACATTACAGGCTACACTTACAAAAAGCTTCCACTGACATACAAAAGACCCACCACTCAACTCTAAATTAGTTACCAAGAACCATGAATCCTGCTTTCTTTATACCTAAGTACAAAGAGCTTTAATATTTTAAACTATCATCATTTTATAAAAATGGTTAATTTTTATCATATTTTTCTTAAAAGATGCCAAGTTAACAGAAGTACTCTAATTAACTCAAATCCATAGGTTTTTTTTTTTTTTTTTTTTTTTTTTTTTTTAAATGCACTGGCCATGAAATGGTATCAATGTTTCATTTNTGTGAGGAAACAGCATCATACGCATTCCTTCCCCCGCCCCCCACAATTCCTCTGGATTTTTGATGCTTCAGTCTAAGGACAGCCTGGGACAAGTTTAAACACAGTTATTAAATGCACTGGCCATGAAATGGTATCAATGTTTCATTTTAGAAAATGTTGCTACAGAACAGAGGAAGCATATAATAACTATATGTAAGTTTTAAATAGATTTAACTGAGCAGGAAAGTACAGTATTAAAGTTAATAAGAAATAGATTTCTTAGAGTCAAACAGTACCTTTTATCTCTAAGCAGCACAGAGTGCTGTAAGAGTCTACACAGCTAAACAATACTAAAAGGGTATTTTCTCCCTAGCTCTGGAATGAGATAGGGAAGAGTTAACTAGGAGCTCAATTCTGGGCTACGGAAGAATTGGAGAGTGAGGGGTCATCTGGTTGAAATTTAGGGGAAGAGGAACCACAACTTACCATCTCATTTAAAACAGGACAAAGAGGTCCATTTTAAAAGTTGCCTTTCTCCTGTGGCTGGTCATCACTAAGACTGATCTGTGAAGCGAGAGGCTTCTGCATTTCTAGTGAGGCAGTGTGTGAAGCGGGGCAAGCCTGGCGATCTAACCCTATGGCTTCCTTTTTCAATAGCTCAAGAGAAACCGCTGAGCGCTTCAGTCCACTGCATGGTGAACGGTTGTCTGTGTGCCAAGCGTGAGACGGATGGGCTGGGAAACAGCTGAACCGCGGCTCCTTCCACCCTGACCCCCAAAACAGGGTTTCTAATGGAAAGTCTGACAGACCCTTTACTGTAGTGGCACTACTGGGGGCAGCTATAATATTATCCTCATAATTCTACCATATAATAACAACAAAGAAAAGGAAGGTGAAGGGTCATTGTGCTTTGTCTTTAGAATTAAGATGGCTGTCTTCATCCTTACAGCACACTCTTAATTCTGGAGACACATCTTAATAACCTCTAAATAGTTCCAACAAAAGAGCCGTGTCAGAGGAACGAGCAGGCCCCAAGGTGTTTCAACTGGAGTGTTTTCATCTGCCTTTATTGCTCTATCCCTCTCCAGAATTAAGGCAATAACCTGTGATAAATTATTCAGGAACTGCTACAGGGATCAAAGCAAAATCATTCTGTTAAAGTGCTGTTTGCAACATTTGGCACTTAGTGCGAAAACTTTTAATGTGCGCATGCTGAAAATCAAGGATTTTAAATAATTTAACATTGTGGAGTTTTTACGAAGGGACTAAAGATAGCAGGTTTCTATTTAACTGCTCCTCTACCTCTGCGAAGTTTTCATTCATTTTCCTTAAAACTGATGACGTCATGGCCAAATCAAAAATGATGCGTGAATCTGGGAAGTAATAGACTTGAGTTGGTTCTAAGATAGGGAAAGTTACAGGGGAAAAATGGCATTTTGGGGGATAATACTCCAGGGCCAGGGTTTGTTACAGTATTTCCCCCTTTACTTTGGAGAGAAGAAACTCAAGACAAAAATTCAATGTTCTCTTCAATTTTATTAGGACTAAGTAGGAAAACAAAACTATAAATTTAAGAGTTTTCTAGCATTTTCTTTCCTCACAACGATATTTCAATTTGGCAACACAGGTCCTTAATGTTTAAGTTTATCCCGGAATCTACATTTGCAAAATATCTATAAATAGGGAGTTAGAAAATCCTGGTAAGGGTTGCAAATTAAATGAATTTGGCAGTCCTGAGGCATTTTCATAGAGATATTTTAACAGCATCACCTCCTGTGGATTGGAATACTAAATGCTTTATTGAAGAACAAAACAGAACTGTTTTTATCTCTAGTACTTGCAAAATGAAGTACCTGAAAGCACTTTTGCATGTATTATTTATTCATCATGATAGAAAAATAGCCTTAACCTAATAAATTACATTTAAAAGCATTTAGTGCAAAAGTTTTGTTTATGATAAAGCAACAGATTTAGTTCTTTATCGGTGGCTTAAAGCACCAAGTTTCTTTATACAAATTAGACAGATGGTGCTTACAGTAGAATTTACTAAAGGTCTGTCACAACAAATGCAGCCAAGCTGCATATTTAATCACTGCAGAATCTTGTCTACCTGCAGCTGCCAACTGCTAATCCAATTTCCCTGATAAATGTGGCAAGAGACACGATCAGCAATAAAGAGCATCTAACTCCATTTTCCTGCAGGGCGTCTTTTGATGAACATTTAGGACGGAAGCACGGAGTGCACTGTGTGGCCTTGGTTCGTGGCAGCTGCATGCATTCTGAGGCACAGTTCTCAGGTTACTCACTTAATTCTGCCACTATCATTACGTTGCTATTGATCTCAGTAGCTGTTGCCTACACAGCATTACTCTAGATGAAGCTGAATCAGGCAGTTATCATGCATCAAACTTGCTCAAAAGCCTGGAGATTTCCCCTTAATTACTTGTGATTTTATTTGCAAATACCGTTAAAGTGTAATCAAGCAGTCACTTTCCAGGGTCGTTAAGAACTTGCTGGTTTAGGGATATATCACTGGAACTCCATTAAAAATGACTCTAGGAAGATGGTTTCTATCAAACTAGATGGGATTACATCAAACCAGGCTTCAAACATAATGAAATCTTCAAATGAGACAAATATAATTTTTATAAAGATGGTGTTTTTGAGCCTCACTGCCTCTTTTTGATAAAGGGCAGCAATGACCACCTTAAAGCTTCAAGGACTTTGTTGGTCAGTAAAGATATTTGGAAGACATCTAAAAAATACAGTTAAATACAGTGGAAACTGAAAAAAGAATTTCAGCAAAAATATAAGAAAATCTGTAATTTTTTTGGTATTAAAATTTTATAACTATGACAGCTTGATAAGCATTTATTTAAAAAACTCCATTTAAAATTAAAAGGTACATACAGCATTTGGCTAATTATTTTTTGGCAGGAGAATTATACATATAGCATCAAAGGCCACTGTTTTTTTATTTGACCTGTTAATTTTGTGTGTGTGTGTGTGTGTGTGTGTGTGTGTGAAGAGGAGCCATCATGCAAAAGGTGGTGAATATTCCAATGCATTTCAAATAATAAAATATGACTCAGCCTCAGCAATGAAGGTGCTTATATTCTCCAGAGTGCACTTATTAGTTTTTTAAAAATAATAATCAGTGTCAATCTATTTAATATAGACTTGCTACATTATAATTTCAAGAGATACTATTTCTATTTACAGAGCTGTGCTTCCCATCCCCCACGTTAAAATATGGGGCTGTTTTGTCACAAACAGCTTGCTACACTTAAGGATTTTACTAATAAAACATAATGTTGTCTTAGATATTATGACTGTTGCCACAGCTGAACTGACTTGTCAAATCAATCCTAATATGGCTCCCACAGGCACATAAAAACCTTATTTAGCTATCAGTTATCCTAATCACTTTGTTCAGTTTAAGAATGCAATACTTCAAGACCAGCTCCTATTTATACATATATGCCTAGCCATTTAATAAAGTCTTGATTTATATAAATTCCGGTTTAAAAAAATATTTAGAGATGTAATGTTTTAGCATGTGTGTATTTGTGCATTTCTCCATATGGGTAAGTTGAAATGTAAAGTGCAGAGTAGATGAAGGCATCGAGATGTTTAAAGTGGTGTGTGGACCCAGGAGAAATGTTCTATTAAAGAGAGTAACTGCCATAAGAGACAAGTCTGCGCCATCCAATCCTGAACAGACCGTCCAAAACCATTCACTGAACTCAGAGTCCATTTTTATAAAAAACTAAAAAAAGTCTTACACGAAAAGTATGATCCAAAGACACTTGCATTTGGGAACACTGACCCATGCATACAGATGCAGGTCTGAGGAGCATAGAGCACATAGATAGATACACAAGCCCCTTTCTGGATCCAGATATTCTAGAAAGGTCAGAATTGTCTTTCTTCACGTTGAGAAATAAACTCACCTTTACATCTTCTTGTTTGAAGTTGTTGTTGAATATCTGTAATACTGTTTCAAAAGAGACTGTAAGAGGCAGCATGAAATTCTCAAATTCATCCTCATCTTCGCCTATTAGAGAAACAAAAGGGTCACCATGGTTTAAAATGCAGGCTATTGTACATTAGCCTCACAATGAGTGCTCCACTCAGGCTTAGAAATGTTCCCGAGAAGAGGTCAGCCTGCATTCACATCCATGCCACATTTTGTGCTTTGGCTCATTGAATATTCTGGTGTTTTGCCTTCTCTTTTGCACCAAATGAAATAGCAACATTACTTACTATCTATTTTTTTTTTTTTTTTACTGGCTCTTTATTGGATTGAACAGACTCATGCCCCAGGCATTTCAGCTCTTTAGCTTCTGGGGCCCCCAGAGCTTCCCTGATGCTTCAAGGAAGGCCTCAGAGACAAGGGTCTTTTCTCCCCCTTCTTTTTGGGTGCCAAGGCCCTACAGGGCTCATAGACTCAGATGCCCAGATAGATAGCTCTAAGTTATTATTCTTTTTTATTTATGTGCTTTTAAAAATTTAATTTATTAAATAGATGGTGGGGAAAATTTTAATCTGCCAAAAAAGGATGGGGCCCCTTGGGGATCATTGTAGATTTTAAATACATGCATCGAGGGCACACATCTTCTTACACTAAGCTTCCTTTACATAAAGACAAGAGGAAAAAGAGAGATTTCCTATTAATTTTTCACTTCAAAGGTAGACTGTAGTTTTCTCAAGGATTCTGCCAAAACAGAATCTTTACTTCACCCATGGATATGCACAAGTAATAATTTATATAGTTTCTTTTCAAAAACAGTTTCTTCTAAATGAGACTGAGTTCCCTCATTTGTCCCAGGCCACAGTGAACCACAAGCCCCACTTTACTAGTGAAGAAACAGGCAGAGAGAGAGGTGAGTGTCTTGTTAGGGAGAATGACATAGCTGGGGGTGGACATATGGCCCGGGCTTTCCGCAGGTGATGGTGTAGGAGAGGATGGACCTGGGGCATGAGTGAGGATCCAAGATCTTAGACAAGACCAGTGATCCTCACTACGGTGCTTGATCAAGACCACGAACATCACCTGGGGACTTGTTAGGAGCTAATTTCCAGATTCCATCCCAGATCAGTAGTTTTGTTCTAACAAGCTTTCCAGGTGATTCAGATGCCTGCGACATTTGAGCAATACTACTCTCCACATTATTTTACAGGCAAGGAAACTGTCAAGGCCACAAACACAAGTGATCCATGGCAGGATCCTTTGACTCTTTAGAAGTGGCTCATCTAAATGACCCGATCTTTTAGGACTTCTCTCTTCCCTTCAACTTTACATACTTTGTTTCATGAGTCCAACAGAACCAGGCACTGAGCTTTCCTGTGAGGTGTCAACAGGCCAAGAAGTCTTTCCTACTGTGTTGTTCTGAACAGGTATCAAGGTAGACCACATGAAAATCCCTGCTCTGTCAACTGGCTCTGTGGCCAAGTGAGAGACCTCTTAGGTAAAATGTCCTCTATCCAGTGGTGATGACATTAGATCTACATGGAAGCTGTTCTTATTTGTCAAGGCCTACATCAAGTGACAGCTTCTCAATGTCCAAGTTAAGCTCTACCCAGTACCTTTGCAAGAACTCCCCCTTCTTCTTTTGGATTTCCGTGGCATTTGGCCTCTTCTCCCCCACCCCCACATTTTTTTTTTTTTTTTAATTTTTTTTATTGTGGGTTGTTCAAAACATTACAAATTTCTTGACATATCATATTCCACACTTTGATTCAAGTGGGTTATGAACTCCCACCTTCACCCCATACACAGATTGCAGAATCACATCAGTTACACATCCATTGATTTACATATTGCCAT
>NW_025999869.1:4066346-4164423 GCF_001458135.2 Marmota marmota marmota
ATGATGCTAGCCTGAGGCTTAGCATAGATTGCTTTTACAATATTGAGGTATGTTCCTGTTATCCCTAGTTTTTCTAGAGTTTTGAACATAAAGGGATGCTGTACTTTGTCGAATGCTTTTTCCGCATCTATCGAGATGATCATATGGTTCTTATTTTTAAGTCTATTGATGTGGTGAATAACATTTATTGATTTCCGTATATTGAACCAGCCTTGCATCCCAGGGATGAATCCTACTTGATCATGGTGTACAATTTTTTTGATATGTTTTTGTATCCGATTCGCCAGAATTTTATTGAGGATTTTTGCATCTAGGTTCATTAGAGATATTGGTCTGTAGTTTTCTTTCTTTGAAGTGTCTTTGTCCGGTTTAGGTATCAGGGTGATGTTGGCCTCATAGAATGAGTTTGGAAGTTCTCCCTCCTTTTCTATTTCCTGAAGTAGCTTGAAAAATATTGGTATTAGTTCTTCTTTAAAGGTTTTGTAAAATTCGGCTGTGTACCCATCCGGACCTGGGCTTTTCTTAGTTGGTAGTCTTTTTATGGTTTCTTCTATTTCCTCAATTGATATTGGTCTGTTTAGGTTGTCTATATCCACCCCCACATTTTTGATTGGTGCATACAGTTGTGATAATGATGGGATCTGTTGTTATGTATTTATACATGCACACAATCTAACAACATAATTTGGCCAATATCACTCTCCAGTACTCCCCCCCCCCACACCTCCCACCCTTTGGTCCCTTTCCTTTACTGATTTCCCTTTGATTTTTAGGACATCCATCCCTACCTTTCCTTTCTTTTCCCCCCTCTAGTTTCTGCATATGAAAGAAAACATATGACCCCTCACCTTCTGAGTTTTAACTTATTTTGCTTAACATGATGGTTCTAGTTCCACCCATTTTCCCATGAATGCCATAATTTCATTTTTCTTGATGACTAAATAAAATTCCACTGTGTATATATACATCACATTTTCTTTATCCATTTATCCGAAGATGAACACCTTGGAAAAATAAAAACTTTTTTGGAGAAGCTTTCCCAAGGAAAGCTCACATTCTCTGCTTAAATTTTCAAGGCCCTGGGCATGCTGAGCACATACTCTACCTCAAGCTGACTCTTTATTATAGCACAGAGTTCCTTGATTTCCGAGCATTTAAGAATATATCTAATACCACCTACACTGTAATGTCACCTCCATTATACTGTCACCATTTGATCAGGGTTCCTAAGGGGATTAAGGAAGTTAAAATTTATGGGCAGGGGGTGCAGCTCAGAGGTAGAGGCTTGCCTAGCATGCATGAGGCCTCAGCTTTGATCTCCAACCACCTCATTCACACCAAGATAAAATCTGTGCGTATATATGTAAGTTATCACTGTCAGCCTACCTGGATAGTATCTGGGACTTAGCTTTGAGAGAGCTGAGACTCTGTCTCTTTGTGTTTCTCTGTGAAAGAGAATGATGCAGGCTTCTGCAGTCAACAGGCCCAGGTGTCTGATTCCTCCACAGACTGTTTAACTTTGGACATTTTACTAATGACTGAACCTCAATTTCCTTATCTATCAAATATAAATAAAAATACCCATCTTTGAGGGTTGTGGTGAAAATTAATTGCTATAAAACATGAAAAAGAGAAGATGCTCAATGAATAGTAGTGATGGCACTAGTATTAAAGTCCTTATTTTCTTAATACTGATACAGAATAGTACACAAATAGCTGAAGTAGACAAGATTGAGTCCTAATTGCATAACACACATATACATTATATTTAACCCACACAATCTCATAAGATAAAGTGCTTTCTAAATGTGGAGTTATTAATGAGAACAGTCATAATAATCACTGAAAGTAGATAAGGCTGCTGGAAATGGGCAGGTCTATCGAAGCTTGATCCTGGCTCTGCCTCCATTAGCTGTCTGGGCCTTTGCATCCTTGTTTGTGATGAAGAGACAAGATATTTACTGCATAAAGCTGGTCATGAGGACTCAATGACAACACATGTGGCACTCTGCTTTGCCGACACTTCATAAACAACAACCATCAGCATTTTTTGTTGCCCTACATTTAACTGGACTTAGAGAGATGACTGGTAATTGAATGAAGTGAGCAGAGAATGTGAGCTTTCCTTGGGAAAGCTTCTCCAAAAAAGCTTTTTCTTTTCCAAGGTTAAGATGTTTATTCACAACAAAGACAATTCAGAGCTTTAACATCTCAACCCCTCACTTAATATTCTGAATTACTGATCAAAGGACTTCCTGGCCTCACCCCTTTCTCCAGCCAGATTTTGAGGCAAATGGATATCAGGAACACAAGAAATTAGACACCATGAAAGGCAGCAGCAATGTGAGCAGCAAGTCCCTCTGAAAGTCACTTCCTCTGAAAGGCCTTTCTTGACCAACATCCATTCCCCCACAACTCTTTAATCCCATAAACGACCTTACTTTTCTTATGGGACTTACTGGGACTGCTAATCTACACATTTATGCATTTCTTGTTCGTCTTTCCTATTAGAATATAAGCTTCTTGGGGGAAGGAACTCAGGTTATTTTGATCATGGTTGTATTCCCAGTGCCTAGAAAGGCACCTGGCACTCAAGAAATACTTTTGGTGTGACTAAATAACAGGAGTTAGTTCCTGAGTGCTTATTATGTGCATGCAATAGATTTGGTACTGAATTTTTTGAAAAATATTTATGTGGCTCATTCTATTGCACTGGTGCAAGTCATAAATGGTCACCACAATCCTATGGAGCTGCAGGATCTCCTTCACTATATGGTGAACAGAGAGGCTTAACAGAGTTCAATGGCTTGCCTATCATCTCCAGCTGTACATGTCAGTGGGCTGGGAGCCCCAGGCAGGGCTGCTTCACCAAAGCTCATGCTTTTCCCTTGAATCTCTGATGGGGTGCAAGGTGCCAGAGGTGTGGACTGAACTCAGAACCACACAATCCTGAGTTTTGACCCGCATGAAGTCCGAACAGGGCCAGGAACAGTCAGTTTGGTTCTGGTGAGGTAAATGGACCCGGCCCCACCACAGGAGTTTGAGGTGGAGAGCAGAAGAAACTGTACCTCGACTACCACAATGCTCATGTTTCAGTTATCACTGTTCCTCTGTTACTGGGACTTGATGTACTTATCATCTAAGTTGGAGAACTGGCTGTTTTTGTTTATATCACACAAAAAACTTTATACAAAATCTATTAAAGATTTTTTTCCTCATTTGTATTACCATAGAGATGTCATTTATTGTTCCTGATGCAAAAGGAGAAAATATGAGCTTCCTTGTAACTTCATATTCAAATATATAGTCATATATTTAGTATGCCAAATGTGTATGTGATAACTCATGAATCATAATTGAAGCTAATTCTTTTTCTAATGAAACAAGGGCCCAGAAATCAATATGATTTGAAGATATAGTGTTAATTTCAGACTCATATTTTCATTGAAATGTAAATACTAACATAACATTATAAGTTCCGAGTAACCCATAAAAATAAATGAAAAATTATTTGGCTTTCAGGCAAAACTAAAAGTATTCATCTCTACTGGCTTTTATAAGTTGCAAACATTTTTTTCTTGAGATATGTCACATTAAAACAGAACAGTGAACCTTTTAGTACTTTGGTGAACAGACATTTTATTTGTAGGACATTTCATTCATCATTTTGCATAATTAAAACCTCAAGTGGTGGGACCATAGACTGGTATAGCTACTGTGGAAAAGTTTGGCAGTTATCAAAGCATCAGAATTGCCATTTGTCTCAGCAGTTCTACTCTAAAAAGAACCGAAAGCATATATTCATGACTTCATAATACCCAAAAAGTTGGAAACAATAAAAATCTAAACTGCTTATCCAAACTGATGAATGAAAAGCAAAATGTGGGACAGCCATACAAGGGAATATTATTCAGTCATACAAAGGGACTCACTACCAATGTGCACTAAAACGGATGAACCTAGAAAACATGCTAAGTCAAAGACAGACACTAAGGCCACATACTGTATGATTTCATTAATAATAAATGTCCAGTATAGGGCAGATCCACAGAGATAGAAAGCAATTAGTGGCATTCAGGGGATGGGGAGGGAGAAATAGGAATGACTATGTAAAGGTACAAGGTTTCTTTTTGGGGTGATGAAAATGTTCTGTAATTGCATGAGGTAATTGTTGCACAACTTTGCAATATTCTAGATACAATACCACTAAAGTACACATTTAAAAGGGTGGATTTTGGCATCAGAATCTAAAACAACAGTAAATCCCACAACAACAAAAATATGAATTTTCTCTCCCTTTCCATTTTAAATGTGATGAACAATGAAACTTCCCATTTCTTCAAACTTGAGTGACAAATGGCAGCTAGATTACAGGGATCTGTGGAATCTGGCAAGGAAAAGCAAGTAATGGAAATAATTATGATAATTATCAGCAGTTACCTAGGATTCACTGTATAATAAAATCTGTGTGAAACACTTTGGCACTGCTGACGTGTCAGTTTGGTAGGCAGAGTAACCCTCAGAGATGGTTATTCGGGAAGTTTAATGCTATGAAGGCAAGTTGAGGCTGCTGACCCACTGATTCTAAAGTAGAAAATTATTCAGGGTATCCAAGCGAGTTCAAGGTTATAGGGGTCCTTAAAAGTGGGAGAGAAGCATTAAATGGGAGAACCACAAAGATGGCAGCCTGAGGAAGACACGCCTGATGTTGCTGGTCCATGACCAGCCAAGGAAAGCAGATGCCCTCTAGAAGCTATAAAAGGCTCTTCCCTCCAGTCTCCAGGCAGGAGCAATCCTTTTGCTAATACCTTGATTTGAGCTCACTGAGTCCCACTTGGACATCTGACCTCAAGAACTTTAAAACAGTACTTAGGTATCGTTTAAGTCACTAAATTGCAGTATTTTGTTACCGCAGTATTAGGAAACTGACAGATGAAGATCTGGTCCAAACTAAAAAAAATTACAAGGGGCAAACAAGGAGACACAGAGGCAGTGGTGAAGCCAATTCACTCAAAGCCACGTGCCATGGGTGATCTGGAGGAGTCTGTGGCTTTTGCAGGTCCGGGTGCACGTGCAGCTTCCCACTGCTTCCTAGGGTACCACTCTTGAATTCTGAAGTCTATTATTAGCAAGACTGTGGAGAAGTGTGCTCAGCTGGTCCTTGAAGGTAGTCCAGAACTGGCCTTCATTCCAGTTTCCCTCTCTAGTGACTACAATTCTAGTCATCTCTGAAATGACTTGTACCCTCAGACAGAAATGGATATTTCAGTATCCATCAGAAAGTGTCCTCAGTTCTCTGCCTCTGTAGGAAACAGCCCCAGCTACAGAGGGCAGAGTAGAAGCCTTGGCGCGGTGGAGATGCCTCACTCTGGAGTCGGAGTGGCAGTCAGTGCTTCTGCCTCTGGGTAAATGTCCTTCTGGGTTGGCCCTTACTAAGTACTTGCTTTGTGCCAGGCATTGCTCTAGGTTGTTTCATGTACCTTCATCTTATTTAAATCACAAGACAACAACTTTTCAAGGTAGATATTTCCATTTAATAGATGAGAAAAGTGAGGCTTCCTGAAATTCTGCTCCCTAGGGAACCAGAATGTTAAGTTCCTGGAGGAAATACACACTGCCCAGTGCAGACGACTGCAACTATCCAGCAAGTATCACCCTGGAGCATGTCATTCCCTGGGGTGCTCTGGACTGTCTACCCTCAAAACCAGGTAAGTTATTAAAACCAGATCTGGACTTAATGGGCTGCCTTCTGCCTACAGGCCCATCTAATTAGTCTTAATTATCTCATTATGGATTCTAAGTATTTCCAGCTGCTTCTTTACCCCTACTGCCCACACTCCCTCCCCCTCCCCCATGTATCTTTTCCAGATAGTCTCTGCTAAGTCATGGACACAGGTGATAAAATAACGTAGTATATCTATCAAGGCATTAGTTATTTCTGATCAAGCCCCTTACTTCCTAAAGCTTCCTGGGATAGCTACCTATATGTTCCTTAATCCATGAGAACATGCTCTGCCCAATTATTAGACATAAGAACAAAGTTTTAAAAATTACATTTGACTTTCACTAATCATCAAATTGTAACATACCTATAGGACAAATAATAATCATGAATCAGATATTGCATAAACATTCAGAAAGTAATCCTCTCTTTTTTCCTCTCGTGCCCCCAAGCCCTAAAC
This sequence comes from Marmota marmota marmota, assembly GCF_001458135.2. Classification (NCBI taxonomy): domain Eukaryota; kingdom Metazoa; phylum Chordata; class Mammalia; order Rodentia; family Sciuridae; genus Marmota; species Marmota marmota. The sequence continues at coordinate 4,072,529 of NW_025999869.1, forward strand.
CAATCATTTGCTCTAAATGGTTAAAATAAAGTAGAAAAAGTTACACATCTGAACTGATTGAGAGGGCAAAATCTAAAGGAAAAATTTAGCAAAAGTAGGTGGAGCTATGTGGCCAGCCAGCTACCAGTTACATGACTGACCTTGGGCAAATCATTTCATCTCTCAGAGCCTCAGTTTTCCAATGGATAAAGAGCAGAATAAGACCTATTTAGTATAGTCTGTCACAAGAGTCAAATGGGACATGGGACATGAAAGTGTTTACAAAATATAGATTTGTAAACAAATGTTATCAGTAATAAAGAAAAGAAAAAGTTCCCTTCCTCTGTGTATTTTTAATTCAGTCTTTATTTACTATTTCTAGAATACATATTTTATTCAAGTCATTTACTTGCTATCCATATTTCTCAGATTTAAGCAAGTGATATCCTCAGGCACTAATTATCTGTTACAAGTCACAAAAGTGAGTGGATAGCATGCTACCTTCACTTCTAAAGACATCATCTCTTAACATCCATAAGCACCATTTTAAATATCAGTATCCCCTATCATTAAAAATAAGACTGCTTCTTAAATACCTGAGCAATGCAAGACTTGCTCAAATGCCATCCACACACTTCTCATCTGGGGAGTTCACTATAAGGTGAAATATGAAGTATTCAAGAAAAAGCAACTGTTGGTGACACTGAGCAATTTCACATTTGTAAGTGGTAAAAATTTCATTTGCAACTAATTATATTTGGTCCTCCACAGAAAGGAATAGCTTCATTACAGCTCTTTCCCACATTTCCCCTCTTTGATATTCGTCAACTGAATTCACCTCTATTCAGATTAAACAACATAGAAGGTATTTATTTATTCAACTATTTTATGCTGAACAGCTCCCTGGAGGTTCTCCATTTTCTGGCATGGGTAATACGCTTTCCTTTCGTTTATTAGATTGACAAAGCTAATTTTAAAATAACCCAGGGAGCTTTAAGTGATTCTTGGAAGGGCTAACATGCATGCACATATGGTTGGTTACCCATTTCTTTCTACATGGTGCTATCTTGAGAAGACTTTCTTGCATTTATTTCAATAATTTCTTAGTCTACAAAAAGGACATGGACAACAACTTCCATGCTTTGAAACTTCATCATCCTAATGATGAAATGCTTTCAATTTTGCTCTTCATACAAATGAACATTTTGTCTATTTTAGTTAAAGCAATTTGATAAAATTGTACAACTGTTGATTGCCAAAAACCTCCCATTTTCATCTGAAATACAACCTGGGGCACATAGCATCTAATTAAATTCATACAAAGTGCAAATTATTGAATAGAAACCAAAAAGCATTTCAAAGTAAATACCAATTAACATGACACCCAATTTCTTTCTCCTTTTCTAATCACTCCAATGTGCATGGCTTATAGACAAACATATTCAATTTATTTTGTAGGATTCAATTAGAATATACTTTATATTTTAATCTAAGGACCACATCCGATGCTTTTATAAGCAGGTTGGTTAGGTATTTATTTATTTTTCCTGTTTGATTCTTATCCCCATGCACGCACTTCCAAAATCAGTGATGTAAAAAGTCTGTCCTCAGGCTGAGGGTGGGGGTATAGCTCAATGGTAGAGCCCTTGCCTAGTATGAGTGAGGCCTTGGCTAAAATCCCCACTATCATTAAAAAAAAAAAAAAAATTATGTCCTCAAACTTTTTGATTTGAGAAGTATTCTCATTTTCTCATTACATACTATTTTTATTTCTTCTAGTTAATACATGGATCAGCGCTGCTCTTGACAACAGCACTATCTTTTGCTCCTTGTTTCTGTGCCAATGAACACACGATACAAAACTACCAAGCCATACTGTATGGAAACTCTGATGGCAACATTCCTGTCAATCTAGATTGTGAGACAAGGCTTCATTCAAATAACAAAAGAAAAGCTGTGTTCCATAATCCTCGGAACATGATCACCTTGAATGGTAAGAAAAAGCTGGAGAGCAACTGATGATGCAGGAGTGGTCAAGTACAGCTAATCACTGCAGAAAGCAGTCAGTCACTTGTGCCCTGTCCTGGAGAGGCCAGTGATCAAGATTCTCCAGAGACCCTGGCAGGCAGCGGACTGCAGCAGCTAGGGTGATGGTATCTTTGTTACTGTATACTTATATCTGCCATTCATTTAAAAAGCATTAAGTGAGCAGCTACAATGTAGAGACACTGATGCTTGAAAAATATGAAAAAGACAAGGTCAATGCTCAGAAGAGTCCCAACATAAATTTGGGAAGAAGAGCAATTCTGGTTCTTGACAAGAGAAAACAGCTCTGATAATTTATACCAGAAGCCATTTGATGCTTAAAATACATACTGAACTACTTAAAAAGGTAAAACCACTGATAAATATGGAAGCAGCTTCTTTGCAAGCAGTGTGGCAGTTTCCTGGGGTAGCTGCTCCAGTTTCCCTTGCAGGCCAGACACAACCAACCTATCCAAAGACCTCCGCGCCCCAGGCTCTCCCATCAAAGCCTGCTTCTGTCTCATCTCATCTCATCTCAGAATATCTAAAAAGTATTGGACTAAGACATTTTTTTTAACTGAACTAAAATATCAATTTATACTTTATATCATTATGACTTAAATATTTCAAAGGAATCTAATCCTGGCAAACTTAATAAGAACCTATTCATTATTCAAATTATATGCTTATTTCAGTTTCTCATACCTCAGTTTACAATAAGCAATATTAAATAAAGCAAATTTGCCTTCAAAAAAGTGCAAAGCAGGGTCTTTCTGCATCAACATGAAGATCAATTAGCAGTGCAATGAGGGAGCAGCATGCCAAGGAAAATCGCCTGCACTGTGCGCAAGCTCCGGGGTGCGACCCTTTGTTTAAGCTCCCACAGACAGATGGGGTTCCTTTGTGTGTGACAACTACATGAAAGAGGAGATCTTGGCCCACTCCACTTTCAGGTTCTCAAGATGAGTGACGTGGGCCTATTTCTAGGAAACCTCTCCAGACATTTCTCTTTAACTTTGGTCTCTCCTTCACTTTCATGAGTGTGACAGGGTCATTGCAACAGCATTTTTAGGGATGGGAAATAGATTATATTGTAGACAAGGTGACAAGGTCTTCTTTAATGCCTGGACAAATGGAATGACAAGAAAGGCAAGCTCCTTGAGGCCAGGGCCCAGTATGCTGATTCACCTTGGACTTGCCGTCAGAGTTAGCACAGTGTACAATGCTAAATGACTGCTGGGGACAGTACAGAGTCTGGGGCTGTTCCTCTTCTTTCCAAGGAAGAAGCCAAGAGGTAAGACAGGACAGTGTGCAGTATGAAAGGCTGTCACTCAGTTACATCTCCCACTTGCCTAAGGTAGCAGATGATTGGGTTTTGCATGCCTGGTTTACACTCTTCAAATATTTATAGACAGTTCTCTTTGCCTCCAGCCCTAGTTGTCACTTAGCCAAGTTATACATACATGGTTCTTTTAATCTTTCCTTAGAAATCAATCCCACTAAGCTCCTTAATCATTCCAGTTGCATTTTCTCTCAACTTTTGGCTGTTTGTCTTTCTGTTGATTTATTCTGTTGATATACATGAAAATAATAAGAATGTAGAACATGGAGGGGTTTAGTCACTCTTCCATTTCAAGGTTCAATGCCTTGTATGTACAAAATAAAATTATTTATCTTCTTTCCTTTTGTATGATCACATTTTAAAAAATTTGTATTTAAGTTGATGGATCAATCAATACATTGTAAGAGAAAGAAAGAAAAAATATCATCAGTGTTATATTCTCTAAGGATGATACTATCATTGATTGAAACTTCTCCTGTGTCTACAACTGATTGATCTAACCCAAAGTATTCAAATATGGGGAAAGTGGGAATCCAGAGTCACACGGTCACACAAACAGGCTTAAATGCCCACCCTAAGGTTTTGTCTATATGTGTATACTTCTCATTAAATTCAACTTAAAAAAAAAAAAAGGCAAGAATTTTTTTGGACAAGACCCAAAACGTAGGAAACTAAAGCAAAATCAGATGAATGGGATTACCTCAAACTAAAAGGAAGCCATCTACAGAATGGGAGAAAATAGGTCCATCCTATACATCTGACAAAGGGTTCATACCCAGAATATATAAGGAACTCTAAAAACTCAGTAGCAAAAAACAACCTGAATTAAAAATGCACAATTGATCTAAACAGACATTTCTCAAAAGAAGACACCCAAATGACCAACAGACATGAAAAAATGCTTAACATCCTAGTTATCAGGAAAATGCAAATCAAAACCACAATGAGATATTACCTCAACATACCAAGAATGATTCCTATAAAAGATTCAAAAATAACAAGTGCTGACGAGGATGTGGAGAAAAGGGGACCCTTTCACATTGCAGGTGGAAATGTAAGTTAGTACAGTCATGATGGAAAACAATAGCGGGGGTTCCTTAAATATTTAAAAACAGAACTATCATATGTATGACCCAGCAATTCCAGCACTGGGTATCTATCCAAAGGAAATGAAATCAGTATGTTGAAGAGACACCTGCCCTCCCATGCTACTGCAGCTCTATTCAAGCCAAGAAAAGGAAACAACCTAAGTGTCCATCAGCTGGTGAATAGATAAAGAAAATGTGGAGGTAGTAAGCAATGGAACACTACTCAGCCATAAAAAGAATGAAATCCTTTCATTTGTGACAACAAGGATGGAAATGGAGATTGTTTTAAGTTGAATAAGCCAGTCACAGAAAGACTAGTACCATGTAATCTTATTCACATGTGGAACCTAAAAAAATTGGTGTCACAGAATTTGGGAGTAAACTGGTGGTTACCAGAGGCCGGGGAGAGCTGGGCAGTGGGCAGTGGATGGACAAAGAAATTCTAGTGGCTACTGCACAGGAGGGTGACCACAGATTCCATGGTATACATTTCAGAAAACTGGAAGAAGGATTTTGAAAGTTTTCACCAAAAAAGAAATGATAAATATTTGACAGATATGTTGAGCTGGGAGTGTGGCTTAGCAGTAGAGTACTTGCTGAGCATGCACAAGCCCTGGGTTTGATTCCCTGCACTATCACATAAATAAATAAATATAATAAAATATATAAATAAATATAAGTAAATAAATAAAAATAAAAGAGCTTAACCTGACTTGAACATTACACAGTGTATACACATATTGAAACATTACGTGGCATCCCTTTAATATAATTTTTGTTTCTATATATCAGTTAAAAATAAGTATAAAAAATTTTAAAATTACAAACATTAAACATTTTACCATTATAAAAATATCACATTAAAGAAAACTTCAAACAATAAGTAGGGAAAAATTACCCATAATCTACAACCCAAAGACAAAATTTAGCATTTTTGTCTGATTTTTTTTTTTCTTTTTTTTGGTGGTGGTGGGGATCGAACCCAGGGCTTTGTGCATTCAAGGCAAGCATTCCACCAACTGAGCTATATCCCAGCACCCAAATTTAGCATTTTTAAGTTACAGTTATCATTTTTATAATGAGCCTACTTATAATCCACTTTCTTATCATTTTTTAAAGAATATATTGTCATTGATGATAGCCATTATGTTGTACAATAGGTCTCTTGAACTTTATTCCTAGCTACCTAAAATTTTATAAGCAAAGTTTTGACCAACATCACCCTGAACTGCCTCTCTACTTCCCCAGCCCTTGGTAACTACACCATTCTATCCTCTAACTCTAATATCAACCCTTTTAGATTCCACACTTGAGTAAGATCATGTAGTATCTGGCTTTATTTTACTTAACATAATGCCCTCCAGATTAATTCACATAGTTGCAAATGGCACTTTGTCTTTATGGTTGAATAGTATTCCGCTGTGTATATATCACACTTTCTTTACCCATTCATCCATTAATGGATGCTTAAGTTCCTTTCCCATCTTGGTTACTGTGAAAAGAGCTGCAGTGAGCATGGGAATGCAATTGTTCCTTCTACATACTGATTTCATTTCCTCTGGACACATACCCAGGAGTGGGAATGCTGGGTCATAATGGCAGTTCTGTTCTTAAATTTTTGAGGAACTTCCATATTGTTTTCCAAAATAGTTATTATAAAAATTACCTATAATTTTTATAATAACTTAGCATTTTTGAACAATTTCATTTAAACCTTTTTTGATGCAACTCCCCAGAATATACATGATCATACTATTTGCACTGTATAACACCTTGGCCTTTTACTTAATATTACAACACAAAATTTCATGTACAGCATTTTCTTCAAATCATCATTCTTAACAATTACAGATCATTTCATCAAGTAAGGGGATGTGCCATAATTTTATGATTCCCCACTGTTGGACATTAACATTGTTTTTATTTTTTCTTGAGTTTAAATTTTTTACTACAAAAAATCTTCATAAAGCTTTTCTATGTTTAAGATTATTCCTAGAGCTGTAATTTTAAAATCAATGGGCCAAAGGTTATACATACAGTAAATTTTGAGGTAAAGAATCAAGGGAAGTGAAGTGAAAAATACCACCTAAGTACAAAGATTTGTCTTTTGGCTGTGATGCTAACCAGTGAATGCTCAAATCTTAGGAAGGCATAAACAATTGTCAGAGATGAAGAATTCTAATAAATCAAATGTTATACCTGCAGAGTCCCACTCTTCTTATTGACTGAGCTGAAACTCTGAACCTTACCTAGATCTACCATCAGAAGGCGAGTGAGGGCTGTGTAGAAGGTTGTTCGGCACCTGAAGTCACTGAGACTGTAACTGTCACTGATGCCAAGAAAGGGGAAGTGTTCATTCTAATGAAAGCAAAAAGCATCCAAAGTTACCAATGTTTGACCTAAACTACCCAAAACATTCTAGTCACTGATTAAGAAATTAAGACTTACCGTGTGGTTCTTCAGCATGAACTTCACAGCATCTATTTTCACAAGTTTTTTTAAAAGGATATAGGTATTAGAAGTTAAGGAATCCAAGGAAATATTTTTGTCTTATCAATATGTAATAAGTCACAAAATAACACCGGACTAAAATGGCATCAATTTGTACTTATGAAGAATAAATATTATTTCAATAGTATTCCTATAGAAACATTTTCATCCTGTTAAGAATGATAATCCATTATTAACCAGTGCAATTACTTTTCCATTTTATACATATTCTAGTTATGGAAAGGAAGAATGAGTTTTATAATTAAGACAAGAACTGCTTTACTATTAAAGTCTTGATAGTAGAAAATTAAAACTGACCCTTTTACATTTTACATATAACTTGAGAATTTCTTTTTACTTAATGTTATTTCATAATAAAATAATTATAAAATACCCATAAGAGGCTATCAAGGAAGAGAAAATTATTAAATTCTAAGAAACAATGAGCTCAGTCAGCAGAAGGCTAAGATGAGAACATGGCAGGAGGAGAACTAACAGTTCTCAAGTGGAGTGGAAGGTGTTTTTCCTGTTATTCTACCTCACCTTCATAATTAAGCTGTTATTAAGATTATTTATAATTTCCAGTATGTAAAGAAGAAAACATAAGCTCAGAGAATTGAATTGCTTGCCCAAGATTACACAGCTGTGGGCTGGCAGTGCTGAGACTGAAGCTGAGGCTTAGCTCTGCAGACCTTGCTGTGTCCACTGTACCACACTGTACAACTGAACTCAGAATAATAAATTGAGAAATCATAAAAATTAACATAAGGCTTAAAGAATTTCTAGTGAGATGTGGGTGCCCAGCACATCTACTCAGTGTGCAAACACCTGCTTTCTTTAGTTGTGGGTTTTTACTGTCCCTCGAGCATCCTGCCCTTGTCTATATTCCCACTCATGTCTTTCTGGAAGGCTGGCTCCATTCATGTCACAATGAAAACCCTGGCTCCTTTCCCTCACATCATCTCCAAATACAGAATTCTGTAAACTGTCCTGTACAGTGGCACTGAAAAGCGTAATTCTAAATTTTAGTTACTCAGGTGGGTGTAAGAGAGGAGGAAACCTGGGCTTTGGCTCGATCACATCATCCATCAGCGGGATGAGTCTTGAGTGGTGTACTCAGCCCGAACCTTAGTTTCCATCACCAACAAACAAGGAGGAAACCTATGCCCCAGCGGGCCTTACAGGATTGTTCTAAGGGTCAAAGGATGCAAATGTCTTTGCCAACTGTGTCAGGGCAGAGATTTTACAGAATGGATACTATTTGAAAGACTAATTCTCATAATTCCAGGAGATAGGCAGTATCACTTCTATTTTCAGATGCCAAATAATAATAAAAAAAAACTTTCTAAAACAAAAACAATTGGTATGATTTAGATTCAAGTTCCTCTGACACCAAGGTGACCATTACAGTTGCACATTAAGCACATCTATGTGGCTCATCTTCATATTAGACTGACAGCTTTCTCAGGGCAGGGCCTGCATCCATGCATTTTTCTCAGTAAGCTGCCCAGTGGGGCTCTTGATGCATGGTTTTCTGGCAGGCTGAAGGGCAACAGATCAGATCTGACAGGGAGCAAGTTTTCTCCTGCACTCAAAGATGCAGATTGGATGATTTTTCAAAATTATCAATCACCGAATAGAACTGTCACTCAAGCTTCACTCAGTTAAATAGGGGTGGGGATCAATAAACTTAGAAATATCTTAAGTAATTACCAAATACAAATCTCTTAAAATTGCAAAGTTTAAAGTGACAGGGTCTATGGGTAATACAAATGCTGCCATTAACAGGAATCTTCCTGTCATGCTGTTAATAAACAGCAAGTCATGTTTTGACAATAGAATATTTATGGAAGCAATAAACAGAACATTCACAGGAAGAATCTCATCTGCCAAAGACACATTTTCTGCAGAACTGCATCTGTGCACTTTGTACCAAGGCCAGCTTCACTGCCTTTTAATTATACTCAAAAAAAAAAAAAATTAAGAATTTTTACCTTTTTCAATGAAGAAAAAAAATGAGAATTCATCTGAATATTTGTATTTCCTTAAAGGAATTCAATTCAAAACCAGATATGGTCTTAAGAAGATTTGTGAAAAAGGGCAAACGGACACACTTTTATGATCTTTATGCTTTCATCTTATTCTTCTCTAAGAGACCAGGGCTCTTCTGGTAAATTGTGTCATTTTAATTGGGTAGGAGCACTAGATGGACTCTGGCAAAACCAGGTTAGATTGCAGAGGCCTGCAGCTCCCAGCAGCAAACGTGGCAATGGAGCTAACTACAACAGCCACCGCACTACAAATCTTAAGTAATGAGAGAATTAAGCAAAGGTCAGACATGGAACTTGTAAGTGGTAGAGTCAAGGTTCCTACCCAGGTCTGTCTTAAAGCATAAGCTGTCCTCATAAGGTTCCATCACATTCATTTGATTTTAGAGAGAAACAAACTAGCTCCTTGAAATACAACTGAAACTGGAACTAGGTCCAGAAGAGTCAGGGAAATCTTCTCTTTTAGGAGGAACCAATTAGTTAATAGGACACACATCCAACAGGACATACCACTGTTTGGCTAACACTAACTCACTAACCAAAATTTCCAGAAATTCCTGTCTCACTGTGGTTATTAAAAACATGGAGAAAGGTGAAGATAGTCTTCCTCAGGCTAGCACGACCAATGGAGAAAGGCAAGAAAAGATCAAGAGAATGGCTTATCTTATAGACGCTGAAAATTTGGAAAATCTGTATCTTTTGAAGAGTAGGATAACTAAGTCAGGAAGGAACTAGTTTCTTTCTTTCTTTTCCTTTCTTTCTTTTTTTTTTTTTTTAATATTTTTTAGTTGTAGATGGACACAATACCTTTATTTATCTATCTGTATGTGGTGCTGAGGATTGAACCCAGGGCCTCACACATGCTAGGAGCACTCTACCACTGAGCCACAACTCCAGCCCAGAACTGGTTTCTTAAGTTACAGGAAAACCACACTCTTTACTCTCTACACAGCAGCACAAAGTATAGCTTCAACCCATGGCATGAAACTTTCACTAACATCCACCATATTTCACCCAATCTAAAACACCATCCATGTAAAAGTACCATTATTTTAGGTATATTAAAACTTTAGAAAAAAGATAGTTAAAATACCATCAACTCCAAGACATAGCCTAATTACAAAAGTATTAAAATGTGAAAAGTATATTTGAGAACTGGAATAGTATACTAGATCCTGAGTATAAGCAAGGTAGATAAAAGATGATGAGCAAGAAAAGATGATGAGAAAGAAAATGAAAGAAATATTTAGTAAGCACTAAACAGTGGAGGATTACAACTACTTAAGGTCAGGTTACTAAATCTTTAGCAAGAACTGAAACTTAGAAAGGGACCCAGTTGTTTATAATGTGCCTAACAAGGGAGAATGCCTCCCAGTGTGATTCAGTGGGAGGCAAGGGCATCAAAGGAAGGCACATAAATGTCCTTGGCCCAAGTACAGAGCACAAATTGTGGCTGAATGATAAATCAGGAAATTAGTTATAGGAACTCAATGTCAAGTACCATTAAAGGACTCAAATTCAAATCAATAATTTTACTTTGACCTAAGAATCAAATGGAAGTGATTCTGGGCTTTTGGGAAGCAAAATGATCAGATCAACCATACTTGAGGAAGGTTACTGTGTGGAACAAAAATCTGAAGAACTTGGAGAAGGTCTGAATAAGGTTACAGAAGAGGAATAGAGGGGGTTGCCACATCTGACGCTACCACAGAAGTGAACAGAGGAGACAAATTATGGGGTGACTTTTCCATGGCTGATAGAAAGCAAATCAACATTTCTTTTGATGAGAAATGTTAACAGAAGTGTGCCTGAGGGATGTGTGCTGCGACTAGTTTTATTTAACATTCTCACAAACCATCTGGAGATGTGGTACATTCAGCAGAATGAATCCATGCATTTTAACACTATACCACAAAAGCAGAATTATTAGTGTTTTATTACTATTGTCCTGTAACAGACACTCCTGTTTTACTGCCACCCGTTACTGTCATTTCATTGTGGGCCTTTGCTTTGGCTCTCATCCTCTATTCTTTCCTGACCACCATTCATATTCAGGATTCACAATCTCAGTGGTGGAAAGGTCAGGGACATGGTGTGGGTGTCTGGTTTGCACATTACTTGATTATTTAAAAAATATTAAAGCTAATGGTTTGTACATCAGGAAAACCTAAATAACCTTGAATAAAAGGGCTCCCTTTAAGTAGAGTAGTCATATCACATTAGATAACCACACTATTTTTTATGTGTAAAATTTCAGAAAATAAGTATGCAATTTACTTGCATTAAATTTAAAAAAAACTAATAAATTAAACAACTGACTTTGGGTTCTTAGGAAAAACATAGGAAAGGAAGTATGGAATCAAGAGTCAGGTCTATTAGAATTTAAAACCTGTGAGGGCAGGGTCTGTGTCATATTTGTCCATCTGCACTGTCCTTAGTAATCAAATGCTAAGTATTTGCTGAACTGAAAGAGGCCAATAAGAAAAAGTCCATCATTAAGATGTGTATGGAATTAATCTAAAAATCATTATTCTTTCTCATTCAATGTAGTATGTAGGCATATCTGGTTACTGTACTTAAAGAAATAAAGCAAAGACAAATGAAGTCAGGAAAGATATGAGGTTGAAAAAAATAAAATCATCATGATGATCAAGTTGCTTTGATAGGAATCGAACCCTGGCTTGCAAAACTCAAAACAACCGAAGTAAACTGATAGATTTATAATACATGCAGAAATTTGCCAAATTCCAGTGTAAAGCAACTTAGGGAGAGCCCCAAAGTCTTTGAGTTTGACTGAAGCCAGAGGAAGGAATTCTTTCTTTCCACCACAGGCAGGCAGGCAGGCCAGCTTCCCAGTGTGCTGGCTGCACTTTTGCACAGGGCCCTGTGCTTAGGAAGGCCTGATCTTGGTTGAATGCTCTGAGGCAGAGGACTTGAAAAACCTTAACTTTCTAACAAGGGACCCACAGGTTTCATTTTGTATTTGGCCCTAAGAATTATGTAAGTGGTTTTGCAATAACAAGAATTACTGAGGTTAGCAGTACTAATAAAGTAAAATCTGAGTTTAGATAAATTCGTGAAATGATGTAGCACCCTTTTTACGGTTTTTTAAAAATTTTTTTTCAGATGTTGGTGAACCTTTATTTTATTCATTTATTTATATGCGGTGCCAATGCCTCATGCATGCTAGGCATACGCTCTACCACTGAGCCACAACCCCAGCCCTATAGGGTCTGTTTTTAGAAAGCTAAAGATATTTTGGATTTTCTCAGTTTTGAGGATTATATAATAAAGGACAACTACCAATAGAGGGCACGACATCTCATTACTAGATATTTGAAACTCAAAGTAAGACTTTATGTTGCTATAAATTTGAGTAAATATCAACAGCAATATTGATCAATTATTTAAGAATAACTTCAAATCATGGCTAATGAACAAACAGAATTTTGAATGAAATGCAACATTTTCTTCTCTTTTCCTCAGCATTTAAAATTGGTAATCTGATTACTCTTGTAAAATTCTTATTTTATTTCCACTCTCCCCAGAAGTTTTCTTATCTCAGTCACTTGAACAATCTCACCCCTTTCCCATTTAGACAGAAATTAGAACTTCAGAGAAGAAAACATTTCAGAGGGCAAGAATTGCCACACGGGGAACTAGGTGCTGTGGAGGGGCTGGCCCAGGACAGAGCAGCTTTAGCTCTGTGTACATCAGAAGGAGCTACTTGGGATAAGGAATTCTTGAAATTTCATCTTGGAAATTTAAAGAGTACGTTAAAAAAAAAAATCCCAAAATATATTTGCTAAATGTATTGTATATACCCTGTAATGAATCTGATAGAAAAATTTAAGTCTTCTCTAAAAAAGAAAATTGAATTTAAAAATTACAATAGTTGGGCTGGGAATGTGGCTCAAGCGGTAGTGCGCTCGCCTGGCATGCATGCAGCCCAGGTTCGATCCTCAGCACCACATACAAACAAAGATGTTGTGTCCGCCGAAAACTAAAAAAAAAAAAAAAATTAAATTCTCTCTCTCTCTTAAAAAAAAAAAATTACAATAGTCTTAGCAATTTAGAAAGTTCAAATTCAGCAAATGGCAACTTTGGGTCCAAAGGCAACAAGTTATTTAATTACAACCTAGGAGTTCATGGAAACGCACATTACCATTTAGGGAACTAGATTACTCTATCTCTAAAAATGTCATGTCTGCCTATTTCTGGTATGGACAAAGTCTTATGAAGAAATGTCTGTGGGAAAAGCACCTGGCTTTATGCCCAGGGCATGTAATTCAGCTCTTCCCTAATTACTTAGAGGCAGAAATTCTCCAAGTATGGTCAGTTCCTGGGCCTACATCACCTGCCCCTTGTTAACATGTAAATTCTCAGGCCAGAGCCTTACACCTCCAGAAAAAGGAACTCTGGGAGGTGGGGCCAGACAATCTGTCCTGATCAGCACTCACATTCCAATGCTCACTAAAGCTCAAGGCCACTGCTTGAAGGCAACTGAAGATTTTTTAGCAATTCCTAAAAATGAAGATGTTTTGTAATTTCAAATTTTGGAACAAGTAATCGGATCAAAGAACACCAAAATTCAGGGACTGGCTTTGGGCACCGTAAATATGAGTTCAGTTCACCAGAAGCAGATAAAACAGCAAAACCAAAACAAAGTATCTGAAGACATGTACTATAAAGTAATAAGGAACATTTAAAAACTTAAGAAGACAATATGTTTTTCATTTACTTAATAACAATATTTTATACAACATTTTCAATATTAATATACAGATTTTCACTAATAGAAGCCAATAGGTGATCCTTTTTATTTTGCTCAACTTTCCATTGCTGAAGAAGGCTGTCTTAATTTTTAACACAGAAATAATGCTTGCTTTAAAATCAAAATATAAAACTATGTCATAATGAAGAAATCATTTGGAAACAGCAAAACATATTGGTAACCAGTGACTGCACTGAAATAGATACACCACTCACATATTCCATTATGTAAATGAACTCAAAGATATTTCATGACTGATCAGCTAGAAGGGACATAATGATTTATAATTCAAATAACTGAGCACTGAAATCAAATTGAGCTAATATATATTTCTAAATATGCAAACCTGAAATAATTGTTAAAAAATATAAATCAATGTATCCATGTTGAGATCATTTGTATCCCTTGGTTTAAAATGTTACAGCTTTTAAACTTTTATCTAATAAGTTTTCTGAAAATATGATTTTTTATTAACTTTAAGAAGTACTCAAAAGCAATAAACAGCTTATAAAATAAAAGGTTATAATATTTGGATTAAAGAATATATAAGGGGCATAATATGATAGAAAAAGAATCTTAAATAGCAGATACAAATAAATTAGACATTATGCAAATTATACTAAAAAGAATACAAATCAAATTAATTTTATATTAAATATCAATTTCAACCTAAAAAAAACGAGATAAATCTAAACAATAGCTATGTGCTATAAAATAACCAAGGCTTCTTTCCAGATAATATGCTCTCCAAGTAATTCATTGTGAAAAGGCCAGAGTTTGCAATACTAGGAAGTACTTATAAACCACTTCATATGTTAAAAATAAAGAGTATTTCAGCATTATTATTAGAAAAAATATATAGGTTGAGATTTTTTTAATAAGAAAAAATACATATCTTAAAGAGCCAAAATGACCACTGGAATTGGGTTGTACATCACTTTCCAGTAAAAAGGAAAAACAGCCTGGACAGGTGTAATTTATCATTTTTCTGATTTAATATCAAAGAAATATATTAAAATAATAAAAAGAATCCTGAAATCCTCAAAATTTGTAGTGATAAATAGCCCTCCCTGTCTTTATTGCATTATACCTACTAACAGAAATATTGCATGGTGGATTTTGCCAGACAAGGACGATTATTTTCCAATAAAAAGTTGCATATTAAATTCCAGCACAAAAGTGGGTGTCTAATACTTTGGAAATCTCTCACGGTTTACCAAGGAACACAATTTTAAACTTAACTAATACAAACATATTCCTGGGATGAACCTACATTAAAGGTTTCCATCCAAAGCTACCCGTTTCCAGAATTTGTCCTCATATTAAAATATCAGCTAATTTTAGTGGTAAACTGAACCAACATTTATTTTTCAGAACACGTATCTGATAGTGAACATACTAGACAACCTACATGGTTCCTTCTCACTGGTAGAAATATGAGCACAGTATCAACTATAATCTAGTGAGGAAAAAAATCATTTCTGGTTTTAGGTTTAAAAAAATCTGCTAGAGAGAGAAATTTAAATATTTAATGTGGCACAGGAAATTGACTTTAGAATAGATAAGAGATTAATTTGGTGATGCCAATAATCAAAGTAGTCAAAAAGCCCATCATTTCTTCCTATTACTCCTCTGGGCTTTTCGATTAACAAAAATCATGTTCTTTTCCACTGAGAAACAATACAGAGATATTTACTCTTAGATACTCAGTCATTATAAGGTAATATTTTTAGAACATTTTGCTCTTCTTAATATTAGTTATGTGCTTCCTTTTAGAAAATGGTGTGAGAAAGATGGACACATGCCTGCCGCTCTCTCTGTAGCCACTCATTACCCTGTGACTATAAACAAAGGTGATGACTTAGGAATCCACATATCCACGTGCATTCAACCAGGACTCTGAATAAAAGCCTCATGGCATACAGCTATCATAAATCTTTAAAAAAACATGCATTGATAGATAATGCTGAATGAAAAGAATTCTTATTTTTAAAAAAACCTACAAAATTATAAAGAAGGAAAATATGTGGCAAACAGAATGCACTTATTAGATTATTAATATGTATTATCAGATGTACAATGAAAAGGATATCCAACAGAAAGGTCATTTAGGAACTGAAGAGTCCTTGAAATTACAGGCTCACATCTTCCCCAGTATTTAAGATTTGTAACACTAAATGTGAAAGAAAAGTTTTAACTTATAAGTAAGATACTTGCTTAAGCAGGGAGAACATAAAAACATATACTTATGTAAGTTAGATGATCTAACTAACAAAACAAAAAACAGGTTGCAATTCTAACAGAACATGTTCTACTCTTTTTTACAGCATATGAAATTTTGTACAGTCAATCCACAATAAACATAGATCTCTAAATGGTGCATAACTCTATAAATTTAGTTTTGTAAATTAAAAAGTGATTTAAGTGTTTTACGGAAGAAATATTAAGTATGTAACCAAAACTAGAGAGTGAAGCAGGAGTCACAAAGGAAGTCAGATAGAGGCTCATGGTTACTGCTAAAAAATGAGCCATCAGATTGTGGTTTTAAAACTCACTTCTCACGATCACAACTGTTTAGCCTGCTTTGCTCTCTGTAAGCAAAGCAGTGCTATCTACTGGTAAAACAAAGTTTCCAAGTGGAGACACACAATAAACTTAGGCTAAATATACAAAGTTATGTCTGTGACTAGAAACCAGTTAATTCTGCTAGGATTATAAAGATAATTCAGGACACTTCTGGTGAACAGGTCTCTTGAGTGTCGCAGGTTCCTGTGTGAACCAACACACGTCCTACCTTAAGACACCTGAACCTCCCTCACTCAGTGTTCCAACTCCCCAAAAACTCTTCAGCTGGTCTTTGAAATTCAGTATTTTACTACTACTACTACTACTACTACTACTACTACTAATAATAATAATTAGAAGAACAAGAACAGAAGAAGAAAGCTGCTCTGAAGAGTCAGGGCCTATTATCTTTTTAGACCATGTGCTGATGCGGCCTGCTTACAGTGGCAAGGACGCCTTGGAACATTACCGTGTCTTCTGCACAGTGAGTTGTAAATGTGAACGTAATGCTAACATTGTAGGAAAGCAAAAATCTTAAAATTTTATTAAAAATTAATATATGTAAAGAGACTAAAATACAGTAAAAGGATCTATGAGGTTTAAAACAACAGAAGAAAAATTAAAAACCAAAATAGAAACTCACATTTTCGTCATGAATGTTTCTAGAACATGGTTGTCATCTGTTATTCCTAATACTTCTGACATACGGGCATATACCTGCATGAAAAATTTGTTTTAAAAAGCTTTATCATTAACATATATTTTCAAAGGAGTATTCAAATTGAACCAGTTGAGATTTAATACACTGTTGCACCCACACTGAGGCAGGGAGTGGGTGGAAGGAGTAAACCAAAGAGTTTTTAGAAAATTGTAAGTCTAAAATTTATTAACTTTTCCCTTTAAAAGTGACCTCTGATTTGAAATCATTACACACCTGTGCACAAACACACTCACATATCCATTCTATAACCACCACACTTGACTCCTTTTTGCTCAAGTGGAAGAGTGCCCCCTCCCTGACGATGCGGGGGGTATGCAGAAGGCTGGCAAAGGAGATGTTCCTGTCCCTCCAGATTCCAACAGCCCATCAGCTAACTTAGGTAATACACGGCAAGTATCAAAATAAGGACTTCAAAACTAAAAATTAAATTCATAGAAATTCTCCTCAAACATTTCCAAATATAGAAGTAGGTCTTACTTTAATGCTGAAACTGAAATCCTAAGCTCAGGGATTCTCTGTTGCAAATACCAGCCTGGGAATCCACTAAGCTTCTGATTAGCGTATGCTGATTTCAGAATTGGGGTGCAACATTCAGTCCCAACCCAAGCCAGCTGAGCTTATAAACAAAGCCCACCTCGAGTGGGAGAATGCCACCAGCAGCCAATGGAACGGCCTCTAGTAGCCTGGCAGAGCTGGAGGTGGGTTGACACCTTTGTACTCCCTGATGCTCTGGTGTGCTTCCAGGTTGTCCCTGCCAGACACCAGCTGCCTGGGATTTCTCCTCTGTGTTTTGGTCCCCTGTGATTGTGTTCTCCCACCTTCTCCTGATCCACTGATTTCCTGAGGATGGCACTGTAGCTTCCACTCCTGTTTTTGTTTTTCATATTTAAACACCAGCCTGATAATCTGCCACATGTCACAAAGGCAACATAATACATAGGGTACCACAAATTTCCCAGTTATAGAATCATGCAGGGGAGAGAAGCTGTTCATCACAGAATCCCCATTTTTAGATTTTTAAATGCTGCTTGAATGAGAAGTTTGCATTCTAGCTTTCAAACTGTGAGCCCTGTGCTGGGAAGGCTCCTGCTCAGTCTGGAGCAGGGCAAGTGGGAAGGAGGGAGAGGAGAAGAGGAGGGGGAGAAGGACAGAAGGGGCACAACAGTGGAGAGAAGCCGGGAGGTGGAGATGGACTTCCACATTTCTGTTCTCCTCAGCTAACTCCTGAGCCCTAAGAAAAGTGTTTCAATGACTATGAATCTATGACTTTACCCTGGAGAGCTGGCCTTTATCTCTTATAAGACTGGAGCAACCATGGAGCCTCCAAAGATGTTTGCCTCAAAGGGAGAAGCTGGCGACCAGCAATCATCGATGATCAGAAACCTTTAAGCATGAAGGGCTCAGAAGAAGAATGGTTTAAAGAAATGGAAGTTTACCTTAGTTTGCCATGATTCAAAACTTGTCATAGATAGGAGCATTCAAACTGGGTCCCCTGGAAAACCTTAACTGATATGACGTATGCCACACAGAATCCTTTCTACCTCGCCCCAACCTACCTCATCTTCCACCACCTGCCTCCATCCACCTCAGGCCACAATGAAATACCGAGGGGTTACTGAGCCTTTCCTGCCATTTCAGATCTCTCTGTCCATAGGCTCTTCATTTTGCCTGGATCAGTCTCCTTGCTCCTCTTCCTGATTCCCATTCCAAAGTCCTTCCCTGTGAGGCCTTACCAGCCCTCCAGGAGTGAGCTGCCGTCCCCGTCACATTTCCACAACGTCTCACCCTCTCCTCCTCTGTGGTGTGCGTTCACACTGTAACTGCCCCACTACACAGACAGCTCCCGGAGGGTGACACTATCCCTATTCTTTGTGTCCCAACACCTGAGATGTTATTTCATATGATTACTACATGTGTGTTTAATGTGTAAACCAAAAGCCATGGTTTGGATCCACAGGACTATATTATGATGTGAATATTACACAAACAATAAAAAAAAGAAGATTCTTCTTATGAAGCAGATGTTGCATTCTATGAGCAAAAGATGAGAACCATAAATTACAAGAGAAAAATAAAAGCAGAGATTAGTTTGTATTGTTATTTTAATCTGTGAATTTCTAATAGCTGATATCTTTGAACTTAATTTTTAGTAGCACTCTTGGTCAAATGACATCTTTCAAGTAAGCTCTTAAAATCAGACAACAGTGGGGACCTGGCACCCTGCTGTCTGTCCTCTCCTGCCCGCCTTGCTCTTTTCCAAGGCCACAGACTGCGCCCTTATCTCTGGATGGCATTTTAAAGGCACTTTCACTTGACAAAGACGAAAGCATGAATGGATTTCCTCCGACTGGCCCTGTACAGTGAAAGCACTCTCTCCCGGCAGCCACAGGACTGCCTTTACAGACACAGGACATTAACCATGAATTTCACATTTTTGTATGTTGATTTTGTTGGAAAGGACATGACTGTAGCATTGTCTCAACTGGCCTATTTTATTTTTATTGTATTTACATCTTCCTTTCTCTGTTATCTCTTGGTTTATTTTCTTGTTTTGGACCATACGATGACTATCCTATACTTTTGTCAAATCAAATTTTACCTTTTCAAGGCTTTATAAAATTTTTATGGCAGAACTCACAATTAATCCAAGTTTTCTTTTAACTATGCCACACTGAATAACAAAATGTAATAACTAGAATGTGATTAACATTTAAAACATTTTTAAAGGTGTATCTTTAAAAAAAATTGATGGTTCCTACCAGAAGCTTTCCTGGTGTGACCCTGGCTGGCATGCAAGAGGGGAAGCTAGGCAGGCAGGTCTGTTGTGCTCTGCTGTCAAAACAGTTTCCTCAAAGCACCGGATTTGAACCAATAACATACTAGAAAAAACAGTCAACACTGACACATGGCAGTGCTTTAATCCACAATTACCCTGTAACTTGCACCGTTCCTTTTATCATCCATTAGCTTTGATTCCCATTATCCCATCGAGAACTGTGTCAACGCTTTTGTCCTTGGGGACTTCTCTCCACTACTAGGATCTGACAGTCAAGCTTGAGTACTAAACAGGATCATTACCTCTTAAATCCACTTATCTGATCTACTGAATAGTAAATTGAAAAGCTCATTAAGAGCAACAATCTGATTTGTTTTCACGTGTGACAGGGTCATTTAAAATCAATGTATGATTACAGCATTTCTTTTAAAAGACTGCCTCACATTTTCCAAGGCACCTTATCATTCAGAGAACATGCAGATAATATAAAAACATCTCCAATACAATTTAATTAGATCACAGACATAGATAATTTGGGGGTGGGAAGTAATTTGTTCAGTGAGGAAATATCTGCAAAATTCTATATAAAGCGTAAGTCAAGGAAAATTTCTACAGAAAATAATTCTAATGCAAGATTTATAGTCTTTAACATTTTCTACAACTTTTTTTTAAAAAAAAATCCTTCACCAAAAATACTTTCTAACGACAGCAAGAAGAAACCCCAGCACAATACCCATTTTAAAGAAGCATACAGGAGCTGGCATAGGGATGAAAAGAAAAGGAAAAAACCCTCACTTTCACTTCAAGATTCCTACTCTTTTATTTTCAGAATCTTCAAGATAATTTGATTGTAATGAAAAGTAAGCAAAAATCTAAGAAACGCAAGTCCCAGTTGTTAGTCCTTCCGCAGAGGAGGATGGATGCTACAGTGACAGGTGCTGGTGGTCACTGTGCACACAGAGCTACACACCTGCAGGCAAGTCCCCGCTGCCTCACCCCCTCTCTTCTTTATTCCTCCTTTACTCCACCTGCTTGTCTTTATTAGACTACAGCTCCCTGCGGGCAGGGGAGGGAGAATGTGGCTGTCCTCCATGTGCACCATGCCTACTGCTTCACAGTGTTTGTTAGGGTTGCACCTGGAAAATGTACATTTCATTCAGTGCCATTTCATTCCTAATTTTATTTATTAACAAAAGGAAAACACCCATAAAAGCATGTTTTTCTTGCTTTGCTTCTAAAGAATTTTTTTCTTGTAAATAAATTTTTAAAAAATATTTATTTTTTAGTTTTCGGCAGACACAACATCTTTTTTTTTTTGTATGTGGTGCTGAGGATCGAACCTGGGCCGCACACATGCCAGGCGAGCGTGTTACCGCTTGAGCCACATCCCCAGCCCTCTTGTAAATATAATATATTTAAAATCCAGTTCCCAAGGAGGGAATAGTAGCAAACTTTCCGTTATTTAAAAAGGTGTGGTTTTAATGCTTGCAAGTTCCTGGAGAAAGCCTGTCCCGCAGAGCCAATTAGAAGAGCTCTTTAAGTGCTCAGAGCATCCACTGCTGGGAGCCTGGTACGTGTGCTTCTCTCATCACGTGACAGAACGTGACTTTGGAGTACAGCTTTCCCTGTGAATAGGTACCTCCACAATTTCAAGTGTGTGCTCCCTGGGGGTAGGGGAGACATCTGTTTTAGTGGTACTTAAAACACTGTCTTGATGAACTTAGCAAAGGAAAAATTGAATAGTTTTGGTCCCAAACATATCTGAATTTCAATTCTGGTTCTGCCACAAACTAGGTGTTGCTTCAAGTCTTTGAATCTTCGTTACTTATCTATCAACAGGAATAATAACCATATATTTCATACTCTATGGGTTTCTAGAAAAATTAAATGATAATAGTTCCTGGCATTTAGTAGTTACTACAAATGCTAGGCTCCCCTCTGTCCCCTTTCATGAACCCTTCTGCACAGCAAGGTGCTAAACTGTCTACTAATACCTTTTTAAGGCAAGGCCCTTCAGATAAAGTAGGAAGTGCTTCTCCTGCAGCCATTCACATAGCAGAAAGATAACAATCAAAACCAAAACCTTGAAATGTGCATTAATAACTGAAATCTTTATGTGTTCAATGAACACATTCTAGTCTTAGAAACTGTATTCATTAAAGGCACAGAGCAAATGCTTCAAAATTTCATGATACGAAACCCAAATTCTTTCTACTTTTAAATGGTTATTGCCTTAGAAGCTAAAAAAAAAAAAAAAAAAAATCACCCACTTTCAAAATCACTCATCTGTCCAGCTCTTGATATAGAGAGGATGTTGTTGGAAATGTAAGAAATCATCACTACAGACTTGAGAAGATGTGTTCCTAAAAAACTGTTTTAATACATTTGTTCTCTTATCTCTATTTTCCTACAAATGTTCTTATAAATTTCAGAAGACAACTTGAACGTGCGTACAATGTTTCGGTGATCCAATACATTCTCTAACTTCTGAGCCAATTGAATGATAAATATTGCCCGTGCCTTTGCAGGTAGCTTCAGTGAGCTCATACGGTGCTCACAAGGAGGCAGATAAGCCAGTGGGCGAACATACACACACACACACACACACACACACACACACACAAAAGCGCAATTCTGAGTTGTAAGTTTAATTTAATAAGGAATAAAAACATGTGCTGTGATAATTTTCAAAATTGCTTTCTTTTTCCAATCCTAATCCTTGGTCTTGGGTATCTGTAGCACTGCTTCTGATGTTCTGGTTATAACTCTGAAGAAACTAATTATGTCAATCCTTAAATTTGAAGTAGATTACAGAACTGGGAAACCCAGAATATTAGTTCCTAAAGGTTGTATGGATATATAATGACAGTCACTGAAATTCAATAACAGCCCTCTATGAAATGTACTCAAAAGCACCACATGAAACAAATTAAAAAGAACAATGAATCTCTCATTCTGTGCAAATAAGAAAATAAGAGAAAACAGTGGTTCTATAGGTTTTCATAAGAGCTGTTATAATGAATTAAGATTTTGGATAATGAATTTTCAGAAAATTACAGCAGCTTAATACCCTTAGGCCTTCTATAAATGTTTAAGATGTTGTAACTTCTCAAAGAGCTTTAGTATACTGTAAACAGGCTCAGTGCAGAAAATCAGCAGTGCTGTGGAATCAGCAACCAGGCAATGCACCATCAGGTGCTCTATTTCCATAGAACCAGCTTCTTCTCAAAAACTCACATCAAATAACACAAAGTTGATACCATGACCCCTCAAACTGTTGTGAATTTAAAGTAGTACTTCAATCTATTAAAATGACTGACCAATTCAGGTTTTAAACTGGTTGTCATTTGGTAAAACAAAACCTATCACTGGAAAGGACCCAGTACAATGGAAGCATTGACAGTCCTCAGGAAGAGAATTTAGGAATTGGGCATGAAATCCGTTATTATGAGTAAGAAATAAATTTGCATACTTTTGTCCTAGGCTTCTGGTGTCCTTGAGGCCAATTCAGTACTTTCTAGAAGAAAGACTCCATCAAAGCAAAAGGTGTTGGTACCGTGGTAGAAGGAGGGGTATAAGAAGGAGCTAACAGAGCATTAAATGACTTGGAAGTTAAGATACTGAGTTCTCTCATTAATATCTGAAGCAGAAGAAAACATGAACGTCACAATGAACTGATCACCATATCGAGAGAATGGACGGCACAAACATCATTGCTGCATACTAAATACACAAACTTAGTGATACGGCATAGATTCAAATTAATCTTGGCTGACCAATTTTTCCATATCATTTAAGATAACATTACTAGGGCTGGGGATGTGGCTCAAGTGGTAGCGCGCTCGCCTGGCATGCGTGCAGCCCGGGTTCGATCCTCAGCACCACATACCAACAAAGATGTTGTGTCCGCCGAAAACTAAAAAATAAATATTAAAAAAATTCTCTCTCTCTCTCTCTCTCTCTCTCTCTCTCATCTCTAAAAAAAAAAAAAGATAACATTACTAAATACAGGACTAAAATTAGGTATAAAAATCTTTTGCTAGAAATTAATTTTTAAAAAGTCACAATTTATGTTGGAACCCAATAGCAAAAGGCAAGGAATCTGCTCACTTGGTGGAATATCGAGTGGCATCAGATAAAGAAAAGCTGGCTATGGAAGGAGAAAATAAATATGAACGTCAAATTTTCATTTCAATTGGAATAGCTGAACCCGCCATCTGTGGTGGCCATCTTGCTGAGGGGACACGTACCTAACAAATCTCTTAAGAGGCATTCCCAATCTGCTTGAATCAGCTATTGTATAAGAAAACTTGGAGCGACCACTTTGGCCTCACATTTCCTTCGCTCCACATCCTATGGCACAAAGCAGGAACTCAGCAGGCTGGGGTGCAGGGCTGCCTGCTGCTGGTGATAATCCCCTCTCCCAATAGGGGCCTCCACTGATGCATGGCTAAGAACATGCTTCCTCTTTTGCTTGCACCCCAGTGGGGTTTCCATTCCTGACTTGGGCCCAAATCCAGACTGCTAAGGACAGTGGAAAAGTTAGAGGGCTCCAGATGCTGCCAGAGATATTTCTGGGATAGTTTCTAAATAGTCATTTATTAGAGAAGTACAGGTGTAATGTGAAAACCAGCAAGACTGGTGATTTTGGAGAGACTCTTTCCCTGCCACCCCCAGCCAGATCGAGGGTCTAACTACCACCTGTTCAACAGAAGCTGGCCCATAGCCCCATTTTCCTTCAGGGAGCCACTGACTGCGGATCTTCACCAGCATGAACCTAATGCCTCCCGACAGGCCTTCACCAGCCAAGAGGGACCTGGGTCGAGTGCACCAGTTATTGGTCACAGGATACACAGCCCATAGAAAGACTCCCGTGGTGCAACCAGCTGAAAGCCAACCAGAGAGGATGGAGAATGTGCATTTGTCCTGACACAGCTTTGCTCCTGCCGGCTGCCAACTCACTCCATGTCTGGGGCCAGGCTTCTGTTAGACTAGTCTTCTGTGGATGAAGCCATGGTAAAGCCCTGAGTGTATATATTATCTTCCCAAGACCATTAAAAGAGAAGCTAACGATGGCTATGACACAAGGCTATTGGGACGGTTTAAACCCCTTTGTAGACGGGTTTAAGATGATGGTTTGAAGGGACATTCCAGGATCTTAAAGAACTATTTATAATTCTTTGTAACAGCCAATTCCCAAGATGACACGATTAGTCTTTAGAGCAAAAAAGTTTGTGAGTGGGTGATGCCACAGGTGGGGAGCTGGAAAACAAGATGTTCTGTTCACTCCAACCTGTCCCCCGACCCCAATGCCTCTCCAAGGTGTCAGCTGGAAACAAACACTGGCACAAGAGGGAGGTGTTTTCTAGACAGCTCAATAACGTGCTTCTCTGTGAAGCTAAATCAGGCCTCCTTCTTTCAGGTGTTAGAACTGGCCACTCAGAAATGTTGTAACCAAGAAACTTAGGCTGCTTTCACATGATGCAATCACACTAAATATAGTCTCTGCAGCAAATACTGCATGTAAATCGAGTATCGAAATCTGGCTGTAAAACAGGCCTGCTGTAGGGTTATATAGTATATAAAAATGGAAATCAAGACAATGAATCCCTCCACTTATCACTGTGTGCAGGTACCTGTTTTAGTAACAAGAACCTGGGGCCGTAGTGAGACGAGCATTAAGAACTAGTGATCCCACTATAACCTGCAAGTCAACTCACCTTAACAATTTTCCAAGCCTTCTCTGGAACTCTGGATACATCACTCCTCAGTAGTACAACCTACCATACACAGAGTTTAGGGACCTGCCACCTGGTGCCAGGGATAAGAGCAGAGCAGAAAGCGTTCTCAATCTTAGACACAGGGAGAAAGTAGCTCGGGATGTTTGTGGCTGCCACTTAAAATATCTTTGGGACTTTGATTTTATTCTGGAGTCCATAGCAGAGGCATAGGAAGTCCTGTTCAAACTCTGGATGTGGTTGTATGGATTAAGATGGGTTTGCTTCCATGGAGTAATTCAAGAAACCAATCACTAAAGGCTAGCCCTGAAAAGATAATATAATATATAATATAATATAATAATAATATTTGAGAGGACTGTTTTTAAGAATCAATATAGTGTGTCGTTTTCTATGAGGTACTTTTATCATACAAGTGTGGCAGGTGGAACTAATGATTTCAGTTGGCCCAGTCACCTTCCGAGGGGCAAGAGAACTTTGATAAACAAGTTCATTTCTGCAGTCATAGAAGTGGGGCTCTGGTATTTGCTCCTGAGCATAGTGTGCAGTAGATAACAATCATCCTATAAATATTTTCACTGAATGAATTAATTCTATAACCCTAGTTAATTATTTAGTTTCTCAGGACCTCTGTTTCTTTATTTAATAGAATAGTGAAATAAAGAACATCACTAATTAGAACGAGGTAGTCTACTTATGGGGTGATTTTGAGTCAGTTTCTTACCCTCTAAACCTCAGTTTCCTAAACCGTAAAATGAAGATGACAGCAGAACCTAATTTATGAAATTTGTGAGTGGATCAAGTAGTTAATTTATGTAGAGTACTGAGAACAGCCCTGGCAGACAGTAATATCTCCTTGAGTGTGAGCAATCATCATGAGTACATGCAAGGATCAGACGGCCCCTTTCCTTTGAAGTTTATCTGAATCAGATGCTGAAAAATAGACACAAGTTCTAAATTGGCATGTGAATAGCTTTAGTAAAGGGTAAAGAAAAAGAGTCAGAAGAGCGAGAACACTAGTGAAAGGCAGCATGACTAGTCTTGAGTTCTGTTAAGAAACAGAAGAAGCAGGAAAAGAGATGGGAAAAGAGACAGGGAACAGAATGGCCTGGGACAGCAGGTAAGCCAGCGATGCTCATCTCCATCACCTAAGTTCCCAAATGAAGCCTCATCTTCATTTTGAGTCATCTTAAGTTCCTGCTTCATATTTCCTAAGTTTTCAACTCACTGTGTGAGTATTACCAATTCCAATGACTTATCAGAGCCTTCCCAAGTCAGATCCATGAGTCAATCCAATTCTCCAAGTTATTTTTTCCTTTCCTTTCTTTTTCTTCTATTTCAATTAATGCACACAGGCAAGGGGTTCCAGAACATCATTATTGGAGTTTAAATTTATTAAAAGATTTTATGTGATGGGCCTCAAAGAGGCCTTCTTTTACAGTAAGAAGAGAAAGGGCCTGCCTTCCACATATAACCATATAACTGATCTCTCACACTAGACTTGAGGTTCTGAATTACTACCCCTGTTGTAGATAGATTATATCAAACATCTAGGATCTAGCTTAGTTCTCTTGTGACTGATGACCAGCCAGGACCAATCTGTGGTTACAGAAATTAGTTTTTTTCCTTGGGAAATAACAGCCAATATGGAGATGAAATTTGTGATGCTGGTCTTATCAGTCAACCCTCTAAAACTGATCAATACCCAAATACACATACAGGCAGTATAGGCAGTATGATATACTAGAAATCAAACTGAATTTTGAATAAGATGTTTGGTTGAAGCCCAGGGTCTGACATTAAGTTCTTAATTTGCTAAATTCTGTTTCACATTCAGTATAATAAATATAATTATATCTACTAAATAAAAGATTGTTGAGAAGACTAAATGAGAAAAAGTAATGAATAACTCAGCAAAGTGAAAAAGTAGAAAATCAATACAGATAGATTGAGGTTGAAGACAAAACTATATTCTCAACTGTTTCCTAGGCATTTCTTTTTCTATATTACCCGAAACCAGAATTTGAAACTAACAGCACGGATAATTTTTTGCTGGCCCTGCCTTAAACTTCAAGGTTGAAGCATATCAGGTGCTGGGCAGCTGAAGCCCAGCAAGAGTGGCACCACAGTTCATGAGTCATAAACGTAACTGGTCTAATAAAAACAAGGACAGTTGCACCTGAACCACCAAGCATGGAAACACTTCTAATGAGTCAGCAAAGGGGGCTAAGAGGGAGCAGGGAAGGAAGTAGCCACCAAAGCCTGGAGATCAGAAAGGATATTAAGTGGCCTCAAAGCTTAAAAAAGGTGGGGGGGGGGGCAAAAAACAAAACAAAACAAATAAACAACAACAACAAAAAACAATCCTTAAGAATTGTAATCTAGGCAAATGTAAAGCCATCAGTGTACTAAGGTGTCTGAAACACTGTAGCATTTTCTATAATTTTGTAATTTTCCCCATTAAAAGTTTCCCCACTCAACTTACTAGATGTGAGAAATTTCCCGGAAATGCATTTTCAACTTTGTGCTGGGAGTCAATCAGAAAATATAATTCACACTGGAGAAACTTGCTTCAAAGCCAACTTGCTTAAACACATCTATTCAGTAAAGCAAGGGATACTGGCACTGGGGAGGCAAGCAGGCCTAGGGGAGACAAAATCCCAATAAGTGTGCCAAATGTGCTTTTATATTTCAAGACTCCTTCAACGGAAACATTATGGGAAGATAAAAATTAGGAAAACACTGAACTTAACTAATTTAAAATGTTGAAAAAATATTCTGCATTTATGTTTTATAACCAAGTGCTTTTCCCACATTTGTCCCAAGGCAGCAGATGAGGCGCTATATACACCACTGCTAATACTAGCAATTGGAACATGCTCTTTGGCAAGGCAGAAATAAGATAATTGTTCAATATAGGCTGGCTTTTCAGAAATACTGGAAGCATTGCCTGTAATTATAGACATCTGTCACTGCTAGCCACTCAGTACTAACCCTGACATCAATATACAACCATAGCACTGAACTGCCTGCAGGCATAGCAATGGAGACCAGATACGCTAGGCAGGCAATCATCTGCTTCATCCAAACTATCTGTCAAAGGTTCCCAACCACAAATAGCTCTTACATTTTGTATCCTTAGGATAATATGTTGATTTATTTTAGATTCTCTAATATTTACAGTCTAGGCCATCTACTAAAATAAAGAAACAAAACTTATGGCTAATGGAGGCAGTTACTGTTCACAGTCATCATAAAAGGTCATAGCTCAACCCTCAAATGTTAAAAATTGATGGCAGCTTTAACCATGTGCTATCATACAGATGTTTCCTTTTGTAGAGACAATTATTTTCAATAGCTATTCAAAATGGTAAATACAATCTTTCATCAGCAAGTATGTTGCCACATTGATCTAATAGAAATGCTCATATTTTAAAGCATTTTTTAAGACATAAAGGCAAGTTTCAATGTCAAATACAGAAGAATCCAGATTGTCAGTTTGGGTTTAGCTTTACATAGTGTACCTTATCTGGCAATATTTTTTAACATAATCAAACACTGTGATGTCGAAAACCTAGGAAATGATATTGAAGGATAAAATATGCAGTTAATGAATGAGCCAAATGACATATAATCTTGCTGGATGTAAACTTATAGAAACACACTTGCATACATACTTTCATATTTTTAAAAGCCCAAAGACACACTGGGCTTTAAACATCACTTTTTTTTCCCCCTCTTAAGCAGCCAGAGAAACAAACAGAAAATTATTAGACATTTAGACTAATTACGAATAAAGACTCTCACAATTATCATAATGTGTTACTAAAGCCCAGATATTTCTTGGTCTGATCACAACAGCCTGTGCTGAAGAAAAACTATTAATTACTGACAGACAGTTAGCTTACAAGTGAGCTGCATTTTAAAAACCTCCTTTAAAATACAATTGCTAAATGCCTTACAGTGCTGTAATGTGAGACAGGTTCAAATCTTATTACTTCACTGAAATTAAAACCTAAGTTTTAATACTGTTCAAGTCGAACAATGATTCCACACTTTATTGCTTTTGAAATCCCTTGATGATCATAGGAAAAAATGCCCCGGAGAAAAAAAGACTGTTTTCGATAAACAGAAAATACAGTTTGCTCTCTTAGCCTCTTTGTCATCACAAAAAAAGGATTTAATGCCAATTCTTTAAAAAAAGACTTTTTCCCCACAAAATGTGCACCTTGTGTGCCATTTGTAAAATCAGTTCACTTTCTTTTATTTATTACTGCAGCGCGGCAAGGCAATAAAGAAGCTACCGATAGCTAATAAATTACATGCCTTTTAAAACAATTCTCTTGCTACAAAAACATGTAACTACAAAGGTTTACATTTACATGGTACAGCACATGAAATGTCTATATTTGTGTCCTATTAACCATTTTGGCAAATTGAGGACTTCTACCAAATAGCTGATAGGAAAAATAATAAAGTGATCCACAAATGTTCACATGACATAAAATAAAAGCCGTTCAAGAAAACTGTTCTTATGCTGTTTGTAGTTTCTAAAAATCCTCCAAAATTTATTTAAAAAATGTTTTGATAAATTACTTTATGAACCAAAAAAGGTATTTAAGGATTTCTAATTAGCATTAATTTAAACTTTATTCAATTACGAAAACTAAGAAAGGATTTTATCCCCTAATTTATGGTCCTATGTCATGCAGTCTTTTTTTTTTTTTTTTTTTTTTTAAAATCACAGCTCCTAGTACTTATTTAAAACAAATACTAAAAGGCAAGATTATGAGACATCAGGCACAATGCCTCAATTCTGTTTATATATATATATATATATATATATATATATATATTTTTTTTTTTTTTTTTAGAAAGATACAGAAACTATTTAATTTAGGAAACATACATCAAACATATTTTGCTCAGTTAAAATCTCTATTTTAAAAAGTATCATCTTCACATATACTTAAGAACTGCTTTTAAAATCTTACTTTGTGAAAGTATGCTACGTTGTCTCTCTGGATTGTCTATGTACAAATAAATTCTGAAATATCTGTGCTCCAATTTCAGGATTAGATTGTTAAATTAATCAGGGTATCTGCTTAATGCTCTCATCCTTTAATCTCCTGGTAAGAATATATTCATGAGGTAATGTATCTCCTTTTATTATTAATTTCCTCCATTTCCTGTAACAGCTATCATGGCTGTGGCTTTTTTGTTTGTTTCAAACCTACAAAATTTCAAGTGTGTTCAATTATGCATGAAGAACAATGTTTCAATTTTCAAAGTGCCAACAACTTTTTTTTTCCATTTCATCTTTACTTCAAGATGATAATCTACTATATAAAAGAATAAAAATTTATATTCTGTAATACTCCATTCAGATCTCCTTTTTATGCATTCTCTTTTGATATTAGCTTGATTATTATGATTAATACTTAGAAATTTGAGGGAAATATATATTTTGAAAAGTTTAATGAAATAAATTTATTTCACCTTCCCAGATTATTTAGAGAAATTATTACCATCATAAATAGCAGTATTCTATAGCATATGTAGGGAACCCTAGTATATTTCCTAACTTATTTTGTCTTTTTTTAATGTGCAGTAATTATGTTTGCTGAAATCATGACTTTCTTTATATTGCAGTAGACGTTAGATGATAACATTCACAATTATTGACTAGAAAAAGAATAAAATGCTTACTCTCTCCATGTTTCCCTCCTCCGTCTCCCATATCTCATTCACAAAATTCTATTTTAAGTCTTGTTTACTTTGGATTATCAAGGCCTAGGGAACACCATTCATCACATTCTCACTGTTGGATCACTGGTTCATTGGGAATGTACATTTGAAAGCAGGTATGACCAGGTACCATTAATATTTAGATTTGCAATTTTAAATGGGCAATTAGAACACATAAAGCTGAGAATGAAATAGATTTATTTCATCCTCACAAATTATTTATAGGGAAATCATTACCTTCATAAATAAGTAGTATTCTATAATATATACCTAGGAATGTAGGGGGAACCATAGTATATTTCCTAACTTTTTAATATTAAAGCTCATGTTTGCTCCACAGTCAATACTGTGGTCCATTTGTACATAGTAGGCAATTATATGTATTTCTAATTGTAAATATATGTATGATGAAAAAAAAAAAAAAGAGTGATCTAGCCCAAAACAACACTGTTACAGACACTATGAAGATACTTTCCTTAGTTCACAATCCTTAAAAACAGAACCCTGGCTGGTTCCAATCCACTATCTTCTAATTATTTTAATTAATAGCACCTACTTCAGAAAAAATGATTAAGATCAGAATAAAATTGCTTTCTGTCTCCATAAAATCTGACCATTTCACCCAACCTAATCCATATCCAATCAATCAAAAAGAAAACAGTTGATGACACTGCCCCTGTCCTCAAGAATATCACATTTCCCTAGGTAAATAAGAACACAGAGCACCAAATGCTTAAGGAGCAAGACTGGGAATTCTACTTCACCATTTAACAGATAACAGAGCTAGACAGACCTAAGGTCAAATCTTGTGCATGGGTGCTACTAGCTTTTAGTGCTGGGGATTGAATCTAGGACCTTGCACCTTCTACACAAGTAACCTACCTCCTAGCGACATCCCAATCTCTTTCTAAAAATTTCATTTTAGACAGGGTCTCACTAAGTTGCTCTGACTGGCCTTGAACTTGTGATCTTCCCACCATAGTCTCCAAGGTAGCTGGGAGTACAGGTGTGCGCCACTACATCTGATCCTACCTGTGTATTTTGGTTGAGTTACTATGCTGTTGAATTGGGGTAAATAACACTTCTGTCATAAGACTATTTTGAAGCTTATAAAATATAATGGATGTAAAAGATTTATCACAGTGTCTTCCATGTATAAAACAACAAATGAATGCTAGCATTATCATCAGTTTTAATCAGATGTTTTAACAGATGTGATCCAGATACTGAGAACCATAAATGTGCATGTTTGAAGAGAAACTGAAGAATGGGTACCATGTGTCTGGGCAGAAGGAGGAAAAGGACAACATAATCCAAGCTGTAGGTGGTTAGAGGACGACAGAGGGAGCTGTGGGAACTAAAACTGGGCTGTGGGCGGAGCAACAGCTGAAGAGCCCTGGTCTGAAGCAGTGGGCTATGGGGGTGGGGGTGACCCTGCGTGGAAGGAGTCCTGAGCTGAAAGTTCTGTGCAGCTTCCTCTGCCTGCAATGTGCATGATGGGCTAGAGCTAGGCAGGCTTTATCCTGGGGACCCTTAGTTGCCTCTGACACTGTGTCCCCTCCCCCTGATACCTTGGGCTTTGGAGACATCTTGCTTTCTCATGGTGCAGTTTGTCAGTTAGAAATCTCTATTTCCCACATTCTTGAATGGAAAGTACCCTCACCCATCCTCATACACCCATTCCTTCAGAGAGTTCATGTGCTCAAAAAAGTTCTGCAAAATACACCAGGTACAGTGGGGCACACCTGTCACCCCATTCACTCAGGAGGCTGAGGGAGGACGATTGAAAGTTCAAAGCCAGCTTGGGCAACTTCACAAGACTCTGTCTCAAAAAATAAAAACGGATGGGAATGTAGCTCAGTGGTAAAGTGTCCTGGGATCAATTACCCCCCCCCCCCCAAAATACTTACAAAAATATTAACTCCACAGCTCCAAAAGTAACCCTTAACTGCTCCAGCTGTCTTACCTAAGAAAAGTAATTAGGGCTAAGGACTGAAAGAAATGCCAACAGGGCAAAATTGTGACAGTTTTGACTCTCTTTCCTTGAACCAGAGGAAGGGCCAAGATAGGACAGGAACTTGAAAGAGATTACTACTGCTAATGTAAGAACAAAATGTGGCAGTTCAATGGCTCATCTAGTCATTACTGTCTCCTATAAGGTGCCAATAAACTACCCTCCACCAAGTATCACTGATTTCAAAAGGTTGGAGAGGTAGTTCAGATCTTTCTATCTTTTTAAAAAATATTTATTTAAATAAAAAAATCAATAATCTTCAATGCATGGACTTATTAGGCCTATTTGCATTTTTAGTTCATACAACTGCTTGGAAAAACAAGTTTCATAAATTTTATCATCCACCATAAAAAGTAGAATTTCTTCTTATTTTCTCTAAACTTAATTAGATTTAAGGAGCTTCTTGAATTTAAGTATTACAGAAATATTTATATCTTTCAATTGGACAAAAACAAAACAGAATAAAAAAATCCCCCAAATCTGATCTTCCCTCTTAAGTATCAAATATCCTGGGCCAAAGAGACCTAAGGCTGAGTTGATTCCTATGGTCAATATGCAAGCTTTTATCTAAAAAAGGTGAAATATAAATATGGATTACAACTACTAATATTATGCTTTCAAATTATTTGAATTGAACCTCTACCTACTACCTCTGTGGGGTTGGTTTATCCAGACTGCAGTTCAGAGCAGTGAGAAAGGTCTCAATGAAAGTAACCAACACAGTGCAGCCATCTGCTTCTGACTAGTAATGTGAAAGGCCACTGCAGACCCCAGAAGTAGACATGCACTTTAAAGATATGTCTTGGTTTTTTTTTTGACAGACATACTTTAGGGAAAACACAAATTAGCTGCTGCACGGTTTCAGAAACATGCCACACTTTCCTTTTCTTTTAAAAGTAATATTATTTTAAAAAACTTAAAAAAAAGCAGAAGACAAAGTGCTTACTATTTCTCAATAATGAGAGAAGGAACTGAAGTGTCTATAGGCTATCAAAGGCCAAGAAAGAGCCAGGGACTTCACAAACCAGCAAAGTAAGCTCACCTCTAATTAAGAGAAAGGGGCCCTCCCCGAGGAGTATTCCTCCCTGGGGTGATCAGTACCAAATGCTGTATCATCTGCTGGAGGCAACAACATTTTGGAAAGGCAGTGTATAGTTGGGCATGGTGGCCCACACCTGTATTCCCAGTGGCTTGGAGGCTGAGGCAGGAGGATCCGCAAGTTCAAGGCCAGCCTCAGCAACTTAGCAAGACCCTGTCTCAAAGTAAAAAAAAATAAAATAAAATAAAAAGGGCTTGGGATGTGGCTCAGTGGTTGAACACCCCTGGGTTCAATCCCTGGTTTAAAAAAAAAAAAAAAAAAGTAGTGTATGAGAGCTGGAGAAACCACAGTCTAAGTTCCTTGCCTCAAGTGTGGCCCTAAACAGTTTTCTCAGCGTTTTCGAGAGTTTGTTTCACCCCTTCTAGATGACGACAGTAATGCCTACTTCACAAGGCTACAGATAGGACTGTGGTAATGTGGACTAAATGCCTAGCATGGTATCTGTTAGCCAGTAGGAACTACTTAAATTGACAATAAAAGTTGCATATCTAGAAAATAACTAAGCTGATTAAGAACAGGAACTTTCCTTTTATTAAATTGTGTCACGCTTATCTTTTTTTCCCCTCAATGAGAAGGGATGTGCGAACCACCATTGCTGGGTGTCTCATCTTAGTGTATTATACTATGGCCAAAGAGCTATTTAGACAATTTAAATTTTGATATCTTGAATTGGAAAGGGAGAAAAACATCTTAGTTGCATAACATATAACATACTACACTTAAATTAAAAAGTAATTATTCTCTTGAGGACTAGTTGAGAATACCCAAAAGATTTTTTAAAAGAGTTGTACGGATTGCTGGCTTATTGTAAAAAATTCCAAATCACTTTTAAACCTTTTAAAACTGACAGTAGGTAAGGAGAACATAAAAGCAGATGGTTCAGACAGTTTGAATACAAACAAGCAGGTGCTTAGCAAAACAAGACTCATTTGCCAGTTTGCCAGCGCTGCTGGTTCCTGCCTCCACACCCGTTCGCCTCTCCCCCTCCACCCCACATCTGCTCACTGGTGCTTGTGTGATACACTCAATTGACACAGAGGCCGAAGACCAACAACCTGCAAGCCAAGAGCTTACCGAGGAGAGGTCTGTGACTTTAAAAGGATTTTTTCTTTGCAGCTTTTTCTGTCTTAGAGAGGTAGAAAAATTTATCTTTCTTCAAATAAAGAAACATAACTTAGATTTAAGTAATTATTTTTGAAAGAGCTCAATAAAAGGATATTAAGTCCTGGTTCCAGAACTCATTAATATATATGGATGCAAACTAACTCAAAGCTTTATCTATGCTGCAGATTATATGGTATTGTACTCAAGGATAATAAGAGAAGAAATTACTAAAAATGAGCTTCTGGAAACGGAACACAATCACAGTGACCTACTGCATGTGGGACCAAATGACACGTTATTATTTTTCTTTCTTTTTTTTTCTTGGTACTGGGGATTGAACTCAGGGGCACTCAAACACTGAGACAGATCCCAAGCCCAGTTTTGTATTTTACTTAGAGACAGGATCTCACTGGGTTGCTTAGCACCTCACTGTTGCTGAGGCTGGCTTTGAACTCATCATCCTCCTGCCTCAGCCTCCCAAGCCAATGGGATTACAGGTGTGCACCACCGTGCTCGGCGACACATTACTATTTCTCACAAAGCCTCACCTTTTATTTAGCCTTTGAATAAACTAAGCTGGGGACTTCAAAAGAGATTATGATACATTTAGAAGGAGGCTGAAAATATAGCTAAGCTAAAGAATATAATTATCAGTCTTGTGATGAAAGAGCCCAGACAGAAAACAGAATTCTCCTGTTCAGATTTCCTTTTTGGTGACATGGGACTTTTTGGGAGAAATGGGGTGGGGTGGTATATGTGTATAAAACTACTTGGCACTTTAATGTACACTTGTGAAAAATGGGCACAACTCAAACCTTAATAAAAAAGAGTAGCGTCTTAAGATCTAAGGTGTCTCCTTAGATCAGGGCTGGAGATGCCTAGAGTGGCTAGGAAAGAGACTTATGCAGTGGCCAGGGGTGTGAAGGTGGTTCAAGAATTGGTAAAATTAGCATGTAGAGCTAGATGGCCTGTATCTGGTAGCTGTAGAACCCATGATCCGGGTTACTTTACTAACAATCAGCTTCTTAGTTGGCTGCTCTAGTTTTCAACCACTTCAAGTTCCAGGCACATGATGACTGATGATGAAGAAGATAATCTGAGCAGCTACCATCTCCTGAGTGCCCATGCAAGCAGCGTGCTAAGCATGTTTCTCATTTAGTGAGGATGGTAACTTTATGCAGCAGGCACACTGGATCACAATTTCACCACTAAAGAAACTGAAGCTTAGAAGTAGGTATCTCTTAAGTCATACAATCTGTTCATAACATAGCTGGGATTAGAGCCCAAGTCAGAATAATGCCAAAGACCACAGTCTCAAGCAATTACTTTTTTGCGGGGCATTAGTGGAGATTGAACCCAGAGGTGCTTTACCACTGCACCACATCCCCAGTCCTCCTTATTTTTGATACAGGGTCTAAGTTGCTTAGGGCTTCACTGAGTTGCTGAGGCTGGCCTTGAACTTGCCATCTTCCTGCCTCAGCCTCCTGAGCTGCTGGGATTACAGGCATGCACTACTGTGCCTGACAATCAGTTACATTTATAAATAACTGTTCTTAAAGATGCACATATAAGCACATCAATATTAGATAGAATTAAATTATAAAACTGCTTATAAAGCATATCTCATGGCCTTAGATCTGGTTTCATATTCACTGATTGGAAATTCACATTCTTTAAATGGGTCTTTCCACATATTGAAGTTCTATTAATTAAAGTCATTTACTATCTGGGATTAAAATTTTTACTTTTCTTTAGCTGCTTGAAGAGTGTGTCATAATTTCATTTATTCTTCCATGTTTTTCCTAGACATTAACCAAATGCTAATGAAATGTATGTATCAGCCATTGTGCTCACCAGGGTTTCTCAACCTCAATACTACCCACTTGAGGGCTCAGACAATTCTTTGTGGTGGGACTGTCTCATGAACAGTGAAATAGCAGTATTCAGCTATGTCAGCAGCATTCGTTATGCATAAGATGCCACAGCACCCCTTTCCTAAATTATGACAACCAAAAAATGTCTTTGAATAAATCAGAGGTCCTTTGGGAGGTGAAAAGTGCCTGTGGAAAGAACTAGTGCCTATGTCGAGCAACTTACAGGTACTTAATAACTCAGTGCTCCTGCCTATCACGTGGCAGGTGCTATCACAGCTGTAGAGATGAAGAAGCTACAGGTGCAATTAGGTGCATCTGTGAGGCAAGAGCGAAGAAGTGGTGCAATCAGAATTTAGGCAGTTTGCGCCAACACTGGCACTCCTGCTCAGTACACTGTGCTCTTATACCAAAATAACTCAGTCCTGAAGAGTTGTGAATGACCTCCACACACACCCTCTCTATATATGTACACACACACACACACACACACACACGCACACCCATGTTACTATTACCTGAGAAAAAGTTTGAGAGGGAAATATAAAATAAAGTTCACAGAGCTTCCAGGTCCCCAGCCTGTACCTCGTATCTCAAGGCAGCACAATACAGAAGCCCTTTTCTTTTGCAGGGTTATACGCTCCTTTGTGAATCTGATCAGAGTTGACCCTCTCCCAGAAAAACATACAATGTACTTCAAATTTTTTCTATTGCTGCTGAAGGATCTTACAAGTGGAGCCTGAGTTTCATCCCTGCACCGACAATTACAGCTGTATGACTCTGAGAAAGAGATGCGACCATGCTGCCTCCAGGTTCCCATCAGTGCACAAGGAAAGGAGCATGTACACGGGACTGTCCTGAAGCTCGAGTTGGTGAGCTGTGGCTAGCACCTGGCAGAGTCCTGGAATTTAGTCACTGTTGCAGTAAGTGGCATGGCACTCCTAGAGAATTCCATCGAGATTTTCTTGTTCTGTCCTTTCTATAAAATCAAGCCTCACTTCCTTTTCAGTAAGCCCTGGATCTTTTGGGCATGGTGCTTCTCCTCTCTGTCTTCCTTCAACTCTTTCACGCATATCTTATAAACCTGATCTTTGTCCTTATTTATTAGCTGTAAATTACTATTTGCTCATTTCACCCCAATGCCCAAGGTGAAGGGTAAAAAGTAAGGCAAATCTTGGATGAATTCCCTTTCTAATGTTTGAGGTAGAATTTCATGGAATTGTTGGAAGGAATAAGGAAAATTAATGTAAAATGTTTGGCACTGCCTGTTACAGGTTATTAATAAATGCGATTCTTTTTCTTGGGACCTATTACCCACAAAATGAGATTTCCTCCAAAATTTTATCCAGTGGGTACTTAAAACCTACTTTACCAATTAAATAATAAATTGGGTTTTACCTTATTGTTTTTTTTTTTTAAATGTAAAAGGAGAGATAAGGTGCTACACAACCTGGTGGAAACACTGTATCTCAGGAATGTACAGAGCCCATTACGTGGTCTTCAGGAGAAGAGAGATGACATGCACTTTGGGGCTATTCTAGTTTACAATTTCATTACTGTCATGAGCAACTTTTAGTGTAAGACTTCTTAAAAGGTGTCCTTGAGTCTTGTTTGCTATGTGTTCTTCATTGCTGTGATACTAGGGCGTTCCTTTATTCTCAGTAGTATCAAGACACTCAGGAACCCCTGAAAAGCTGTGGAGTGAAGTGGGGAGGGCCAGGGAACTACGGTGGAGCAAGGGCAAGTCCACTCTTTTTGAGCTTTCAGAATATAAATCACGATGCTAGGAATTTGTATCAAAAAGTCTCTGCTTCTCTTCTGTGTTTCATTAAAAAAGATAAACGACTGTTGCTTAGGACAAGGTAAAATACAGATTTTATTTTATAGCACAGGTGGGTTAAGGGATGCATGCACACTTTGGAGATGAATCGTGAGATGCTGGCTTACCCAGAGCACAATGCCAGCAAAAATGGCCTCCAAAGATCACCTGTTTGGGGCATTGGTTGAGAAAGATTTAGGTTTTTAAAGAGCTACTGCTAAGATTACTATTTAAAGTAACCCAAACTAAGAAATCTAGCTGGACTTTTTTATACATGCAAAAGCCCTTGTGTTTAATGTTTAGCCTTCATAGTCTATGCTAAAGCACTTTTTTATAAAACAATAGCCCTTACGATTTAATATCATGCAAGCAACACACAAATCATTTCACACTATATTTAGTCACAGAGAAGCCAAATGAAACATAAAATTCTCTCCCAACAGCCTGCCTCTTCAGATCTCCTTGTGCCTGGAGCCAGAATCCATCACAAGCAAGAATACTCAAGAGAAAGAATAATATAAAATCCATGTGTCCTTCCCATTCCCAATACCTCTAAACCAGCGCAGAGCACTCCACGGTCTGTGACATCCACAGAAGATGACAAAAGAAACTACAAATTATCCTGTCTTACAGCAAGTCACAGTGTCATTTCAAGTGAAGCAAACACAGAAAGGGATTACACAGAGAGTCAAACACTCTGTTCTAAAAGGTATTCCAAATCTCATCTGTGTTCCAGCAGGCAGACCCGTCAGGAACAAAACACCTTTAAATAGAGCAAGATGATGCAGTGGACACTTTCTGCCATGGGAGAAGGTAAAAGGGCACCTCTGTAGGCACCAGTCAGGGAAGGGGCAAGATGGCTGAAGGGGAACCTGGAGTTGTCTTTTTTTTTTTTTTGTAAACCCCAGGACTAGTGTTCTACACTAGAATAATTTTTTTTTTGAAATAAATAAATGATCAATCACTTCTCTTGGTAATTAAAAATCCTCAGAAGCACTCTGTTCCACAGGACAAGCCTTGCCTACAGTGCTATGGTGCACTCTTCTTGACCTGGCCTTCTCTATCTGCAGGGGACCCTGTCCCCTCACTGTCTGCATCTCTAGAAGTACTCCTCCCTGAGCCCACAGAATGCTGTGCCTCTCATGCTTTCATCTGCTGGCTTGGGTTGTACTTTCCCTCGGACAGGAAGAATCACCCCTAACTTTTAAGACCTAGTTCTAATGTATATAATTCCTCATGGGACATGTGTCTTGACTTCTTTCATATGGCACCTCACAAATTCCTTTTCCATTCAGTATTGTCAATTATTTCTTTGACCATCTGTGTGTACAGCAACTAGTCAGTAAAGGTTTATGGAAGGCGATTAAACCATGGCATTGAAAATCCTAGTCCAGAAAGTAAAATTACCTTGGGAAGGTCATTTGCTTCCCTGTGCCTTAAACTGCCATCTGTAAGATAAAGAAATGGTGGTGGTGGGGAATCAAGATGTGAAATAATTTCCCAGCACTTACCTAAAGACCAATGTGAGGAACAGATTAAGGAGAGTGCTCTGCTCTATGAAGGGGAGGATAACCTGCCCAAATTCCCCTGCCCCTGAACCACAGAGCAAGGGAAAAAACCATTAGACTACATATTTTATGATGTCTTTCAGTTCCAATATTCTATAAATTTTTTTTTTTGATACTGGGGATTGAACCCAGAGGGTTCTGAGCCACATCCCCAGTCTCTACCACCTTTTATTATGTTTTATTTTAAGACAGGTTGTTGCTAAGTTGCTTAGGGTCCCACTAAATTGCTGAGACTGGCCTCAAACTTGGGATCCTCCTATATCAGCCTCCAGAGTCTCTGAGGTTACAGGCGTACACTACCACACCCTGCTGATTTCTTGATGTTATTCAATACTGTTTCAGAGCAACATGTATTAAGAGTTATTAGATAGGAAAACCCCATCATTCAATTGTGCTTAAGGAACAAAATCCTCATTCTGGAACTGTGCCTTCCCATGATGGACTGTTTTGCATCAAATCTGGACTAGCCATGCCACACATCTCTAGTAACCATGAAGCCATTGATCCCACTAACTTGCCAGATAAAAGCAGCAGTCTGGCGATCATTAATTTTAGTCACAACATATTGCAACAAAATATTACATTTATTTAAAATAAAAAAATAAAATAAGCTGTACAATAATCTTTTAACAAACCAGGCAGGTATGAAATGTTGAAATTTGTTTAAAATAAAAAAAATAAGCTATTGGATAATCTTTTAAGAAACCAGGCCTTTAATACCTATGCCTAGAAAGAAAATGTAAATGCTTATAATATTCATCTTCATGTGTCTCTGTAGTACAAAGAGTTCTAGGTCCAAGATGATTCTCTATGATTCATGAGCTTCCACTGACAGCCATTTAGTCTCAGGCTTAATTTCCTCATCTCTAAAACTGATAAAACACTTGCTTCACATAATTGTTATGAGGACCAAAGTAAATAAAATGTCTGGCATGCTGACTAGTACACGGGAGGCCCTGAAACCACCTACACTTCATTCCCCAGTAAAGGTGAATAAATTGAAAGAGACAGGCTTTTCCAGAATTCTGGAATTTTTAAAAAAGTCTTTTGTTTGGGCATAGATAACTCATAATCAGTCATCTTCCCAATGGTAATTTGTTAATATGAGCAGATCATGCCTGAATATACCCAGTCTAACTGAAAAAGCAAATTTGGAATAATCCCCTACTTTTGCATAACATATCTTTATCTATAAGAAGTATGGCAGAACATTTGATTCAGATTCCCTTGTCTGTGATCACTTTGAATTACAAGGCCTCAACACCTCACGGGGACATATGTTTACTGAATATCCAGTTGGGGACAGTACCATTGCCCTCTAGAAATATTTTCCCCACAAATGCAGTCTGAACAATTGAAACAACATAGAAAATGCTATGAGAAAAGGGACTACTCTTGTTTTTAAGAATCACCTAGTA
Source organism: Marmota marmota marmota (assembly GCF_001458135.2). Classification (NCBI taxonomy): domain Eukaryota; kingdom Metazoa; phylum Chordata; class Mammalia; order Rodentia; family Sciuridae; genus Marmota; species Marmota marmota. The sequence goes on from NW_025999869.1 coordinate 4,114,716, forward strand.
TCTTGAAAAAGGAACTCTACATTTCAAAAAAGATACAGAGAACAGAAACCAAAATTAATAGCCCTATTAAAGATCAGAGCCAATGGTCTCACAGGCAGAACAACACCTTTTTTTCTGAAATCAGTATATAAGAAAGACTTTGAACTAATGACAGGACTTTATATATTTCAAACAATTAACATCTATTGGTAATTTGCCCCAAATTGTGAATTTCTTAGTTTGATTTTACTTTGAGGTAATATACCATACATTTTACATGGTAGACTAAATAGAAAAGAAACCAAAAATTAACAACAACAACAAAAAAGAAGTCTCAAAACCCATGATGAAGGTGGCAAGTATTCTGTGCTGCAGGTATTATGTAGCATTAGTTCATCATTTGTAATTTTAAAAATGAACTCTTAAGTAAGCAGGCAAGTGTCTTGACTGAATGCTGGCAGTAGCAAAAGTAAGAGCAGCTATTTCTACAAAATAATCATTGTTATTATTTTAGCCTTCTCTAAATTAAGCACTTTTCCAGTTTAGGCTTTAGGCTCCATCAGAGTGTGTATCTTTGCCTTTCAATACTAGCGACCCTGGTAGGGAAAAGAGGAAGTAAAGAGATACTTCTGGGGACTCTCCTTCAAGGAATGGTATAAGGAAGAACCAGGTGGAGACAAGTAAGGAACAGATGGCCTTGAAGCTGTCCTAATATGACCAAGTAGATAATAACAGTTTGTTTTTCAATCACTCATTCAATTTCATGAAAACAGCTTGAGATGGAGGGCAGTGAGAAGACTGCATGGAATATTATGGACCATGAATAGCTTTTCATGTCTTCATGACACTGGATCCACCAACTACAGTTCATTAGTACAAGGTCACATGTCCTTGGGTGCAGAGCAAATGCCTTCTTCAAAACACCTGTGGATTTTTTTTAAAAACTTGAGTATAATTTACATACAATAAAATTCAACCTTACCCAAAGTATATAGTTTTATGAGTTGACAAATACATAGAGTTGTAACCACAACATCCAAACATCCATCACTCAAAGAAAAAAAAAAAAAATTCAATTGCGCCTTGAATTTAACATTTTACCACACTCCTGTTCCTGCACCCAGGACCGGTTGTTAAACAGGCAAACAGAAGACTCACTACTGGAGGGGCTGGGTAGCACTTTTCAAAATGGATAATAACATGATATCTTTTTTTCTTTTCTATAAGATTTCAGATGCTCTTTATTTATTTTTATGTGGTGCTGAGGATCAAACCCAGTGCCTCACACGTGGGAGGCAAGCGTACTACCACTGAGCTATAGCCCTAGCCCCATGACATCTGTTTTTATAACCGAAACTCTGCTCAAGAGAAGAGATGCTCTAAAGAATTAGAGGCTAATCTATTCACAGTTACAGTTCTATAGTATATTCTTTTATTTAATAAATGTTCAACTGAATTTAATAAATATGAGCTTGATAAATATTCCAACATGTGTCAGACACTGAGTTAGATGATAGCATATACAAAATAACACATGATCCCTAATCTCATGGAGGTTACAGTTCTATTAATATACATATTAATAAAATAGCCACACACACATCATTGGGACTTGCATGTTCCCCTCTCTCCCTCTCTCTCTATTTGCTGGCACTACAAGATGATGCAGGCTAAGCTGAGATTTTCCTCTATTATAGTCTTGGAATGAACCACTTCTCCAAGAAGCCATGGTTATTTTTATTGGAAAATGGAATTTTTAGAAAACAAGATCTGAGATTTCATTGCTTTGAGGCTCTTTCAATGCTAAAGCACGTGTAATTATTAACATCTACATGTGCATATATACATATATACACATGTACACACATTTATGTTGTATCTATTTGTATATGTATGGAAAAAAAACATGAGTTCATACTGACAAGAATCTGATTCAACACAGAGTTCACTCCAGCCTTGCCTTTTTCTTACCTGTAACTCTTAACAGTGATAAACTGAGTTCGAATAGTCTGCAATACTTGATATTATGAGTATGTTTTCTTTTTAAAACTTAAGACATTCTGTTATTTATGGTGTCTCATTATATTTTTAATTTATGTTTTCCTGGTGATAATAATGTTGAACTTTTCATATGGTTGCTTGTTACCTGTATACCTTCTTCACTGAAGTGTTGTTTACGTCTTTTGTCCAGTTATTGAATATGGTGTTTTCTTACAATTCAATTTCAAAACTTTACATCATTTAGATACAATTTGTCAGAAAGGTTATTTGAAAAAAAAAAAAAATTCTCCTAATTAGTGACTTGCCTTTTATCTATTTGATTTAGTTTGTGTAAGATGTGAAATAGGGGTAGAACATATTTTTTACATATGGACAGTCAAATAGATCCATTTGTTGAAAAGACCAGCCTTGCTCCACTGAACTCCTTTGCACCTTTGTAAAGGAAAAATCAGCAAAGCACATTTGTGTGGGTCTATTTCTTTATTATGTTCTAAAGATCTGTGTGTCCAAACTTTAGCTGGCGTATATTCTTGTCCCTGACCCCCTCTGTGGGTAGACAAGATCCCCTTCCCCCACACTTCCCTTCCCTCAGCTACAATGGCTTTTCATGGTTTGCCTTTCATACTATAGAAATTAATTTGTTTTTTTCCAGTAAAAGAAGTAGGACAGAAAGGCTCAGTTGGTCCCACTGTTTCTTCCCCTTCCCATAAAGGATACTCTTCCCTCACTCCCCCACCACCATTCTTTCTTGCTGGGGGACTGCCTGGTTGGGTCTGTGGACAAAGAATCTGCAAGAAGGTATAGAATCCCACCTAAGGCTACTTGGGGTTCCCCCTTCTCTTGCTGGTCCACATTTGGCCTCCACCAATTCATTAACTATCAAATCCAATTCTTCTTCTGGGTATTGGCCTAGTCTCTCAGGTAAGTAAGTGTTCATGTTCCTTTTTTCCTAGTAGCAATGATTTCTTCTAAGATTCCTGGCTCCCCGGTTGCCCTGCAACCTCAGCTCTCTATAGAGGTTCAAGGACAGCCCCAGGTCTGCAGTGCATGTAACTTTGGCATGAGATAAGCGGGTCAGTGATGCTCTTTCCACTTCCCAAAGTGGAAACCAGAAATCCTTTGTGTGCTTTAATCCTAGAATTTGAGTCAAAAAGGTCTCAGAAACAATCTAGGTCATTCTTTATTTTACAAGTGGAATACTAAATCCCTAAAAGAACTGATTTCTTTTAATATTTAGTGACACAAGGCAATTCTATGTGTTTACACAGTGACTCATCATACACAGTACTTAGGGTGACATAAAGACAATACAAATGTCAAAAAGTAAAAGATGCATGTATGAAGACACAAATGGTGTGACTCTTCGTTGTGTACAACCAGAGATAACAAAATTGTGCTCTATATGTGTAATATGAATTGTAATGCATTCTGCTACCATATATAACAAATCGAAATTTAAAAAAGCAAAAGATAAAATAAAATGAAACATAAGAACCAGGTATAATAGAAAGTTGAGTAACGGGGGGAAGAAGAATGAACAAAATTCTCGAAAGCAGATTATAATGGTTATAAACAATCGTATAGCTGAGCAATGAACTGGTACCAAATTTCCAGATGGCCAAAGTGAAAAGGGAAAGATGATTTTATAATTTATCTGCTATAGGAGTGATCTCTCCCTCCCTCTCTCTCTCTTCTATCCTCTCCACTCCCATATACACAAGTATTTCTAAGCAAAATTTCTCTTAGGTGGCTTCATGCAGGAACCTCTAAGAAATACAATGGGATTGAGGGCTGGGGTTGTGGCTCAGTGGCAGAGCACTCGTCCAGTATGTATAAGGCACTGGGTTTGATTCTCAGCACTGGGAAGGAAGGAAGGAAGGGAGGGAGGTGGGGGGGGGGAGGAAGGAAGGAAGGAAGAGGGAGGTGGGGGGGGGGAGGAAGGAAGGAAGGAAGGAAGGAAGGAAGGAAGGAAGGAAGGAAGGAAGGATGGATCCATGGACAACAACAACAACAACAACAAAAAAGGAAATACAATGGGATAGTGTTTTCGACAGTATCCCTAAGGCAAACATAGTTATGATTTATACAAGTCCAGGAGTTACACTTTGGATGGGAGTGACTGTTTTCAAATCGAAGCCTATTTTCCTCTACAGCGCAGTCTATACTATAGCAACTCCCCAGGAGAGCCAGCTGCTGTATGACTACCATGAGTACTCAGGACTCAGTGTCTGTTAAAATAGGAAGGCCTGTGTAAAAAATTCTTTCAGATTGGAAGGGATCTTAGCATGTCATCCCAACATCTCATTAAGAAATCAGAGACCACAATAAATATTTTCATATGAAAAAAAATATGTAAAATGGGCAAGCTAAATTCCTAAACAGTTCAAAAAGAAATCTGAAATCCTAGTCAATGTGACAAGATATTCTCTTTTTAGGATGATATTGATATCAATAATGGGACTTTATAAATATTTTAAAGTAATTCTCTGGAATCAGAAGCAGAAGAAAGAGAAGGGGTGGGGGGCGGTGGGAAGCTAGTCAAAAACCCTCCTGGCACAGCCAGCAATTTACTGAAGTAAAAAAGGGTCAAGATCCAGACAGAAAGAGAAGGAGAAACCATGATGGAAAAGAAGGGGAAGAGTCACTCCAGGAGTAAGATTTCCTACAGAGGCTCTGATACATAACTCTCACTGCTCCAGTTTCAAGTCTATGATGAATTTCTGATTGAATTTTACATAAAACAGAAAACTAGTACTTTCTAAATTTCTCATTAGCCACCGAAGACAGAGCTAAAAAAGACCTAGGCTAGGAAGTAATACATATCTAAATATACCAAAAAACATTTTAAAAAGCTCATGACTGTAACTAGAAATAAGAAACTCAGCTAAAATGATACTCCAAGTCTTACTGTAAAAAGAATCCTGACAGCACAGTCTCTAAAAACAAGATTGGTTTTGGATTCTGTTCAAAACATGTTTGTGCTGTAAGTGCTGGGAAAACCACCTCTTTATAACATAGTCTTATCTAAAGCGAGTCTTGCATTATAAACTGAGACAGAGTGAGAGATAGACTTCTGTTCTTTCCCTCTTTAAAAAAAGAAAAAAAGGAAAAACAGGTGGAGAGATTTGAATAAACCAAAAATTTTATATAAACATGTAGATATACACAGACATCTCATACACATATAAATACCCAGTTAATATTTCTGGGCATCTTGACATGAAGAAAATTTTATTTCACCTCCCATTTGGCATTAGCCAACTCATGTTTGAAAAAGAAATTATTAATAATATTTATGTGAGCATACATTTATACAAATTAAAATAGAAAATGTTATGGTGGATCTATAATCCTGTGCCTTTCGGTCAGGATGCTAGTTGACCGTAATGAGAAAAATCATTTGATTCAAATATCAGCTAAATAGAAATCAAGATGAACATAAATGTATAACCCAAAACTAGCTGTCTATGGCAAGTGCATGCCTCCTGGCACCTGTCCTCACATGTAGAAAAGAACGTCAGCCTTTGACTGATTATTTCTTTTTGACATGATTTATCACCCGGTATTCTTTAAACTTGATAAAGCAAATTAATCTTTGATTGCAGGCAGCACTGGAGGTTGCCATTAGTCATGTAGTTTGGTGAGGTTCCTTGTGTTTCATTTACCAGGCACATAGAGAGCGGGCCCAGGAGCAATTGCCTCAGCTTTCACTTCTTCCCCAATCCACCCAGGAGAAATGATCAAAGAATTCAATATACAGTATTTTAAATTACTTCTACAGAACTGACCAACAAAGAGAAAAAAAGAATTTTCTCTTTACCTCATTTTTATAATTATTTTTTAATCAAGGACAAAAGAACACTTGTATCTTATGATCTCAACATTAACGACTCAAATTGAATTTTGTTTCTTTGTTGTAGGGGCAAAGGGGTGTGGGTGTAGGATAGTTCAGATATATAATTTTTAAATACCCTTAAGAAAGGGTGTTTAAGAAGTGACTGCAAGAGTACAGATCAGCAAATAGATATTGAATTCTGAAAATATTCTCAGAGACTCAGTACCAAAATGCTTATCAAAACTAACATGGCCATCTTCCAAGATGCAGAAAAGAAAGAAATTCTAGATCTGTAAAAATACCATCCTAAAGTATTATCCATTTTTTGCTTTTTAAAAAATCAGTATACAATGACAGGAAATATGTCATGGCTTTCTAAACTCATTATTTTTTGGAGGCTTCTCATTGTATAATTTAACATTCCAAGAGCACTTATTGGCTTAACCCCATCAGTCATCCTGATACCTCAGTGTGCAAAAGACAGACAGACCTACGTGACTACGAGGGAACAAATGTCAACTAGAGCCAAGGCTTTCTGCTCGAGGTCCTTGAGTTAACTAACAATGCCTATCAGAGATATTTCTCTCAATTTCATAAACAGTTTCTTTATTGTGCTACCATTAGCAAATCATCACTCTATATGTAAATCTAATAATTTCAGCAAAACTTTCTTCAACTTAGTCTTAAGTATAGGATTGGAAATTTGATAGCTAAGAAAGGCGATGATCTCTATTAGGCTAAACACTAAATCTTCTAAAATTATAGGAAAAAAATTTGAGAAGATTTGTAGAGAACTTAATAAACCCCCAATATTTATGACAAGCTCAATTTTCATAACATTAATGCATAACATTTCCATACCTAAAGGGGAGGAAAGGTTCACTGTATAGTCTAAACCCATCTTGTAAAAACAATTTATTCTTTTAGAAAGGAATACAAATAACACAGAACAACTATTAAAAATATGAAACTCCATTTAGGTTTTATGCAATAAATAATCATATTTCAATAAAAATTTAAAATAATCATGTTTTATTAAAATTGAGGTAGGCTTGCTATCAATGTTTTGAACATTTTATTTTAGGTGATACTATCCATCTGTTAATAGAACAAAATTCTGCAAAATGATCCAAATGTGCAAATGAAGGCATCATGAGTAGATGCTCAAAAGACCCTTAAGTGAAATGTAAAAGCAGTTCCTAATCCAGTACAATGCATGAAAATAAACTCAAAGCTCAAGTACAACAATGTCTGTTTTTAAGCAAAGAGAGTAACTGTAATTAAACAACAGCTAGGTTTCTTCATTTCCTATCATCTGTACGTGAAATGAAAATTCTGGGCAGTCTACACAGACAGATATTGATGGACAAGCATCTATAAAAACAGTATCAAAATGTAATCTAAAAATAATCCTTTATTTGTTGGAATTATAGTTTCACAAATAAACTATAAATAATTAGTAATAAATCTTTACATGATTATTTAAAAAGCATGAACTTGGCATATACTACCTCTTAATTGCAAACAAAATACATCAGTTGATTTGGCATTATTTATACACACTCAACTATAAATTAGCTGTAACACATCAGATTTCTGAAAACTATATATCTCCTTACAGCAAATAATGTCAGATATATGCAAATAAAAATGCATATTTTTTCAAAAAACATATGTAACTCTATATCATAATTTCCATGTTTTAGCTTAATACATAAAAATAATCCCATGGCTTATTTTACAAACAATTTAGTTGAAAAATGTTTTCTTCTGAAATTGCTCTATCTTATTATAGTTTAGAAAATCAAAGTACATGAGAAGAACTGAAGAACTCTCAGAATGAGATGACTAAAAGAGTCTCAAACATGCCATATTAAAACAAATGTTAGTCTTGTCCCTGTAGATAACTCAAAGAAAAGTCAGAAAAACAACCTGCTCAGTAACAAGGATTGAAGACTGCTCTCTCTCTCTGATGGAGGAGTGAGGCAAAAACTCCAGGAAAGAGCAAATTTGGTGTGCCAATTACAAGTATTTTTTCCTTTTTATTGCTGTTAGCTGTTACTTGTACATTTACTTAACACAGGTCCACATCCAACAACTTACTATTTATATTTGAATATATACTTACTGCTGGGCTCCATTGAGAAACTATAAATTTCATCTATTGAACATTAGCAAAAAATTACATGTGTTTATCATCTGGATTATTCTCAGATTAATAGAGATAAATGACAAAACATAATCAGTAGCAGCTCTGCAACTTAATCATTGCATCTGAGCTATAGGAAGCACTTAATTACTCTCATTTACTAGGTTCAATCTAATGAGAAAGCATTAGCCAAATGAAAAGAATGCAGTACAAACAAACAAAATAGTTATACCATCATTAAAAAGAAACTCTGACAGTGCAGGTGACAGCATAGGCAGGATAAATTACCATAATGTTCTAAATGCTGAGCTGTCAGCATGCTAATGCCGTGATCAGATACCCTGGGAATCTCTGCACTATAGCTGTCAGAAACAGGTATCATAAATCACCTCTCTCTACTGTACTGCTCATTATCACAGCTATAGTGTGCATGTTTTTCAGCATACTTCAGTAGAAATCTGAAGGCAACACTTATTCTTATGAGTAAGTCTGTTTACTCTCACAGACACCGTAGACAATCCTTGCCTAATAAATGGATATTTTATTTTGCAATAATGAACTACTGGATCTTAGAACATGATAGGCCTCTGCTTTTAATTCATAAACCATTTGAATGAACAGACTGCAAAAACAGCACATTTTCCCAAGCTGTACAATACTGCAGCAGCGAGCTAGATAAATTAACATTACTCCATTTAAAGGAATATCATTATTTGGAAGCTATTCTTAGATCTGAGGAAAAAAACAACAACAATGGCAGATATAAATAAAAACCATCCTAATGCCTAGGAATGCTAAAGTGTAACTGTTATTTTCATATGGAAAATATTTTCGAGTTTACGATAGGTAATCTCCTTTAATCCTGACAACAACAACCTTGTGCATAAAACACTATTATTCTAACTTGACACACAGGAAAGCTCAGTATGTAAGAGTTTGAGAAATTCAACCTAAGGATCTAAGTGACAGAAGAACCCCAGTCTCTGTAGTTGAAAAGTTCATATCCTTAGCACTAGCAGAGCTGGTAAAATGAATTCTGGAGATGAGTCTATGGACACATGACACATGACAAATCTCACAAATGAACTGTATGAACAAGTATACTAAAAATTCTATCAAACTGCTAATTTCCATTGACCAAAGCGAACAACCAGAAGGGAAGCGAGCTTTTCATCTTCAGGACATAACCTGTAATACAATTAATTATGCAAAGGCAACAGCTCTGTGACTGCAGATCTGTATTTTCTAATTGGCTCTTACCAAAAAGAAAGCATGTGATACTGTTAAGAAATAAAATGGTGTTTCACACACAAAAAACATTTTCCCACATTTTTTATTGGTACATTATAATCGTACACAATGATGGGATTTGTTGTTACATATCTGCACATGCATACATTTTTTAATTTTTCAAAATAAAAATGTATTTTAAGGTATTCTGAAGTGTAAGATACTTTTAAAATGTAAGATAATGTAATAAGATAATATTACAGTATACTTGGGAAGAAAAGCACAATTCCCAAAGAAAATGAAGAATGGCATTTTCTTATCATCTAGTCTGCTGTTTCTCTTGTCCAAGAAAAAAAAAATGGCGTTCTTTCTGTCTGGGTTTCTTGTGTTTGGTGGAAGGTAACTGATGGGGAGGAGAGAGTATCAAGAACTGCCATAATGATCATATGAAAAGTATAATTTATTACATGTTGAAACTTTAGTCAGTTTTACTTCAATAATGATATAGCTCTACTATTCTGTGACCAGATCACACAGCAATAAATTTGACGATAAGTCCTTCTCTGATTTATATATACAACACAGGCAATAATTTTTCTTTTAAAAAGTACAGCCCTGGGCTGGAGATGTGGCTCAAGCGGTAGCGCGCTCGCCTGGCATGCGTGCGGCCCGGGTTCGATCCTCAGCACCACATACCAACAAAGATGTTGTGTCTGCCGAAAACTAATAAATAAATATTAAAATTAAAAAAAAAAAAAAGTACAGCCCTGATGCCAAATTGATTTGCTTAATGTCTATTTTCTTTCCTTATGTTGTACAAATTGGCTTCATTATTTTTGTAGAATTTGGACTCTTTTCTGGGTTTATCACATTTGTATCCATATTCAGAAATATGATCCATTTCTGGTGCCCTCTCTGTTCCAGGCACTTTGCACATTACAACGGAAAAACTCAGGAAGGCCAGGGGTGGATGTGAACCTGGGACAAGCCTGGCCATGTACAGTGTAACACCATCTTTAGTAGCTTTCTTAGATGGTCACGGGGAGAATATTCTCTACTAATTTCCTTCTTTGACAGAATTTTACAGAATTGCTAACTGGAGCTGGTAGCTCTCGTGGCTACTGGCTACCTCAGCGCCATTAGACATCCCTGGAAAAGGGACAGAAGAGTTCTGAGAGAATGCCTGGGCAGAAACAGGGCCCCTGCACCTTCCCGGGTCCCTAGATGGCACTGTGGGCTCAAATGCAGTGCCAGATGGAAGCAAACGGTGGAGGTGTGGGGATAGGATGGGGCATGGGGTGAAGAGAGGGCAGAGAGTCTCTCTTCTAAGTTAGAAGTCCGCAGCTTTCCTTAACTCTGACCCAGCTTCTAAAAGTACCATCTGAGTCAAGCACAGGCAGGGCTATATTTTATTTCTGTAACAAATGTATGGCAATAGAATTGTTATGAATTGATTCCTACTGACCTACATTGTAATTTCAGAGGTGAGATTGATAAAATTCATTTTCATTTTCATTGATTTTCAGAAACAAGAACTGCTAGGCTTGTAGTTTTTTGTATCTCTATCCATTTCTCCTCTTTCCGTTTTGCCATGAATGAATGTTCCAAAACAACTTTAAGACACAGGGCAAACTCTGCTAGAGGACAAAAAGCAAAAGAGACACCACACATAGCTACTGTCCTAGAGGAATTCACCCCACCCTACCCCACCCCCCCAAAATAAGCAGCTGTGTGGCATGGCAGTGCACACCTGTGATCTCAGCTACTCAGAAGGCTAAGGCAGGAGGCTCACAAGTTCAAGGCCAGCCTGGGCAACTTAGCAAGACTCTTTCTCAAAATAAAAATCAAAAACTGCTGGGGGTGTGGCTCAGTGGCAGACCACCCCTGGGTTCAATCCAGTATGGGGTTCAGGGAACCTAATCTCTTCATCTAGATTATAAGGCACCAAGGGTAGAGCTAGAACTAATTCATTTATTCCAGTATTCTTCCCAGACACTCAATAAACATCTGTTGAAAGAATAAATGAATGCCTATGACGTTCACTGCCATTTACCAGCTCAGAGGGCAGAACTTTCATCACTGTAATTCACTTCTTGAAACTCCCAGGCCACAGAGGTGGCATTCGGGGCTGGGCCTACTCTGCTGCCCCTCAGTTACTGAGCTCCTACCTGCACTACTCCCCTCTTTCACCTCGGTGGCGTCTCATGAAGCTCTCAGAGCCCCCCAGAGACATGCCAAGTCTTTCTCAGAGGAAGTGGAGGGGAGTGAGGACTCTGCCTCTTCTCCAGAGAAAAGCCACAGCACTGTCTCCATCGAGAGGATTTATTGAGCTTTTTCTTTCAATAATAGCTGGTATTATTAAAAAAAAAAATAAAGCTTTTTACTTAGCAAAAAATTAGCAATGTGATATTAAACTTTTCTAACTATGCCTCCTTCCACCTAAAACAAAAAGTAATAATAAGAAGAAAAATGTTAAGCCTACTTGTCTTTAATTCTCAATTGGTAAAACAGACCATTAATCCACATGACATTTAAAAATTCATATTAAAGCCACAATTTCATCAAAACGTACCTCTTTGTTCATGTCCACTTTTACTAGCCTCTAGAAACTATACCACCTGAACGGTTAGGACAGGATTCAAACACTGCTGTAGGTTAGCTCAACTCTGTATGTCAACAGATAGGACCTAATTTTAGGTTCTACTACCTCGTTAGAATAAAATTTTTACTGATAAATATTTTACTAGCAGGTTTTTAAGAGATTTTAAAATTTGTTCTGGGCAAACTGTCCCCTATGAATTCCAGGCAAATGATATTCACACAGGGGTCCCAGAAACCCTTTACCTATGAAAAGCCAGTACGGATTGCTGGAATGCTGTTGGGCTGAGCATCAGGAAGGGATGAAACAGGGTGGAGCAGAACCCCACTCCCTGCTGTGCAAACAGAGACAGAGACCACTGCTTCCAACACAGAGGTGGGATATACACACCAGCTTACACACCAGGCAAGTACCACCTACTCCTACACGTCCCTCAACTTTCTCAGCAATTTAGGGTCCTGCTCTCTTTTCACGATCACATGTACAAACTTCACTAAGCTACTGATTTTGTCTTAGGGTTAACATTCTCCTATAGCCACTACTTAAGAAGACATTCTCTCATGACACTTTGAGCGTCACTAAAGATTATTTAGTCATTGTTTTAAAAATACTTTAGCGTTACATTAAATCTAAATAATTTCCATCCATAGTGAGGGCAAAATTTAATTACTAATTAAATATACTCCCATCAACTGTCTATTCCTATTGAATCAAAGCATTTATGTTGTTCTCTGTTTATCACTATTACTATCACAATAAACATATCTGCACACATTCTTTTTACCCATGATTAATTTAAAAGTAAATAATTCAAAGATAGATTCAGAGATGATAATTTCAAAACAATATATACAGTCAGATGTCAATGAATAACAATTATAAATAAGACAAAAGGGCAACTTTTTCCAGAAATAACTCTATGAAATATTAACATCATTTAATTTTACCAAAAATTATTTCCAAAAATGATAAAGTCAATGTATAAAAGAATAAACAGAAATACAGTTAAACAACAGACAGCATATTAGTTTAAGTAGTTTTTTTTTAAAGTTGTAATGATTACTTAAAATTCATTAAAATAAAAATCTCCTTCATTTGGACTGGCAATTAATATATTCAGTTTTATTTAATTAACATACATTTTATTGAGCTTTTCTAAAATGAGTAAAATTCTTAGCTGATATTATCTGATTTAAATGCAATACTAGATAGAAAAAGTATTAGATGTGAGGAATTTACAACTTCATAATTTTGCTGAAATTTTTCTTTTAAACTCATTTTAATGTATGCTGTGATGGCGTGTGTTTTCTACACAACTCTGACATATGTAATTCTGAAAGTCACTTTAGTAACTACGCTGCTTCATACTTAAGAAACTGAAAATACCAAAAAACGGAGACCAAAAAACAGTAACAATAAAAACCCTCGCTACTTATGTAACTGCTAAGGTATATAGCTTATAAAAATTTCTCTCTCCAAAAGCAAAAAATGGAATACTTTGCCACATCACCTTTATTATTTTAATGACATAATGGGAAGATGAGTAAATTATAATATCCATCACCAACAAGCCTTCTTTGAGTGAGTACCAATCGACTCTGACCATAATTGATAACTTAAGCCAATAGTACATTCTGTTACAATTCCAAGTTCAAAAGGTTAATTATGGCCTGGCCACAGGCTCATCCAGAAACCTGAAACTGACTGCTCTCTGCCTTCCTAATGAAGATGTACTGCATGTATTACAGGAGCACACTGACAAGTGATTGGGACCTCCGACATCAATGCAGCAAGCAGGAATTAACCTTCAACACGTCAATTTAACTGCCATTCTCACAGTGTATATCCCACCAGGTCCTTTTATTCTGTGAGGAAGAAAGCATCCAATAACCATATTTCCCTTGCAAAGGCAAGATTTCCCTTTTCATTCTAATGAAAACAGGAATCGATAACGGTAAGTCAATTTAAACTATGTTATGAATTAACAATACCCAGGAAAGTTAGGAAGGGATTAGAGAGATGAGGAGAGTTATCATTTGTCACCCAAATCTTTAATTTGCATGTAGATTTACTGCTGCAGTGCTCAGGGCATTCGAGAAGCATCAGCACCTTGTCCTTCTGAGGCACTTCTGCTACTTACCTTCTTACCTGTAGGCCATGAAAAGAAAAGGGCAGGCTGCACCATGAGCATCCACTTCCCAAAACCAACTCTGGAACCCTGAGGCTTATATCAAATACTTAGTGCTTTGTCTGAGGAAGAACAGAAGTAGGAAGTTCCAGAAAAGTTGTGGGGATTAAGGTATCCTCAACACAGCATAGTTTTGCATACAACATGTTGACAATACCTAGCAACAAAATCATTCCTTTGATGTTGAGCGACAGAGAGGCCGAGTGGTGTAATACCATGAGCAAAGAAGGTGAGGTGGGATGCCCTGTTGTGTCCCTCCTTATCTACATGGCCTATTAGCACAAATCTGAGCCTTTCTGAGACTCAGTTTCTTTCCCTGCAAAATAAAAATAACAATTCCTTCTTTGTCCATATCATAAAACAGGGATTTTCAACCATGACACACTAGAATTTCAAACTTTTTAAAAAGGATGTCTGGGTCCTACCCTAAGAAATTCTGAATTAACTGGGTTAGGATGGAGCCCAGGCATAGGTATTTTTTAGTGGTTCTTCAGAAAAACAATTCCTGACTTTACTTTTCAACTTTTTGTTATGCAAACGTTCAAACATATACAAACACATTGGGAACAGATTACCAAGCTTCAGTGATTAGCAATAGTTTATCAACTTGTATCATCTATTCCCTGATCTTCCAACATCTAAAAATATTCCCACTGGAATATTTTATAGCAAATTCACACTAAATTCACACACTTAACAACATCACCATCTCCATGTGATACACCATATAATAGTTTTGGGAACCACTGTGTTTTTCCAAATTACAAAAGAATAACAACAAAAAACAAATCCATGGGGCTGGGATTGTGGCTCAGAGGGAGAACGTTCGCCTTGCATTCTGAGGCACCGGTTCGATCCTTAGCACCACATAAAAATAAAATAAAGATATTGTGTCCACCTATAACTAAAAAAATAAATATTTAAAACAAAACAAATCCATATCCAAATAGATTATTAGCCTCAAGAGTTTTTACTGAAACTGAATGAACAAGTCCATGGAATAAATCATTTTAGTGTAGTGAATACTACTTCCCAGTCACTTTGCTCCTCTAAACTGACTAGTATTTTCCCCCCACAAAAAGTTCCTCTAAATTATGGTGTAAAAGGGTTATAGCTAGAAAAAAAAAATCTCATTCCTCCCTAATGCCCATGATTTTTACCCTTACTCTGCCATCTTACAGTTCCCCAAGTGTGCTGCTCTCTCAAAATAGAAAAACTTAGTGGCTCTCTGCAACCCACCTAGCAGGCCAACCCCCACCTGCCCTTGGAGGCTAGAGGGATATTCCTGTCCTGAAGGCCACCCCATGCCTGGGGCCAGCTGCCTCTTATGGACTCCTGGACTCCAGCAGCCTGTGTTCTCTTCAGTCACAGTATTGTTACACGTTTTCCTGTCTGCTTCACCACGAAATACAGAATTCTTAAAGATGATGAGTCTGGTCCATAACAGTCACCCAATATATAAGTACCCAATATAGGAGTTTTCGAAATTGTAGGTCAGCTACTTTCCCAAGTAAACAAATAAGGTATGCTCAACAGGTGCACAAGGGCTTTCCAATGCTCAGGACACTGACACCCTGGAGCTGCTCCTCAGTGGAGGGCCTAAAGTAAGGAGGCTGGGTGACTACTCAAATACAACACGAAGAAAGACAAGAATGTATAAAGACTCCTAATCACCTTTCCCCTCAAACACCCCTGAACTCAGAATGGTTCCCTGCAGAGAACCCTGATTTCTGTACCAGGCTTCTGTTTAAAGATACAAATTCTAAAAATACATACAGGTTGTTTTTGCTACTCCTTGATTCAAAAGAGAGGGAGTTTTTTTTTTTAAATAAAGAATACCTATCCTCTCCAAAATTTTGGTTTAAAGGAACTACCTGCCAAGAAGCTAGGCTTATTAGTATATAATACATAGCCACTGTGTATATAAACACACTCCCTGTGACTATTTCCCAATGATTTTTCTTTGATTTAGGGGACCACTGGGAAAAAGAATGACTGTCTTCAAGGATGAGAATAATAACTGTTGTAATAATAGTGGCACCAATGACAGCAGCAGCAAATTTTTCAGCATTTCTAGGTCCCAGGTATGGTGCTTGCTGTCTTCTCACACTCACCCCCTCGGCAGGGGTTACTATTCTCATTCTATGGCAAAACTGAAGCTTAGAGGGGCTGAGCTATTGGTTTAGGAGCAAGTGAGCAGCAGTGCCTAGAATCCAAGCTTTTACTACTCTTGTTCAAAAACACAGACCCTCCACTAACAGGGCACCTTTACTCTGAGGAAAAGGACTCACAAGCAAGGCTATGACTCACCTAGCCATGTAATGCAGCAAAGAAACAAATGAAAAGGCAACACTGTGAACAGTTTTTAAATCTCAATGTATTAAAACTTATTTCATCCTCAACATCAGACCTCACTGTATTTCCATTTCTCTATCTGAATGCATACTTGAATGCTGAAAATCAAGCCAAAATTTATACATGTAAGATAATTAAAGAGTGCAAACAGATTACGGCTTTGCTATTTAGTAGCTATGGGGCCACTGAGAAACTTAACTTCTCATACCCTTCATTTCTTTTTCTCTCAAAAGGATAATACTCCATGGGCTCCTTCACTTAATTTATTTACCCATCAAACTGTGAGCAGAGGTGATGTACATGGAGACCAAAAGCTATGCTCTCAGCAGATTAGCAGAGGCGTCTGAGGATTCAATGATATGCTAACATCGATAATTTGATCTAATGAAACACTCCATGACTGTTTGTTTCCCCTTTCTTCTACCTGACGACTGTTAATTCCTTCCTTACTTTTACTTTGTTCTCTGTATGAGATTAGAATGAAAAATTATACAGATATGACAAATTGAGCAGACATCTCACCAGCAAGGAGGCAACGAGATTCCGGTTTCTTTCCTCCATTTCTCACTCAGCTTCAGCACCAAAGCTGAAAACTGTGAAGGGAAATGTTTGCAGGGTCTCCTTGGAGAAAGACTTTTTTCTCATGAAAAAGGAAGTTGAGGGCTGGGGTGGTAGAGTGCTTGCCTCCCACGTGTGAGGCACTGGGTACGATCCTTAGCACCACATAAAAAAAATAAAATAAACAAAATAAAGATACTGTGTCCATGTATAACATATATATATATATATATATATATATATATATAAAGAAGTTGAAAACCATAAGGTTTAATTACATGGTCATGATTAACATCTCTTAACTTTAACCTAAACTGTTATAATTTGGGGGGTACTAATGTAAGAATTTCTCAAACCTCTCCCATATACTTAAAATTTTCCCTAGGATCTCGGAAATAATCAAACATCCCTCTTCGCCCTCCTTCACTCCCAGCTTTTTTTGTTGATAAACTAGCATTGAAGGCAGACACTGATCTTTGAAAAAGCTAATAAGAACTTAACCCCTTTTAAGGATGCAAAATTCAGGTCATATCCTGGTTGCATCATTCTATTATTTAAATTATTCTTTCCCAGGAAGTTGCAACTTCCGGAAGTCAAATTAATGTGTGATTTCTTATGCTACCTAAAATAACAAACCTCCATAGCATAGCTGTTTGTTGAGAACGAACCTGAAATTCATACGGCTGACCATACTGGGATACACACACACACACACACACACACACACACACACACACACACATATGAATGAAATTATTACAGGAAAAGAAAAAGTAGAGACAAGATAACGAAAATCTGCCAATATGAGTAAATTAGAACTGATAATCATAAAAAGATTGCATAAACTGAATGCATTCCTACTGGGCAAATTTACATTAAAATAGTAGTATCCTCCATAATTCCTTTACATGAGGAGAACAGGATTCTGAAAAAAGTGGTGGTGTTAGAAGACAGGCTCAGAGAACAGCAAATGGCCAGCGCCTACAGAACCCGAGGAGGCCCTACTGCTTTCAGACACTTAAGAGCTGCTATGGGTTTTTCTAAGAGACAGAAACACAGGGGAATTCACTTCTTCAAATGCAAAGATCATTACATGAAGATGACGATGGCGATGATGATGATGAGTATAAGAAAATTCAGTTTACAAAAGCATTTCCAAAATGCCAGGCATTGGGCACTTTGTAGGTATGATCACCAGTCCTCGGATAACTCTGCAACACAGCTCTTACTGGCCTTATTTCCACTGAAGAAAAAGTAACCTTAGAGTTGGTCACCAGTACTCAGTGGCTTGCCTTAGGCATCAAATCTAGTGTCTCTAACACATACAATTAAACATCACAGCCTGCCCCCCAATCTGTTGACTGTTATCTTCAATTAAAAGTATACAGAAAAAAAAAAAAAAGCACACAGCCCTGCTGTAGTGTTAGTTGGTTCTTTTATTCCTGTCGTGTTTTGGGCCTTCTAAGGCAGGTATGCCTCTGCAGAACACACATGCCAGGAGATATTGCATGCTGGTAAACAGAACTTTCAAAATGACAGGCTTCACTCCTTTAACATAGCTTTTCCCATACAATATATTATTTTATTTTTTTTTAGAGAGAGAGAATTTTTAAATATTTATTTATTTATTTATTTATTTTTTAGTTATCGGCGGACACAACATTTTTGTTTGTATGTGGTGCTGAGGATCGAACTCGGGCCGCACGCATGCCAGGTGAGTGTGCTACCGCTTGAGCCACATCCCCGGCCCCAATATTTAATTTTTAACAAAGCATTTTTAAGCTAAGATAACACTGATGACCATTTATAGAATAATTTGTCACGAGCCAGACATGGTAATCAGTGTTTTAGATGTTACCTCAATTAACAGGGATCCAGGTCCATCCAGTTACAAAGCCAGGGGTCTTTCCAACTCACCACCTTGGCTCAGGCCCAGCTTTTGGTCTGGCCAGCACTGCCCAGAGAACCAGATCAGACTGATGCAGAGAGGTCATCACTGCCACGAGAGACTGCATACAGGCCAAACTGAAAATGACCAGTAAATATCTAGTCACTTAAAAATACAGAACTGTTTAGAGTTCTTGTAGCTGCACTAATGAGTATATATGTCTTTTGTCCCTGAAAATATCATGACAATTAGCAGGTGCTTTTCCAAAGTTCTCCATCACAGAGTTTTTGACATTTTTTTCTTGCACAGAGGGATCATTATGAAGGCAGCATTTTTCATCCACAATTTAATTACAACACCATGTATAAACCACTAGTAAACATAAATGACTGTCCAATATGAGTTTAGTAGTAAACACTGGAGAGAGATTTTTTAAAAAGTATAAAGCAGAGCTTCTGACCTCAAGTAGCTTATAGTCCATAGGAAACAAGGTCACATATAAACAGATATTATTTATGATACGCAGAAAAGTGCATTTCTACCTTGTGTAACAAATTTGGGACACTAAAGCATACTTCTACGGACTTAGCTGTTGGTGAGGAGAGGCAGGAAGTTGTCTTTTCACAACTACATAGACACAAGTGTAGACATTATACATAGATAAGTACTTTCCATTACATGAAACCCAAGCCAAGCAAAACATTAGTGGGCATCACTAGAAGCCAAGCACTGGGCTTAAGGACTAGATATCAAAAGTGAGTAACAATTCTTAGGATGTGAGGAGCTCCTGCCAGCACACAGGAAGGGTTATTTTGCTATGAGGGGGTGAACAACATCTGGGTTTTGTGGATTTTGTTAGAAGCTAGATGAACTTCAGAATGATCAAGTCACTATGATATGAGAAAGAACTCTTAGAAAAAATAAATGTAGGTGACAAATACTGTTAAGCTCTCCTGGTTGAGAATTTCTCCAGCTAGACAGAACCTTAGCAATAATCCAGTGTCAGCTCTCATTTTAAAAATAAGATCTTAACAGGGTAAAGTCACACAGGTAACTGTGTGCCAAGCCTTATACATGGTTTATCCAAATGGCTGGGAGAAGAGTCTCAGTAAATCCCTTTTGTCATAGTTTATTTTTCTGACACTATCATGCAAGGTGATTAATATGACAAAAATCATGAGTAACAAATTTGGAATATTTTTGATGTAAGACTCATCTCAGAAGAATTTGTCCAGGTAGTCATAGAGCAATTTGGCCAAGGCTGTTCATGCCTTCAACATAATTTGAACTGTTTTATTATTAAAAGTTCACTAAAAGCCAAATGCTAACTAAGCTTAAGAACCAGAGACCCCCAAAAAAAAAAAAAAAAAAAATTTCAGAACTTAAGAATCCCTCTTAAGAATACTGGAAAAATATGGTAAATGTGGGCTGGGATCGTGGCTCAGTGGTAGAGCACTTGGGCTTGATCCTTACCACAACATAAAAATAAATAAAGATACTGTATCCATCTATAGCTAAAAATATTTTTTTTTAAAAAATGTAAATGTGCAAAACAATTGCTACAATATAAGAATGTATAATAAGCTATTAAAAGAGAAAAAAGGCCGATTTTGGGGAACATAACTGGGTCTTAGTAGAGATTGATGAATGTTAGTCAGTCTTTTAGTGAGACATGAAAAACTATCTTAACTAGCTCTAGAAGAGAATATTCAAGTTTAGTTTTCACCAAGTAAAGAAGAAACCCGTGTGTTCTTTAGAGGTAAAAAACACACTAGGTGGGACTGACACGGAAAATAATAATGTACAAGTACATTAACTAAGAGATTTTGGTGTGATTTTTTCTTTTGCATTACTACAATTTTTTTCAGGTTTCAGGTCACATTTCCCAGTGACTTTAACAAATATGAAACATGTCCTAGGGAAAATCTGGTTCTCAAAACAGATGTTAATAGAATAAACATTAAAAAAGAGTATCTCATCAAAATAAAACAAAGCCTTCACAGTAAACCCTGTTTAGCAGGTACTACTGTCCTATCTTTGCAGGCAAGAAAGGTGGAGTCTCAAAAGGGAATATGACCTTCCAATTTATGTCACCAGAAAATTAGGGGATACGCCAGATTAGAACAGAGGGTTCTGGTTTCTACTAGACTCTCTCGTTAGAGGTCCTGGGTTAGAATAAATGTTGAATAAAGGGCAGATGAAGCCCTATCTGTATCTGAGGGCATGCACTTCTCACAGACTTTGCTACATTGAAACTACCTGAGTCTCATGTTCCCTCTACAAGTTCAAAAGCTTCCTACAGGGCCAGCAGTTAATTACCTATTCAAACTTATCAACTTACTAATTTATCAAATTCAGAATTAATACCATGTACCTGAAAACTTCAGGCAGCCAGAGAACATGTGAAAATGGCTGTTCAATCATTCTTTTGACTGGCATATTTAGAATGCCTGGACTAACAACATTTAAATTTTTTAAAAAATTTTTCTTTAATATGAGAAAAAGTATGTCCCTCTACTTGACATGAGCACAGGCCAGGTAGGCAATATAGCATCACCAATTCAGAGAAAGTCTCTGATTATTAGAAGAAGACCGAGCTTACGGAGAGCAACAATTCGGCATGCTATATATAACCAAATCTTAATACACACTACACAATGAAAAAAAATGACTTCAAAACAAAAATTATAACCCTGAAGAGTGACAGAACTTCAGTGTGAGAAGGATTCTGAGGTAATGTAGTTGACTTCACTTTTAAATAAAGAAATAGAGGCTGACCAGCTAAGTAACTGCTCACTTCTAACAGGAGAGTGGGGAATGTGCCAGGGGCCTGAGACTGTTTGTGTTCAAGACAGTTTACTCATACCAGGATCAACTGGTAAGCACCTATCATCTGAGTCCTTTGTAAGTACTCCAGTTATGTGTGTCCTTAAATCTAGAGTCACAACAAATTAGGCTTTATGTGAAAATTTTTTTTACCAGTATATGTTTCATGGCATTTATTATCACAAAACTTGAGTTGATATTCTCAGTGTGAATTATAAAGAATATTTCCAAACCACACAATATGTATCTGACTTTCTCCAAGGGGAATAGTTGTGCAGTGAATTAGCTGAGCAGCAGCTGGACAGTCAGTTGTTCTGTAATGGTTTTAAAAGTATTTAGGGCCAAAGTATTTTTTATAAGGAGATCCATAATTCTATACCTTGAAACAAAGGACACTGTATGACATATTTAGATAATATTTGAACACTTGTATCTGATTGCAGCTGATTGTGAATATACTGCAAAATGGTGTATCAATCTAAGAGTTCATAAATCATTCATAAAAAACAAATTTGCGGAGTATACTGGCAAGCAATTCTCAGCCATATCCCTTTACCCAACGACCACGGTGCAGTTCTTATCCTCTTATTAAATGATTCGGAGGTCTGCCACTCAAGTTAGTTTTACTGACCCAGGAAAAAAGAGGAGAGAGACAAGAGATCCCACTGCTGAAGAAAGAGTCAGAGTCAAGGTGAGAACATCAGCTGAGTGCGTGGCCTCGGAGATATACTTTGGAGGAAGCCCAGAGCCTCCAGGCTTCAGCTTCATCATCGAGAAAATGGAGTCGTATCCTGTCATCTACCTGAGCCCACCACACAGTCAATGTCCACTCCAGCACAGGTTCTCAATCTATAAAAACTATTACTGTTCTGCTGAGGAAAAAGTTTAGCATATAAACTACACTTAAGAATAAAGCAAAATTGTGAGATATGGGCCTCTTTTTTCATACAAAAATGCCCCAAAAGGCTCTATATTACCATGGCCAGTCACATACAGTTTCTTCCTTATAATAATGATGAAGAGAGTTCTATGCAGAATGCTCTATTTGCAGCAGCGATTCATTGCATGCATGGAAAAAATTGCTGACACGTTGAGAAGATATTTTCCCGTAAAAGGTTGAAGTCCTTAAGCAGCAAAAAACACCAACGTCCATCATCTTTAAACCCTATTGATTTCTGGTGAAGATTTAAAAGGCTGTTTACTTATTTCCCATCATTTCTGTCAGAGCTGTAACAGTTCTCTTCCCACTGAATAAACCTCTCATGATCCTCCTGGTGATTAAGGTCAGACAAAATGTCAAACTCCTAATGCTAAGTGCTTTCACATTAAAAATTCATATCAAATCACCAAGTAAAATCCAAACAAGAAGTCAGACATGTAAACAGCTCACAAAAAAGGGCTGCAGTGACCATTACAGAATACAGGTGTATCGCAGATGTGGAAAAACGGCTTGGCAACAGGTCCTGACATGCCCCCCTTCCTCCAGGCATCTTCACTGACATCTCCTATTTTAGAATTGGTAGGTCAGGCTGGGTTCAAGGCGGGTGTGTGCATGTATACGTGTGTGAGAGAGAATGAATATTTCACATGGACCAAACAGGACCATTAAGAGGAGGAGGCAGAGAAGGGAGGAGGAAAGGCCTTCAGAACAGGGATTCCAGCAGAAAGAACACTAAGGGGGAGAGGTGGGTTCAGACAGATCCCGGAAATCAAAATGCATAAAGGAGGATGGAGAAGGAACTCCAGAGACAGAAGGCAGAAAGCACTATACAGAGAGGGAAAAAAACAAGAAAAGAAATCACAAGAGAGAAGGACTCAAGGGACGAAGACCTCCTTGGTTGTTTCCAAGGCTTAGGTACTATTAACCCAAAGATTAAAACTGCTTCCTGTAGATGACACAGTTTTATATACAAAAGTCCTCAAGGAATCCAGTAAAAATATTACAACTAATAAATGCATTCAGTAAAGTGACAGGAAATAAGATTGATAGACAAAAACATATTTTAACAGCAATGAACCAAAACTAAAATTAAAAAAATTTCATTTTCAACAACATCAAACAGAGTAATACTTAGGAAATAAATTTAACAAAGTGTAAAACTTTACTCTGAAAATTATAGAATACTGTTGAAGGAAAATAATAAAGGCCTAAGTAAATAGAAAGACATCCCATGTTCAGAGCTTGGAAGACAGCACTGAGGTAGTAACAATCCTCCCACCGATCTACAACTCGGTCTGACTTCTTGAGAGAAACTGATAAGCTGATCCTAAAAACCACATGAAAAGTGAAAGGATCCAGAAGAGCCAAAATAATACTGAAGAAGAACAATTCCTTCTCTATTTCAAAGCTGACAAAGCAACAGTCATCAAGATGGTTGACCTAAGGACAAACATGCAAGTCAATGGAAAAGAGGTAAGTGCCCAGGGTTGCAGTCAGCTGATTTTGACAAGAACAAGAAAGTTTTTCAACAAATGGATATTCACATGCAAACGAATGAAGCTAGATCTTAACCTCATACCATGTACAACTCTGAATGCATTTAAAAGCCATTGAATTAAACACTTAAAATGAGTCAAAGACCTAAAGTAAAAGTTAAAACTACAAAACTCATAGAAGAAAGCACAGTTGTAAATTTCTATCACCGTGAAGGAGGCTGGCTTCTTAGATACTGAGTGCTGAAAGCTTGAACAATAAAAGAAAAAATAATTAGATAAACTGATTTCACCAAACTTAAAAACTGTACTTCAATGAATATCAGCAAGAAAGTGAAAAGACAACCCACAGAATGAAAGTAAACATTTGCAGTCAACAATCTGATCAGGGATGTGTGTGTGTGGAATACATAAAGAATTTTTATAAGTTAGCAATAAAAAGGCAAATAACCCAATTTTAAAATGAGCAATGGACAATGAATATAGTCACCCTCCACGTTGGTGGGTTCCACATCTGCAGACTGAAATTACTCAGGAAAAAAAAAAAAAGCATCTCTGTACTGAACATGTATCAACTTTTTCTCCTTGTCATTTTTCTCTAACAATATAGCACAATAAACTATTCACACAGCATTGACATCGCATTAGGCTATTATGGGCAGTCAAGAGATGACATAAAGCACGTGGGGGGAGGTATGCAGGTTAGATGCAATTACTAGACCATTTACATAAGAGACTTGAGTATCCTGGGATTCTGGTCCTGGAACCAATCTCCTATGGATACTGAAGGATGGGTGGACATATTTCTCCACAGATATAAAAATGGACTCTGGGCATATGAAGTCATCAGGCAAATGCAAATCAGAACCACGATATACCACTTCACACCTACTAAGACAGATACAACAAAATAGATAACAACACAGGTGGCAAAGATTTGAAGAAAAAGGAACACTCCACACTACTGGTGGGAGCATAAAATGATCCAACAGTGGAGAAGAGTCTGGCAGTTTTTCACGTTACATACGTGATCCAGCCACTCTACTTTTAGACATAGACCAAGAAATATGAAAACATATATCCACTCAAAGCTTATAAGTGAATGTTTACAGCAGCATTATGTCTAATAGCCCTAAAGTGAAAACAACCCTAATGTCTATCAACAGATTGATGGATAAATAAAATGTGGTATTCAAGGGAATATTAATAATAAAAAGAAATAATTTACTCATATATGCGACAACATGAATTAACTTTGGAAAAACTGCAAATGAAATAAGTCACAAAGGACAATGTATTGTATAGATTTCATTTAAATGAAATGTCTATAACAGGTAGCTCTACAGAGACAGAGAAGATTACAGGTGCCTAGGGTGGGGAAGGTGGGAGGCTTTCAGAGTGATGGTGAAGGAAGAGTGTTGTTTCTTTTGCGGTGATACCACTTTAAAATTGTGGTGAAAGATGCACAACTCTGAATGCATTTAAAAGTCACTGAATTAAACACTTCAAATGATTGCACTGTTTGTTGTAGGAACTGTATCTTGATAAAGCCGTTAAAAATAAGTAAAGTGTTTCAGAAACCAGAGAGATTTACATGCCACTGCAGTGCTACCTGTAATGACAAAACACCTGAATCAGTCCCAACATCCAACAAGAGTGTGACTCTAGAGGGATACATACCCTAAAGACAAAAAAAAAAAAAAAAAACTTTCAAAAACTAAAAATTGCAGGGCTGGGGTTGTGGCTCAGTGGCAAAGCGCTTGCCTCGCATGTGTGAGGCACTGGGTTAGATGCTCAGCACCACATAAAAATAAATAAGTAAAGGGATTGCGATCATCTACAAAAAAATTAAAAATTGCTTTCTTTAATCATCATTGATGGTAAAATTGGTATTATTATTTTTCTAAGATTACAAGATATACTTTGGGATATAACGGGAAATTATGTTGGTGTAATAACAGGGATTTGGGGCTCTGGAGAAGGAAGGAATAATGAAAGAGTTCTGAGGCTCATGACCCCCAAGTGCTGAATTTCTATTTGAGTTTCATATGAGTAGGATCTATATGGATTTTACCCTCAAAACAAATGCATATAGCCTAGCTCACTGAACAGGCCTCAGCAACAATGAGGAGTTTAAGAGTCCCAGATTGGGGTCTTTAAGTACTATTTTCCAGTCAAAGGAACAAGGGCTTCTGGAGGAAATGGCAGATTCCAGATCTGTGGCAGGAAACAGGCAACATTCACTTAGAATATTTTGTCAGACCAGACAGAAAGTAAGCTGAGTGCTGGTCTGTGACAAAAGGATTCAAGAGAAGCTGATCTAGAAGCTGCATCTGACTTGAAGAGGCTTCTAAGAGCCGAAGGAGAACAACTGAGTATCAATACTAACTTCAGGGATGTTTGAATCTGTGTGTTCATAAGGACCCTAGAGAAAAGCTCAGTTGAAAGATATTAGGGAAATTGATATCTGATTTGACTAAACCAATTGTACCTTGGAGTAAGCAAAGAACTGAAGAACTGAATAGGGGATATTTCTTCTATGGACATACCTGGCAAATAAATGAGAATTTGAATAACATCATTTTGCAATGCTTATGAAATAATGGTCTAGGCTGTGATCATCTGTGGTTACTAACATTGGTCAGTTGTTATACAGCTTCTAAAAAAAAAAAAAATACAAACTAACTTATGAAGCTGGCTTGACCAAAAAAAAAAAAAAAAGCAAAATGTCAAGTGTGTTCTCTAGATCTGACTACATCCATGCTTTGCTCAACAGAAAAGGTAACCTCTGAGAAACACAGTTAGCCAACTCTGTCCTTGTGCATACATCACAAAGTGCACTTAGATAAAGCAAGACAACTACGACCAACTAGGTGACAAGATCTCATGGGATCACTGCTGTAATGTGCAGTGCATCTGAGCAAAATATCATTATACAGAGTGTGACTACTGATGAACTGGAAAAAGAGGAACATGCTAAACTAAACCAGAGAGATATAATCAGCAAAATCTAAACTATGAGAAACTCTACAGGCTGCTGGATTAAATTTATGCTTAAAATCTCTTTAAAAGTGAAAATGCTACAAGCTAAGTTAGAAGATACACAACACGAACATGTACAGAACGGTTCTGTAAAAATACACAAGAACTTGACTGACTACGCATAGTTTCTGGAAGCAAAACTGTGATGTCTGTCAGGCATACACACTTCTCTCTAGTGTATTCTGAATTTTCTATCATGTGACTATGTTAGTTGATAGAAAAAGTAGGGGAATATGTGTTTTTCAAGACACAAGAAGAGCATCAATACATAAAACTACAGAAGCAGTCACAAAATCTTATTCTGTCCTGGAATGCTAAATGGATCTGTACTCCTCCACCAAAAGGGCTGGAGTCAACATGGAGACCATCCCAGAGGCAGACAGAGACACAAAGTGGGGAAGGCCTCAGACAGAGAATAAGAGTGCTAGGGTGGAGAAGGTGGGAATGAACTGCAGACGAGCTTGTCCTAGGATAAGATTTTGTCCAATGTCAACATGGTTTCCAATCATCTTTTAATTCATTACCTGTTTGCATATTTATTGAATGACTATTCTGAGAATAAGGGTACTGTGATACAAAAAGCATAACCTAGCTCTCTATCAGTTGATAGACTTTGAGGGTCACAGATAAATGAAAAGGGTGATCATATATTAAAGGTACTTGTGCAAGGAGTTCATGTGCACAACTGGTCTTCACAAACACACACAGAGATATCAACTCCTGCCTTCTGACAACCTCACTTTCACATAGTGGCTTGCCCTACAGATACCGCACCTGTGCTTATCAAATTACTACAGTTCAATCAGTAAACACCTCTACTAAAGCAAAGGGGCAGAGGACAAGTGACAAGAGAGTAAGTGAACTGTATAGCTTGAAAACAAAGCAGGACTTGGTCCCATTGTTTTGATTATTTTTTGCCACATTTCACTTGCGCTGAAATTTTTAAACAATGTAGAATAAAAGACAGGAGATTTGGGGATGGGGCAGTAGCTCAATGGCAGAGTGTTTGCCTAGCACCTGTGAGGCACTGGGTTCGATCCTTAGAATAAAGGCACCTAGTTCCCCTCTCTTAAAAAGAAAAAGAAAAAAAAAGGGGGGGGGGATTTTGTATTAAAAGAAGGTCATTAAAAGAAGGTCAAGTTAATAGTAGTACAAATGTCCCTTTCCTCCCTAGTTTGGCTGGAAAACTGGTCACTGATTATGTAAACCAGGGACCATTCCTTAAAGCTTTCCCCACCTCCTCCATGATCCCTAGCACCCATGGTGAGTTCCTTGGTATTTGGCATCAAAGTCAATATTTTAAGTTAGGCACTACATGCTTTCAAAATAAAATACTACCTAACATCACTTCCTAGACAATATTATTTTACCCATTTATCTCTTTCTCACTGGACTGTTGGCTCCTTGGGCACTGGCACTGGTAGGACGAACCCCATACTGAATGAACCGTAAATCACACTAGAGGCTTCACAAATGAGAAGGAGAAAATAATCCACTGTTGAGTTTTAGGGACCAAATAGGTAATGTTGCTTAGATATGATCTCATTGATCACATCTTCAAGTGACAATATCACCATCAACATGATTAATGTCAAGGGTAGAGAACACCAGCAATATAAAATTAACAAAAGACAATTTGGTGACATACTCAGCAGGAAAAGCCACAGCATCTCCAAAGGTACAACCACCATCATTATTCTAATGTTATTCTGACTTTTAGACTCTTGGCTAGAAAACATGCTTATGGGTGTCACTAGTGCATTCTAACCTCAGTTGGAGTCTTTTTAGTTTTAACTTGCAGTCTTTTAGTTTTAACGCCTAGCTGTCTGCTATTGAATCCCTGGGGTGGCTGCCTCTCCCATCCCTCCCAGCCGTTCCAGCCTGGTGTGCTTCCTTCCAGCGGAGGAGGACTGCCCCCACTGGCTGAGAGGATCCAGGTAGCCCTGGCCCCTCCAACTCTTCCCCTTCTTACTTCCCTCTGCCACCTACTATAAAAAGAAAGAAATAAACAACTATCTTTGGGGATGACTCTAGTTTCCTCACACACTACCATCTTTTTTCTCTCCTTCCACTCCCCTCTTAAAAAGTCCTCTAAAGCATAACTAACATTAGGTGTTGGTGTTGTCAACACAAATTTAAAATAACAAAGCCATCCCCTAAGGGAGCTCAGTCTGGAAGGGGACACAGATATGAAAAACCCATTACAATGCACACTGTCACTTTTAACACTTGGTATTTTCCTGATGCCTCAATAGACCCACAGTCACCCGGTTGAGGCCACCAAAGGCTCCAGTGTGGTAAGGTGGCCCTTACTTTAGTTCCCTTTCTACCCTCACCTGATGGTGACCTGATCACACTTAAACCACCAGTGAAATTCTTTTGTGCATTTTCTTGTATATTCCATGCTGACCCCCTGACACAGATGCCTGCCTGGGTGTCCTCACTGCCTCCCTTCCTGGAATGCGGTGACTCTGTCCCTCCAAGGTCCGTGAGAACAACAAACTTTTCTCCTTTTGCTTTTCCTGTGTCCCTTCTTGTGGCTGCACCTGCCTGGCCACCTCATTAGAGAACAGGAATACGAAGTGTCATCTGATTTCTGCTCTGTGAGTCACTCAGCATTTCACCCAGACTCTCTCCACAGGCAGATCCAACAGCCTCCTTTTCAGGCTTCACCTTATGTGGACAATCAAGGTCACCAGGCACCCCCATCCTTCACAAAACAAAACCCTCCTCTTTCAATTTCCTTTAGTGTTGAGGATACCTGATTATCTGGGTTCTTTGAAGCTACTACTTAAGCAGTCCTTAATAATTTATGGAAAGAAAAGGTACTAAATCCAAGGGAAGGCAGCTGCCATACCCCACCCACAGGAAGGTATTTAATGTCTAAGAGAGTTAAGTGAATTTTTGCTGGTGCCAAAGTAAGAAAATACTGAAAATACTGTTGTACCAGTATTTGCATTAGCCACTCTGATGTTTATTTCTTTAACTTTAAAAATGTGATTTTTATCAGATGATAAAATTGTGTACTATAGGAGAATATTCCTAGGAAGCTCCTCCTAAGAATATAGATTTCCAACCATAAAGACAGTCTTTTATTATTTATAATTTCTATCAACTTCTATCTCAGGTGGAGGCAGAACTTAGGCATGAGGAAGAAATTCTTAGAGACTGTTTCACTAAATTACAACCTGATGAAACTAAAAACCCTTTTCCTTGGAGTCTCAGACAGGAGATTAAAGTATACACATGAATTTCTACTGCATTTCCAATAAGGTAGCTTGTATAGATAAGCTAACACAAGTTCCAAGGAGGAGACAGGAGATACACACACAGAGATACTAACACAACTGACTGAGAAGCAGAGCTAGGATTCAAACCAATAGCTGCCTCTAATGCTTTCAGTAATCTGCCTTTCAGAAAAATAGGACTGGGGTGAGCACTTGCTCAGCATGCTCAAGGCCCTGGGTTCCACCCCAGCACTGCAAACCAACAGAAAGTGTCTTAAATTCCAGAGTAGCTTTATTTGAACCAATAAGTAATACTAGTCTCAGAATACAAGTCCAAACACAGATATTATACTGTCTTTTGTTTCCCATCCTGAAATTCAACAAACCACAACCAATGCCCACGTTGTTATTAACTTCAAATTCCTCAAAACCCAGTGGTATACAATTTTATTACTATATTGCTTTCTCACAAAAAGTAAAAAGTACAATGGATTTTCTGACAACTTGTCCAACTAGATATTACTAGTTCAATAGTATTTTCTTAGTTTACTTGACCAATCTAGTTTTTAATTTTTCTTAAAACCTGCTTTCTTTAATTATGCACACTTACAAATAGAAAGAAACTTGTAATTTTTTATTTTTCACTTTGATTTAACATAGTAAGAAATAATTTCTCTGAAGTTCTCCTACTGTAGGAAAGGCAACTTATCATAGAAAGAAAGGAGACTAAAGCAGGACTTAGGTTTAAATCCTGTGCCTGCTAAATTGATTTCTGGCAAGTTATTAACCTCCAAGTCTCAAATTTTTTTAATCTGCAAAGTAGATAAACAACAGGTACTTATCAAGGACCAACTGAGATAGTATGTACCTAAAGCAGCAATGGCAAGAGAAATTCTCTAAAATCAGCTTTCCTTTAGAACATCAGTCTTGAAAACAGTGTGTAAACCCACACACGCCAGCTTTTTCTTGTTATTGATAGAAATTATAAAGACTCCAAAACACGCACCTGCAGTGGTGAAGCCACAGAGGGCAATAATATGTCACAGAGTGCGCCAGACCATGAAGCAGACAATGATCATGAGAGGCAAGTAACAAAAGGATCATCAATCAATAAAGAAATGCTCACTTGCATAAATACATACTTTGACAATGTATCTATACTGAATAAACATTTTATCTTAGAATAATTTTAAATTTATAGATAAGTTGCAAAGACAGCATACAGAGTTCCCAGACCCCCTTCATACAGCTTCTTGAAAGGTTAGCATCTTTTGTAACCAAAGCCCATCTGTCATAATTAAATTGTTAACATTAATACAATAACGTTGTTAATAATCTGTTGGGAAAAAATAAAGGCTTATAGTTCTATGCTGAAAAAAAAAATAATAATCGACGGACTTCATTTTGCTTCCACCAGTCTGCCCACTGAGTCCTCCTTCTATTCTAGGTTCCAGTCCGTGTTTCCACTTGCATTTGTCACGTCTCCCTGGTTTCTACATTCTGGGACAGCTTTTCAGACTCTCCTTGTTTTTCATAATCTTAGTGCTTTTAAAGAGTGCTTATTCTATATAATTTCTGCTTGTTTGATGTTTTCTCATGTAAGACTGGGATGTGGACAAAGGAAGAATACCACAGATGCACAAGCACCTAAGTCACCTTTGGTAATTGTAACCTTCAACACTTGAATGGGTAGAGTCTGTTGCTTCCTCGTTTTTTAAAAAATTTATTTTAACTAGGTATATATGACAGCAGAATGCATTTTGATTCATTGTACACAACTGCAGCGTAACTTTTCATTTCTATGGTTGTACATAATGTAGTGTCACCTCATATGTGCAGTCATACATGTACCTAGGGTAATGATGTCCATCTCATTCCACCTCTTTCCTGCCTTCATGCCTCACCTCCTTGCCCCATCAAAGTTCCTCCATTTTCCCCATGTTCTCTCCCCCTCCCCCATTATGGATCAGCATCCACTTATCAGACAGAACATTTGGCTTTTGGGGATTGGCTTACTTCACTTAGCATCACATTCTCCAACTCCATCCATTTACCTGCTCATGCCGTAATTTTATTCTCTTTTAATGCTAAGTAATGTTCCATTATGTATATATACCATAATTTCTTTATCCATTTATCTATTGAGGGCATCTAGGTTGCTCCCACAGTTTAGCTATTGTGAACTGAGCTGCTATAAACATTGATGTGGCTGTGTCACTACAGTATGTGGATTTTAAGTCCTTTGGGTATAGACTGAGGATTAGGATAGCTGGGTCAAATGGTGGTTCCATTCCAAGTTTTCTAAGGAATCTCCATACTGCTTTCCAGATTGGTCGCACCAATTTGCAGTCCCACCAGCAATGAATGAGTGTGCCTTTCCCTCCACATCCTTGCCAACACTTATTTTTCTCTGTATTCTTGACTGGCATGAGATGAAATCTTAGAGTAGTTTTGATTTGCATTTCTCTGATTACTAGAGATGTTGAACATTTTTTCATACGTTTGTTGATTGAATGTATAAATTTTTCTGAGAAGTGTCTGTTCAGCTCCTTAGCCAATTTATTGATTGGGTTGTTTATTAAGTTACTTCTTTTACTCTATCCACAGTCTACTATTAAGAAACAAATGATTAAGCCCAGGCCACATTCAGAGAGAGGGGACCAAGCTTTACTTCCAAGAGGGAAGTTATATAGTTATTGGGAATTCTTCCAGAAGGCGGGTTTGTCCCTTTTCCACAACAAATTAATTCACTTGTTTACATCAATATGGACTCAATAATATCATATTTTGTTGTTCAACCTCTTCCCTTTCTCCTCCTTTCTCTTCACAGTACCTCTCTACCTTTTGGTTCTGCAAGGTCCTCTGGGTTCGTCTTGTATTTTCCCTGTCTCAGATCTAGAATTAGCTTGCCTTCCCACTAACAAGGAGTAAGAGTCCCCTGTTGACCCAGATCTTCATCAAGTTTTTTTTCCTCTTTGTTGTGGAACTTTATTTTATTTATTTATTTGTTTTTATTTTTTAAATACATGACAGTGGAATGCATCACAATTCTTATTACACATATAGAACAATTTTTCATATCTCTGTTTGTTTATAAAGTTTGTTCACACCAATTCATGTCTTTTGGATAATGATGTCCATCACATTCCACCATCATTGCTAACTCCCTGCCCCCTCCCTTACCCGCCCAAGTTTTTTGTTTTTAAGAATTCTAACAAGTACTGTGGTTTTAAATTTCATTTTCTAATTATAAATGATGTTAATCTTTTCATATCCATATTTGCCATACACATAATTTCCTTGGTGAAATATCTATTGAAATCCTTTGCCCATTTTTTTTTAAATTGGATTGTTTTCTTACTGTTTTAGTTTTCTATTGCTGCTACAATAAAATTATCACAAACTTAGTGGCTTTAAACAATGCAAATTCACTATTTTACAATTCTGTAGGTTAGGAGTTTGTCTCAGGTCTCAGTGGGCTAAAACCAAGATGGCAGCAAGACTGTGTTCCTGTCTGGAAGGAATCATTTCTAGGGGGGAGAGACCACCCATGTTCTTGACTCATCTTGCCCTTCATCTGTCTCCAAAGCCAGCAACACCGGACTGAGAGCTTTTCACGCAATAGCCCTCTTTCGTGTCTCCTCATTCATAAGCCTCCTCATGACTCTACAGCCCTCCCACATGACCCAGGATAGTCTTCCTTCTTCACTGTCTTGACGTTCAACCTCACGCCTCCAACCAGGGTAATCTTACTTCCCCTCTGTCATATGAGGCAACAGATTCACAGGTTAAAGGGATCAGGAAGCGAACATCTATGGGGTGGGCATTACTAACTGCCTGTCATCATCATTACTATACTTCTCAAGAGGTCTACGTATGTTCTAGAAATGAGTCCTCTGATGGACATGCAGTTCCCACATATTTTCTCCCATTCTGTGATTGTCTTTTCATTCTTGTAACAGTCTCTTTTACAAAGCAATAGTTTAAATTTCTGATTAAGTCCAATTTACCAATTTTTTCTTTTTTATGGATCGTGCTTGCAGTGTCAGCTTTAAATACCTAATTCAAAGTTGTGGAGATTTCCCATATTTTCTGCTAGAAGTTTTGTAAGTTTGTGTTATACCAGGTTTACAGATTTATGCTAGATCCACTATGAGTTACTTTTTTGTTTTTGTTTTGGTACTGGCTATTGAACACTGGGGCACGTAACCACTAAGCCACATCCCCAGCCCTTTTTTAAAAATTTTGGCTTTGAACTTGTGATCCTACTGCCTCAGCCTCCCAAGCTGCTGGGATTATGGGCATGTATACCTGCACCCAGAATGAGTTAATTTTTATGTAAGTGGTGTGGTACACTTAGGTTCACTTTTTTGCATAGGATTCTTCAATTGTTCTAGAACCGTTTGTTGAAAAGACTGTTCTTTTTTTCCCCTAGTTAATTTTTCTTAATGCCGTGTCAACAATCAGTTGACAATTGGCCATCAGATGATTTGTGTGGCTCTATTCTACACTCTTAATTCTGTCCCATGAACTGTGTGTCTGACCTTTGGCCAACCCCATACTGGCTTGATATACATAGCTTTGAAGCATGTCTTAAAATTGGACAGTGTGAATCCTTGACTTGTTCTTTTTTTTCAAAGTGTAAATTATTTGGGGGGTTGCTTTTCTGGTTTTCCTTTTATCATAAATTTTAGGATTAGTCTGTTAATATCTACAAAAATACTTTCTGGGATTTTGAGATAATGATTGCACTGAAGATACATGTCACTTTGAGGTAAATTCAACTAATATTGAATTGCACTAATACCTAATAAAATACAAACTAAATAAATAAAAGTAAGATATTTTCAGTTACCAGACTGGCAAAAATTATAAAGAGGGTAACACATGGCAAAGTTACAGAGAAACACTAACTTCAGATGCTTTGTTGGTGAGGTACAAATTGGCTCAATCATTTTGAAGGCTAACTTCAGTCCATACAAAAAATTTCTAAGAAATTTCTAAGACATAAAAGTGCTTTTATCTGGTAGGATATACAACTACAGAACAGCTCTGCACCAGAATGTTTTTACTGTAGCATTGAATGTAATTTTAAAAAAAAAAAAATCAAAGCTTCTAATATCCTGGAGACAGGTTAAACTACTAATGATGTATATATAAAATGGAATACAATGCAGTTATTAAAAAGGCATAACTATATGGGTGAACAGGAGTAAAGATAAAGTTCTAGGATGGTGTTACTCTATAGGAGACACTCATTACCTGCCTAGGAGATGGTTCTTATCATTGCTATGTCAGTATGGGTGAGCAGCAGACAAATAAGAAAACTATTTTAGTAATTTATAAAGAACTTAACTATTAGGGACATTTACATTTCTTCTACTAATGACCTAGATTTAGATTTAAAAAAAAATAATTCTTCCTATCTCTGGGTCTTGGGCCTCTTCTGTATCAGGAATTGTTTGCTTATAATGGTCAATGGTCCATGGAAGAGAACATAGAGAATAAATTTTATATAATTCTCAAAGAAATCTTTGATCTCCAAAAGTTTAAGATCAGCCCATCTCTAAGAACTTTTCTAGCTTTAACATTGTATTTATTCAGACAATGGGTAGAAACAAACAAGAAAAGCAATTCCAAAGAAAATAATCTATTTTGGCCTAAAAGTTTCTTTTGAAGTATTCAGGAGGGAGGGTGATTCAGCACACTGAAAACAGAACAAAAATTTCAACTAGGATATTTGCTTTGTTTACAGAATTAATCCTATAGGCTCTAGGTTTCTTCACCTGTAAAATTAGAAGACTGAATTAACAAATTTTATTTAAAGTCTCCTACAAATAAGAACATTCTCAAATAATCTATCCTATTAGAGTTCAGTTTTCTAGTAAGGAGAATTTGCTTGGTTTGACTGATAGGGGATTAGATTTTTTTTTTTCTTTCTAAAGCCAGGAGAAATACTGACATGCTCAGCCTTTAAAGTAATCTTTAAGATTCTGTTTTTGAAGTTGCAAGAGTTCCCACTTTTAAATTTCATATTCTTGATAATAATATTGTTGCCTTGTATACTTTTTATAGGGAAGGGCGGGTTCCAGGATGGGTGGCCCTTTTTAGAAGGCTAGGCTTCTGGAGAATACATTTCTTTTTAGTTTCTAAACTTTAACATTGTATGTTTAACATTGTGTTTTTTTCTTGTGACTTTCAGTACCTAAATCTGTAATTTAATGAATTGCTAGCTGTATCAATTTAAAACTTGTACTTCTATTTTCATAACTTTTTTGCCCTCCCAGTGCTGGGGAGGAAACTAGGGCCTTGCATGTGCCAGGCAAAGCACTGGGCCACTGAACCACACACCAGCCCTCAGAAAACATTTTTTATGTTAAAAAAAAAAATCAACTAATTCTCTATTTAAAATAGTTTCAAAGTATTTTTAATATTTTCTATCCTTGGGACATATATATATATATATATATCTCTTTAAAATGAATTCTCATATTAAACTTTTAAAGTTCTCCATCGAAGGAAACACATCTTAAATGATCATGTTTATTGTGAACATAAACATTTTAAAATGATTCATATTTACTAAACATCAAATGATATTTCCATTAATTATTATTCATACATATTTTATGATGTTTAATTCTTAGAAGAAATGTATACATTAATGTTAAAACAGGTAGCCGATGGTACATAACAGTACAAAGACATACACCCATTACATAACTACAGAATGTTCTGCGACATCCTCTCCTTCACTCATGTTTACCTGACACTGCATGCATGTGTCCATTAACACACACCACTAATGACTCAATGGGATTATCAATCAGCAAATACTTTGCAGAGTATCCTATGCAGAGTTTCTGTCGATCAGTTGAGAAAAATGAAATGTCATTTCTCCCCCTAAATCATAGAGTCATAAAACTTAACTCTAAAGAATAAAATTGTTTTTTGGGTGGTTTCAGATCTGGATGAGATAAAACAAGCAAACTTACCACTGCCTTTCCCCACTGAGTGAAAATATAAACCCCGGGCAGAAAGTACAGAGAAGAGATAATCTAAGGACAGTGAAAAGTAAACCAAAGTGGGCGACTGGGGGACAAGACCAAAATTTAAAGTATTGCTAAGTGAGTGCTAAAGTTTTGTTTTTTCATCCAGTAGTGGCCCAAGGCAGCCTTACACCTAAGAACATGCAAGCATCACGTGCGTGTATGGATATGTTGCAATGCATTCCAATTTTGTATATAACTATAATGTACCAATCAAAAATAAATTAAAGTAAAATAGAGACAAGGAAGACCAAGAGAGTGGAGGAAGAGGGTCAGAGATGGAGGAGGAGAAGGAAAGAGGAAGTATTGGGGATGGAAATGAGGAAAACTGTTACATGCGATGATGTGTATGTCAAAACAAACCCCACTATTATCTATCACTATGATGCACTAAAGGGGCGGGGAGACAGAGACAGACAGACATGTGCTGGGTATGAAGGAAAGAACTTCAAGAGAAGCCTAGGCTTTTTGTGGTTAGGGGATTCATGAAGTTCAGTGAAAAGGAAAAATCCTGTTTCCTTTATTCATTCTTTTCTGTCCAAGTGCCCAGTCTGATAGAAGTCCAGGAGCATGGAAGCTGGGGACGAACCTAAACGAATTCCTCTCTGACCAGAGAAATCTGGTTGTAAGAGGGTGGAGTACGTTCCCACTACGGCCCTGGATGCAGATGTGGTTACAGGAAATATGTGGCACAATGTTAAACTAAGTCCCTAAATTAACAGCCAGAGAACTATAAAATGCCCCAGGAAACAGCAAAGTGCTAAAGGTATTACACAAAAGAGAGAGGTTAAAAAGCTATCCCATAAAGGATGATCTGCATGTCGAGGCTCAGCAATAATCTAAACGTGTATGAATCTAACACTGAACAGCATACCAAAAGCTCTGAGGACTTTATAGGGTTAGAACATTGACTAGGTCCCAAATATGTTGCTGACTCCCAAATATGAGACTGAGCAGATCCTAGAAACACTGCAGAAGTTTTAAAAACTGCTCTGATAGTGGAATCACAAACCAAAACAGGTGGGTTAAACTGTCCTGAACCTAATCAGGTCAATTATTGGCTAAAACAAACAAAAAATGAACATTTTCCTAAGCTTTTAAATAATTTCCAATATCTCATTACGTAATAATAATTTTTAAAAAGGCTCAGGATATAATCTAAACTCATATTTCATACAAAGAATCGAAGCAATTTCCAAATTTCAAAGGAAAAGAAAATCAATAACAATGACACTTGTAACTATTCCAATTGTGCTCTAGAAAATAAGGAAGAATGCTTTTGAATAGAAGATGAAAATTCTCATTCAAATGAGAATACAAGCAAGAATCAAATAAAAAGAACACTGAAATTAAAAATTCCCTTGATGGGCTCAGCAGCAGAATGGAAATGGCCAAGGAAGGTCAGTGAAATGGAAGAGATTGACAGAAATT
The DNA here is from genome assembly GCF_001458135.2 of Marmota marmota marmota. NCBI lineage: Eukaryota > Metazoa > Chordata > Mammalia > Rodentia > Sciuridae > Marmota > Marmota marmota. The sequence continues at coordinate 4,153,506 of NW_025999869.1, forward strand.
ATCCAATTTGAATGGAGGAGGAAATGATAAAGAGAACCTGAGTCCTGCAGGAAAATAACAATGACATGGCATTTAAGAGGGAGAAGATAAAGATTGTGAAGCAGAAAAAACATAGCAAGGCCCAGGTATTGATCCTTTCACTGCAACTACTAAGCTGGCAAAACCTGTCAGAATCAAGCATTCTAGAGCTCTGGAGCCTAGCTGAATACTTTCGGCATCCAAGGGAGAGTTGGATACAGAAAGCAGTTGGTAAATCCTTCTGGATCTCAGTGTACTGCACACACCTGCACCTCACCTCCAGACCTGCGTCCAGCAGCGAGGAGCATAGGCCTGCGTTCCTGCTGTACTCTCTGCTGCCATAGGATCCTGTCTACCAGAGATCAGAGCTGAGTGTGGGACCTGCCTGCTGGTTCACTGAGGAGCCAGTGACTGGGCATTGTTCCCATCTCCTCAAGTAGAAAGGGATTCTCCAGATACCTCTATTGTCAAAATAATTTAAAGTAACAAAACAACAGATCTAGGAGCTTAAGTAAACCTATGTCAGGTCAATAGTTGGCTGTGGACAATGCAGTACAAAGACTTCAATGACCACACACAATGGAAGTCACTTTTGCAAAAGCAGTTTGAAAACCCACCTAGCAGAGGACCTTAGCCCTAAACAGGCAAAAGCAGCAACCCCTGGGGAGGAATAAGAACCTAAGTTGCAGTTACCATGCCATAATATTCACACTGTCCTCCTCTAAACAAGAAATGACAAAGCACACAAAGAAACAGGAAATTATGATCCATTCATAGGAAAAAATAAATCAACAAAAATAATTCCTAAGGGAAGACTCTACATTATTACCTAACTAGACAAAGCCTTTGACTGTTAACTATGCTCCAAGAGCTAAAGGAAAACAAAGACAAAGAACTTGTAGAAATCAGGGAAACAATAACAGAACAAGTAGGGATAATTAATTTAAAAAAGTAGAAATTATAAAAAGGAACCAAATAGAAAGTACAATGGTTGAAATGAAATGAAACCACAAGAGCTGAAATGAAAACTTGCTACAGGGGTTCATCAGCAGATCCAAGCAAGCAAAACAAAGAATCCAGTACTTGGTCTGAGGCTGGAAGAGGGGAAGGGGGAGAACACCACCTAAGGGACTTAGGAGTAACCATCAAACACACCAACACACACCTTATAGGAATTAAAGAAGGAAAGAGCAGAATAATAATGGCCCAAAAGTCGCAAATCTGATAAAAAAAAAAAAAGTACACACCAAGGAAACTCAATGAACTTGACAATCAATAAATCAAGAGAGAACTAGACAGGATACAGTGGTGCATGCCTGTCATCCCAGCTACTCAGGAGGCTGAGGTTGGAGGACAGCATGCTCAAGGCCAGCCTGAGCAATCACAGAGATCCTGTCTCAAAAGACAAGAAGGGCTGAGGTGTAGATCAGTAGAGGGCCCTGGGTTCAAGCCCCAACAGAAAGAGCGCGAGCAAGAGAGACACACAACAGATGGAAGGAATGAACAACAATGGGACATATTATTTAAAAAAAAAAAAAACTGTCAAAAGATAAAATCTTGAAAGTAGTATAAGAGAAGTAACTCATCATATACAAAGATCCTCAATGAGATTAACAGCAGATTCCTCATCAGAAACCATGGAGGTCAGAAAGCAGGAGGATCACTTACTTAAAGTGCTGAAAGGAGAAACGCCAACCAGGAGTTCCACATACGTAAAGCACTCATTCAAAATCAAAGAAACGTTAAGCCATCTCAGATAGAAGAGGAGGAGAAAAATGAGGAGGAGGAGGAAGAGGAGGAGAAGCAAGATAAGAAAGTCTACTGCTAGTTGATCTGCTCTATAAGAAATGCTAATGGTTTTTTCAGAGTGCAACAAGAGAATACTACACTGTAACTCAAAGTTATGTAAAGAAATCGAGCAATCTCTGACCAGGGGAACTAGCATTATTGTATTTTTTTTGTTTGTTAACTCTTATTTTCAATGATTTAAAAGGAAATACCTAAAATAATAATCATAAGTCTATGGTCATAAGAGCACAATGTATAAAGATGAATTGTTATAATAACATAAAAGAAGAGGGGAAAGATCTATGTAGGATCAAGTTAATGTATGCTATTGAAGTTAACTTGGTTATCAATTCAAATTGGATTGTTATAAATTCAGGATGTTAACTATTAATTCTCATGGCAACCATTAAGAAAATAACTTTTAAAATTACAGAAAAGGAATTGAATGAATAAAAATTGGCACTAGAAAAAAAAAACAAGAAGGCAGTATGAGAGGAACTGAGTAACAGAAAAGATACAAAATATATAGAAAACAAAGAACAAAATGGCAGAGCTCACCAATTAAAATATGGAGATTAGCAGAATGAATTAAAAAAAAAAAAAAAAAAAACCCCTTTCCATGTATGGCTCTGAGTCACAGTGTAGTGTCTCTACACTTCAGTTAAAAGGACTTCCAGCAACAATTTTTAAGGGCAGGTCTATTAGTATGGATTCCCTTAGCTTTTATTTCTTTTTAAATATGGGAATGTCTATAAAATGAAGGCAAAAAATATAACATTATCTCAGGGGTATTCCACTTACAAAAATGCATGAAAATTTATGTAATACAGCACCTACATTCATAATCTATATAATACACAATGCAACTATAACAAAGTGTAAGAAAAAGAGACATTCCATTACATTAAGTGGATAAATATTAATTATAAGTAGATTGTTAACAGTTAAATATGTACTCCAGTACCACAAAAGTTAAGCATGCATATTATAATTTCAAAGCATTTATGAAAATATCCACTTTGTGATATGCAGCAAAAAACTGAGCATACAAAATAAAACGTACAAATATTTCAGTGATCTAAAAAAGAGGCAGGAAAGAAGAAACAAATAAATGCAGAGGGAACAAACTAAATAAGAAAAGGGTAAGCCTAAATTCAGACAATCATCATCACAGGTCTGAATATATCAATTAAGAGAGAGATTTTATGAGTGGACAAAAAACAATTCCTAAAGATATGGTGTCTATAAGAAATCTATATTAAACGTGAGGATACGCACAACTTAAAACAGAAGGATGGCAAAGAGATATTTCAAAGACACACACAACAGTACAACTTCAGGAGAAAGCATTTGTGACCTGGGCGTAGACAAAGATTTTTCAGACATGACATCAAAAGCGTGATCCCGAAAAGCAAAACAATAGTCAATTACACTTCACCAAGATAAAAACATTTTTGCTGTTTAATGGGCATTCTTAAAAAAATGAAAAGATAAGCTACGAAAGGAGAGAAAATGTTTGCAAAGGACCTACCAACCAAAGGACTTGTATCCAAGTAAAAAAGCATATGACATTATTTTAAAACAGGGAAAGGACATGAATACTTTTTCAGAGGATATTTGGAAGGTAATTAAGTACATGAAAAACTTTATTTGTTGCCCATTAAGAAAACACAAAACTATGAGATACTTAATTTTATTAAAATGGCAAAGAATAAACCTCCCACAAAATCCCAAACAAAAAAATCTTGCTGGATTTATAAAAATTAAGATTGTGTTAAACTATATATCAAATTGCAGAGAACTGACTTAACAGTATTGATTCAAATGTTCTAATATTTAATGAAATACAAATTCAAAGAGACTTTAAATTACAAGACTTCCAAAGATTATAAAGAATAATGAGGACAAAGGAAAAGTGAGGTTCAAATTGGTTCTATCTTTTCTTGAAAGGTGAATAGTAATTTATACAATTTTTTGTGTTTCCTACCCTAGCACTTTTATTTCTAGAAAGTGTAGGGTAGATATGCTTGCAGAATGGATATGCACAGATATGCACTGAATTTAAGAACTTAGAACTCTGGGCATCTCTTTTGGAGACAGGTTACAGCATGGTACATTCATTCATGGTGCTTCATTCCATTCCAGGCAGAACTGCCTGGGTGAATGATGGGAAAATCAAGTTCTAGGTATGACAATGATACTCTGAAGGAGAAACTAAGTTCCACATAGGGCATATCATTTACATTAACTCAAGAATGGATATGAATGTTGCTAAATTCAATTTGAAGAGAGGTAGACAGGAAACAACCTATACTGGAAAAACATGGATGAATCTCAAAGACATGCTGAGTGAAAGACAGTGTCAAAAGGCCGAATTCTAGAATTCCATTTTTATTATACTCTAGAAAAAGGTGTGATAGCCACAGATCTGGGGCTACCAGGGGTCAGGGAGAGAGGGAGGTGCAGCAGCAGGAGGAAGGTTTTTACTTTTAGGAAAAGGAACTATTCTCTGTCCTGACATGGTAGTGGCTACATGCACACATACCTGGGTTAAAAATTCAGAACTGTACACCAAAGTGATGACAATGATGATGATGATGATGTGAATTTTACTATATATTAATTTAAAACGGAAGAATGTTCTAGGCTGCATATTCTTGTGGAGACTATTTTCTTCCAGAAAGGATAAATCTTCACTATCAAAGCCTTTGTTCATTAATTTCTGACTCAAAGACAATTAGTCTACAAAGTGAAAGTGATTAAGAAACATTATTTTTGACATCCACAATGAGTTATTAATATAAACTGTTTTGTTTGAGAACAAAAGTAAAGAAGAAAATCCTTCTTTCTAGCATGTAAAGTAAGAATCAAATCTCCTATGCTATACCATATTTTAAGATAAACTAACAAGCCACTAGTTTTATCTTCTGGGTGGAATCTGTTCATTCATTCTTCTCATACATATAATTATGTAAAGCATTAAATTGTATATTGAGAGGTTTTTTTCTTCTCTATTTAAACATCTATTGCCATCCTTGTGGTCTAAATTTGTGTCAAACCTTTATCTTCGTGCAAACTAGCAATAATGTTTTCTCTTGCACAAGAGAGGAAAGCATTATAAGCATTACAAAACTGTTCAAATTGTTTGTTAAGTTATACATTATAATTAGTTTGGCAGAGCTAATACAAATCACATTTACAGACTAACAATAATAAAATTGAAGTACCAGTTAAATATCCAAAATAATTAAAGGAATCATTTTTAGCCTGGTATAATTAGCTAATTCACTTTACAAGCATTTATTAAAATGAATTCACATGTTATTATTCCATAGGTAGTTACACAATAGTGTTTATACAGGAAAAAATAATGAACCAAACTCTTTGTATCCAGCACTCCACAATTAAAACGAAGACTCCCCAAGTAATATCAATCTAGGATAGACTAATTAAGTTTGGTTTGATAACCATTCATTTCTTCTATTGCCTCTGAGCAAATTGTTTATTAGAGAAAGTTATTTTACACAAATCAAATCAAACTGGGTAAACCATTATATTTGAGGGAAACTTTAGCCATCAGTCAATTAATCCATCATTTTCTCAAGACACTATTGTTTAACGAGCAGATCATATTATCAACAATTTAGATATCATCTGATTCAATTATAACAGTAAATTTATTGACAGTTTCTCTAATACTTTTATTATGAGTAAATTTGGAATTCTCTTTACCTTTGTGAGCCAAGCAAAGCCAATGCAGTATTGTGGTCAAATATCAAATAAACATAAAATTCTCTATAAATTTTGTAATAGCTTTAAAGCATAGTATCACAAAAGAAAAAATAAGCTTTAAAAAATTAAAATTGCTAATAAAGTGAAATGTAATTTCAACATAAAATCATTACTAATGTATTTCTTTAATATGCTGAAATAGTACAGTATAACTTTAAAGTTATATTAAAACTTCATTTTAAGAAGGAACATGGGAAAAAATTAATTTGGACTCAAAAAATAAGTAAAAGTTTGTCATTTCAATCTTAATATTTAAGCCATATGCCAAATGAATTCATGTAGCCTGTTAAAGCCAGGTTTCCCTTTTTAAGAACATCACTTTCACAGGAGGCATTAAAACTGACACACACACACACACACACACACACACACACAGAGTATGAGAAAGAAAATACACCTTTCTTCATCTGCTAAAAGATCATAAAAGATCATGTACAATAAGATTGACTTTTAGTTCTCAGCAGGAAATGCACACAGGTATAATTAAAATTATAAAAATTAGATAAAATCTCAAACAAAAACATTTTCATTTAAAGATTTAAAAATAGTTCCTGTCTCTATATATTTGTCTTTTTATAAGGTTGTATTTTAGAGCCCCAAACATTTTATTAATAATTTGTCAATAGATTGTTTTTAAAGTCTTATGTTGGCTAGTTTAATCTCACCAATCTGATTTTAAATCCCTCAGAGTTACGGACCAAAGCATAAGATGTTTTCTCTACTCCTACAAGGAAGTTGAAGATTTTCCACTGACATACAATAAATATTTCCTCTCAGAATGACAGACAAGTCAGTTCTAGGCTTCTAATTTGGTCGAGCTCAACTGTCTCTTATTATATAAACACAAAAAGGTTGGGAATCTGGAAGTGTCTGACCCCACATCACAAACAGATGCCTCCGTGTTGAACAGATAAACACACTATCATTAACTTGGATATGCAGTAATTAATAACTCCTGTTGAACTGTAGTATCTGTGGGCTGGCCTAGGGACCTAATGGTGACCCTGAAGCACTGTCAGCCAATTGAACAGTGTGTTGTGTTATGGTTACGGTTTCTACGGTTCTTCCAACACCCCCTTTAGAGGCTTAGGATCATGGTCACCATAGACAGAAAGGGCTGAACCAAGGGAAAATCAGGCTCCCTCCAGGCCCACAGCCTTATTTCAGTTAGAGCCGGTTGCTTCTGCAAGATTTCATTTCCACTGGTTGTAAATCAGTTTGCAACCGCTATCTTATCCAATATATATTCCTGGAATCTTCAAATTAAAATATCTTAAGTAACAATGACCCTAGTTTTATTTTTTAAAGAATAATACTTCATTTTACATATTTGCCTCAAAAAGAATTACTTATTACCAAAGTAATTACAAGGAATAATACATCTAAATGACAAGCAGTCACTCACTCAATAGAGATCAATATTTGCATAGTGCAAACTGTTTAGCATGAAGTCATCAGTCAGTATCCAACCATCAGCTCCATCTTTCTTCCTGTAGTCTTACTATATTCATCCCCTTATGTGCCTATTAAGTTCTTCTTATTATTTAGTTATTTTAAGCCAATTACAATAGCCTTTAAAAAATACCACACAGTAGACTTTATGTAACTATTTCTCCAAACATTTATAATATATACGCCCTTTGTACAAAGCACAAATTTAAGTGGAAGAGGGGTCTTTCTGCAAACTTGATTTGCCTGACAAAAAGATGATGCCCCCCTCTAGAGTGGGTTATTACAATCATTAAGTGGATCCTAGAAAACACTTCATCTATTATAGTTTTACATGTTTTTGATTTATAGTTATAATTAAGAAAAGCAATGCAAAAGGACACTAGTTAGAACCACTTAATCCAAAGATGACTCAAATGTGTTGTTACTGCACTGAAATTCTTTTTGATCAGCCACAAGATATTTACAAATGAACAATTTTTCTATGATCCAGATAGCTCACTGTCAATGATTAATCAACTCAACTCTCTTACTACAATTATTTTATTTAACGTGAAAAACAACAAATGTATTTAAGTATAGCATCTACCTATAATGATACCCTTAAGTATGATTTCAATTAGGATACACAGGATTTCCTTTAACAAATAAGAAATGCATTTTCATATTTTATCAAGTTAAAATGTGAAGGAGGTGGTGGTAGCATGGCTTGTTTTGGAAGATTTTTACATTTTGACCTATGATGGTTCCAAAGGTGGGGCGGGGGGAATGAGGACTCACAATAAAAATGAAGCAAATGGGTGACATCAATTACGGAAATGGCTCACTATTTATTAGATATCGTATAATGTGACCCCAAATTTTTACAGTAGCTTTCTATGGGATAATTCAAATGCCTTTACATATTCAATATTTACCACTATTTCATACCCTTGTAGGAGAAAGTGAAGCATTGCAGAACTTAAGTCTATGGTTCAAGGTAATCACTTCGAAAATCAGGATTTCAATTTAGTCATCCAGTTTTCCAAGATTAAAGGTTTTCTTACACACCATGTACCACCCTTATGAACGCACAGTGTCCATTTATGCACGAAAATTAGAATACCTATGATAGGCCTCAGAAGTGTGGGAGATATTTACCTATAATCTCACTTCAGGTTTTCAATGTACCTCTGTTATTATTAGCTACAGGTATCCTTATTTCCAAATACATGTTAAGTACTCTAAAGCTCAGAGAGATAACAAAGTTATTATTTTCTGCTTCATCTTCAATTAATTTCAGACTTAAAAAACAACTGCAAATATGATTACAAAGAATTCCTATATATCATTCATTTACGTTCCCTTTATGGTCATGAAGCCTTTAAAAGATGTGGCTAGGACCTTAAACAGCTTTCTGACACTAAGTGATACAGCTCTTTCAACTACTCAATTATTTTGCATGCCATGAGCCATGGAGGTGCAAGAAACTGTTAAGACTATATGAAAGTTACTGATGACATCAAGGTTCTTTGCATTAACTATGCTATAAATACAATCAAACACTGAATCCAAACCTTTATGTAGGGATTTATATACTGAAGAGAGAGATTTTTATTAGAACCATCACTAAGAAACAAAATTACTGTGCCAGTTTCCTCATCTGTAATTTCCGACATCTCTGGATTTTTGTATGGATCAAGGCGATAACAGAAAAGTCCAGTTCGGGACACAAAGACACTCAGTAGTCTGTGTATTTTATGGACAGTCTATTTAAATATACTATGGGCTTCAGGTGGTAGGGATGCATAGAAGGATGCTGTCACGGGGAACAATGAGCCAACAGGCCTTGAGGAGAGCAATTATTAATAACCATTTTCATATGTTGTTCAGGAAGAAAAGAAAAAAATTACCAATTCTGTTTCTACAAGTAGGCACACATTTTAAAAAGCAATAGCTAGAAGGAGTGTTATAAGTGTTGTATTTTATTGACATTTTATTAGAATTTTTCAAACAGAAAAGTTGAATTGCACAATGAATATCAGTATTATATCTACCATCCAGATTCTAAAATTAAAATTTTGTTATGATTTCATTATCACATATCTTGCCATCCCTCTATCCATCAGAGAGAAGAAATAGTTTTTAAACTCCTTTGATTCATAGTTTTTAGTAATCACTGGTGTATGCCTCCTGGACTCAAAACTCTGACCAGCACTGTGACTACAGGTTTCACAGAGAATGCAAATGCAGCTAGGTGACATTCCTCCTTCTTAACTATAGCTTTGGTCATAAGTTTCGGTGAGAGTCATACTAAAGCAGGCTAGACCCCATGGGAGCTGTCAACTCCCCTACTTCGCAGTTCTAAGGCTCCTTTCAGTCAGACTGACTTCTTCAGTTTGATTTTTGAAACCCTGCTACTTGATAACCACATAAGGCTTAAAAAATTAAAACCCAGGGGAAATCTGCATTCTAGGATTGGAGGGAAGGTAAACTGAGAAAGCTCCAGGAAGAATGTCTATATTTCCTCTTAATTCTAGAATACTGGTTTTGAAAAACCAGCCTCTATCTCAGAGCAAAGCTGTCCAAGGAAGGGACATGGCCTTTGTCCTTGGAAAAACCCACAGAGCACTCCTAGGCACATTCCCACCCTGCTAAGTTGTTTATCTACAAATAACAGGAGAGATCTGCTGCGCCAGGTGTCCCTGACTCAGTCAGGCTACGTGGGGATCCATAGCAGCCCCCTAGCAGCCACCAATCAGCATGAGACAGGGAAATACCTGGGATGCCAGATAACCCTCCCAGTAGTTTATGGTAGTTGATAACCTGTTGGGAAACCATGTAGTTCAGCAGGTACACCCCTCTTGGCTTAAACCAATCAGTTCAAACAAATACCCCTTTTGTACTGACCAATCACCCCTACCCAACTTGTTCCCGCCAGTGAATGTGCTAATCATGTTTTAGAGTTGTTGTTTGATTTTCCCGCGGCGTGAGGTGATTTGTTATGCTGTATGTGAAGTCCCTGGCCTTTTCAAAGAATGTATTATAAGCTCTGCTCAAGCTATTCTCGGGGCTCTTTGCTCTTTACCTGTTCGAGGTAGGCTTGGAGCCCCAGCATGCTGGACCCCCAATAAACCCTTTGCTGTTGCATGAGACAGTCTCTTGGTGGTCTTTTCCTCCGACGTTCGCCTGACCTTTACAGTTTCAGAGCACTTATGGTCTCCATATTGATCAGCTAGGCTGATTTTGCAATGGTAAATGTGGTGGTTTCCATTAATTACTATCAAAAGAGGTGGAGTTAAATCCCATTCCTTTTGAGTATGGGATTAGTGACTCACTCCTGACAAACTGAATAAGGAGGACACAACATGTTGCTTCTCAGGAGTAGGTCATGAAAAGCACTTCCTTCCTGCCCTAGTGGGTAAGTGGGCTGCAGATCAAGAGGAAAAATCCAGCAGCCCCTTGAAACATCCTGAGGCTAGAAAGGAAAGCAGCAGGGGACCCTCCAGCCCCAGTCAACTTTTCAGTTTTCAGCCCTGGCTGAATATCTGGACTAAAACCTCATGAAAGACATTGGATTCATTCAGCTAAAGCTGCTCCCAAACTCCTGGCTCCTCAGGAATTCTATGAAATAAAAAATGGTTTTGTTTTTCCATATGAATTTCATGATTGCTTTCTCTATTTCTACAAGAAATGCCGCTGGGATTTTGATTGGCATTGCATTAAACCTATAGAGAACTTTTGGTAATATCGCCATTTTGATGATGTTAGTTCTGCCTATCCATGAACAGGGTATATTTTTCCATCTTCTAAGATCTTCTTCTATTTCTCTCTTTAGGGTTCTGTAGTTTTCATTGTATAAGTCTTTCACCTCTTTTGTTAGGTTGATTCC
>NW_025999869.1:4165098-4173387 GCF_001458135.2 Marmota marmota marmota
GAGAGAGGAGGGAAGGGGAGGGGAGAGGTGGGGAGGGGGGAGGGGGGAGGATGGGAAAGGCAGCGGAGCACAACAGACACTAGTATGGCAATTTGTAAATCAATGGATGTGTAACTGATGTGATTCTGCAATCTGTGTATGGGGTGAAGGTGGGAGTTCATAACCCACTTCAATCAAAGTGTCGAATATGATATGTCAAGAAATTTGTAATGTTTTGAACAACCCACAATAAAAAATTAAAAAAAAAAAAAAAGGTTTTGTCTAAAACTGCTAAGTTTGGGGATTATTTGCTACACAAATGCAGGATGCAACTAGGAAGAAGTCTGCTTCAGGACCTTTCCCTTCTCTGTTTTTTTTTTTTTTTTCAATTGTAGATGCACACATACCTTTATTTTATTTATTTATTTTTATGTGGTGCTGAGGATGGAACCCAGCACCTTGATGTGCTAGGCGAGTGCTCTACTGCTGAGCCACAACCTAAGCTCCCCCTTCTCTGTTTTAAATATTAACATTCACATATTTTTAACTTCTTCCTTATCTTTCAACCTCAGGTTTTTCTTTCTACTTTAGTTTTACCACATTTGAATCCTCTGTTCCTCTTCATCTATCTCAGAAGAAAGCAATTAGTTCTCAAACTTGAAGGCTTTAAGCTTGAAGGAGCTATGGACTATTGTGGAAGGGCTAAATGAAATGATGTTTGCTTTTACTGAGTGCTGGAAATAAACTAAAAACCTATTCATGCCAGTAGCAAAGATACAAACAGTTACCAGTTATAAGCTCTAGAAGCACAGACAAGGTAGCTCATGCCCTTGAAATGTTTTACCACAACTTGTCCCAAAACAAACTCTAGATCCTCACAAACAATATATAACATAGGGTTACTGTTAAAAATGTATTCAAATAGTTGAGAATTCCCAGTACACTTAGAAAAGCTACTGGAAGCGTCATTTGACTTTGGATTTTAATAGCAAAAACGAAACCAAACAACAACAAAAACCTGTTATGCTATTATATTCATTATAGATCTTAAAAATTACTAAGGTAGTGTTTTTAATTTATTATGTTTTCTCCCTTCATCTATTCCGCTGAGACAAAGTAGCCTTGCTATTCTGCAAACACAACAAAAACATGCTTTTGTCTCAGAACCTTTGTACTCACTGTTCCTGGTATGTTTTTGCTACGCTTAACTATCATGGCTGGTTCTACACTTTACCAGATTTTTACTTAAATGCCATCTCATCAGAAAGGCCTCCTATAATAGCCCATATGAAACAGCACCTCCAGCACTCACTATTCTCCATATCCTACTTTATTTTCATTCTCTTACTCAATTTATTGATTTTTAAATTATAATTTATTGCTATCTATCCAACTAGAGTATTTTTAAAAAAAACACTTAAAAGTGTTTGTTTTTCCTTTTTCCCCAAGATTTTGAAGCAGATCAAAGTAATAGATGATTTTAAAGATTTAAAACACATCCTTCGCTAAGCCTTGAGCCTCTCGATTGTCCTTGGCAATGTGCTTTTTGCATTGCTGCTTCTGTTTTTCACGTGGAAGGCTCCTAAGAGTGATGAAATGATCCAAGAGGAAGTCCAAAATATCTTCCTGTGATGAAAATGGATACAGATGATGACAAGTGAGGAGAAGCTGGTGAAGCAGAAGGCTGTACTGTTCTTACACGCAAGAGTGTGTGGGCTGGAACTGGCCTCCGCCCCCCAGCCAGCGGAGCTCTCCCCTTCATGTAGCTCCTCTGTGCAGGCGAGACTACCTGCACAAGCATTCAGGTCATACAACACTGCAACCACTTCACCTGTTATGAATAAAAAATATGCCTTTACATAAGCTAAGCATAAGAGTGATGCACAGGCAGCCTGTAAAGGTACTATGGCTTGGGAACAAGGTGTCCTCATTTGGAAGATTATGTTGCCATTTCTAATTTTGCAGGTGGTTATTGTTGCTTTGGTTAAGAATTTGTATGTGGAGTATTGTATAATCATGACTATATTTTATATTAGCCTCTAGTTTTGGGTTGTATTATTATTCGATATTTAAATTGTCATGATGCCAAATTACAATAAGGCTGAATCAGAAAGCAATTCTGTACTGAGCAGAAGTGAGAGTTTTTTGAAATGACCTTGTCTCAAAAGTAAGTATACTGGGATTTCTACTGTTCTAAACCATGATCTCCTTGTTCTAACTCATACAGAAGATGGAACAGAGAGAGGATGAACATATGCATGATTTAACTAACAAGTTTAATATTGTGGGATTTTTTTTCTTTATTACAGACACAGTAATTCTTGTATTTTCCTCTTTGAAACATCAGAAGTGTTTTGTAACCAGGCTACAGGCAACTGTTCCACATTTTACCTCTCTTCATTGCTTAGAAAATTGCTACATTCACACCTTTATTTCCACTGAAGAGCCAGAACAACACTGACCTATCCACACTAAATAAATAAATAAATAAACGTCAGGCTTAGCAGCAGTACAGTGTCTAATCTCATCAACAGCAAAATGCAAATTCAAGCCCAGTCCAAGCATGCAAAGTACGTTGGACCTCAGACTTTGTAAGGACACAGTTAGGAAGAAAGGGGGTGGAGGGGCAGTTAAAAAATATTAAGAGGCATGATTCATGTAATACATAAACAATATACCTGATCATAACAAATATATTTGACCTTTAAAGTAATAAAAACAATGTAAAAAGGGTCTCCAGTTTTCTATTACTGCCAAGTTTATTTTCCTCATAAGTTTCGCCCTATTACAGTACAATAATCCCTCATTACTGCAGCACAATAATGCACAGTCTATACTCCACCTATAGTTGTCTTGTGTCTATTTAGTTTTATAGCGAGCAAGCAATTTGAGAATGTGGTAATAAAGCCTCAATCACAGTAATGATGTATGATGGGCTGTAATTTCTCTGTGCTAATGGGTTACAAACAGTATTACAGAGATGACGGGAATCTCATTGATTCATTATATGACTGCAATAATATCAAAATGACTTAATATAGATCACTATTAAGTCATGCACATGCTACTAACAACCTCTATATTTCACTATATAGATATATAGGGAAATAAAATTAATATTAGTCTTTCTATATAAAAGTTCACACAGCACAAAACATTTTGTGTTGAGTACCCTAAATCAATGTTTAAAGTTGGAATTACTGCATTGAACTGGTTCTTTGAAAAGAAAACCATTGATTTTAATCTGCTTGAAGCAATCAATTACTCCCTGTCCTCTTTATTCCAAACTGTAATGAAAACTAAACTGCGTTGTCTTGAAAACTAAATGTGAAGATGATCATAAACAGAATTTAAACTCCATGGATTATTCATATCCACCCATTTAGATTTGCCATTTCCATTATGAGTACATTTGCCACGAGCATTTAATGGACATCTAAAAGGGAATTCATTAAAGCAGGAGCTGTTGGCAGCACTTATGGGCTTCAGACTGCTTTATGCTTGTCTTTAATAGCTCACTATTATAAAAGTGATATATGGTGTTCATCCCATTAGTAGTTTGCAGAAAGGTCTGCAAGAGATAACAAATCCTTCTGAATATTTTCAGAACTGAAAGTAAATCATAGTTTGTTTGTTTGTTTTAAGCAGCATATCCTAACAATATACAATTTTAGAGTCAACTAAATTTAGTTGTTCCAAGCCAAATAAGATTTTAGCAACCACAGATGCATTTTATGAAACAGGCACAACCTTTTTGAAATATTCTGTGGTTATTAACTCGAGACATTAGCTGCCCTCAGGCAATCTAACCAGTGACATGAAGGTATGGTAGAGATAATAGTAAGATACACATTCTATGAGTTATGAAAAGCTAGGTAGAGCATCCTTAGACAACTGCATACTGAAGGAGAAGACGGTTTCCAGGCTCCTGGATGTATTAAAAGGGTGTTCTTGGAAGAAATGGCATTCATCGGTCTTTTAATTTTTTTCTTTGTTAATCTTAGGATAGAAAATGCATATGAAGAAATGTAAGACATGATGTTAATGTTAATGCTTATTACAATAATGCAATCAAATCCTAAGGAAGAATGAGAAAAGAAGCCCTTCGTCATGTCACCTCCATAATGCCTGGTCTTGGCTGTGCTTTATTTCAAACACAACATATTTTACTTAAAAAGTAGCTTAAAGCTTATGGAAGGTCAGCAGCATGCTCCAGCATTAAAAAAAGGCCAATCAAAACTAACAATATTTGTAAGAATTCCATAGCCATATATTTGGTTTCAGGATTCATCAATTATTTTTCTTAGCAAATTTACCTTTCTAATTTTGTTTTGTTTTTATCAAGGTAAAATCAGCTATCATATACACCCCTTATTACACATACCAGCTGGCTCTGCAAAGGACAGAATAGAAATGCTATCTCAGGTAATCTAAACCTTTTGAAGTCCACAAATCTTTGTGTAGACAATTAAAAGATGATTCCACTTTGGTGTTTTAAAAACATAAAACTGATCTTTTAAGTCTCTAAATTTTAGTTCATTGATTTATTAAAATAGATACAATTATTTCACAGTATAACTTTAAAAATGTCCAAAGACCACATGTGCACCTACCCAAAAAATTACTGGTTACAAAATTAAGATTATGAAAAGGACAGAGATAGGAGAACAAAATAGGAAAGCTTACTTAAAACTCACAACCTTTCTACATGTACAAGTGCTTCTAAAGCCGGTCAAATGTAATCCTCAAGTTTAATTCATTCACAGTTTGCTAATTTCTTTAAAATTACAGCCCTTCAACAATGTAATTGATTTGCCCAGCCCAAGAGCATCATGGGAAATCAGTGACTTCCTAAGCCTTTGAAACATGCCCACTGTGTTCATTACAGTGCAGATTCTTATATTTAATATGCATTATAACATGTATGACATTCCTGGTTTAGTAATATGATTCAGATGTCTAAACATTTAAATTACATATTTACGTGATTCAGTTAGGGTATGTTTACACACTCAATACAATCCACATATAGAAACCTAATCATCTTAAAACAGTTATAATCTAGTGGGAAATATCTTTCTATTATATGAAACAGAGTCAAGTAAGTGTCTTCTCTGTTCAAAATACCACTGGAAACATTTCTTAATACCCAGTAAATATATTTTGTTCTTTTGCACAATTAGGGGATAGAAGCATAAAGGAATAAATGGGACTTGCACCCAAACACTCTGAGTCTGAGTCCATGCTAACTTAATTGTATGAATATAGAATCAAACAATATTTTATTTAGGTTCCAGTGGTAAAATATCAGGCAATTCCAAGTAATGAATGCTTAAAAAGATGACTTTTCAGCCAAGACAAGTACTCTTGATAAAAACTAGTACAGACTTTTTAGTTAAAACAATGCGTCTCAAGAAACCAATAAGTAATAAAGGGTGATATATAACCATTTAGCTTCATGGACAGCAAAATTTCAGAGAAAGACAACCTCTCTTCTTCCTAGTGTGACGGATCACTCTACTTTAGCAAACTCATTGAAACATATTAACTTCAGTTTATAATTTACGCATCATTTGGAGAACTGACCAACAGGAAGGAATAAATGCCCAATCTGTTTCTGCTTCTGTGTTGGCAAACGGCAGAAACAGGTATGTTAGAGTAGTACTTTTGTGGTCCTCACAATCAAGACACAAGATCATTGTGATGAAACAAATGAATGTTTTATAAGACTGACAGCTAATGTGCTCTGGTACATAAATGGTCACCTATAAATCAAGTGACACATGATGCACAAGTACACTCTGAAGGAGACTATGAATGTCAGAATACAAGACAGACTTTTTCCTCAATTACAAAAAAAGCTTTTGGACAATAAGTTGTCTAGACAATAGCCTCATACCCACAGACCTAATTCATGTCCCAACTCGTAAGGTAGCATCAAAGGTGCAAAACAGACCAAAACAGGTGCTAAGACCACCTGTCTAAGGAGCATGATAAATTTCATCTTATAACTAGCGCAGGAAAGCTGAATCCAGAACAGGAAAATTCTTGTCTTTGTCCTTAGTTGTTCTGATAGAAAGTGAAAGAATCCACAGCGAAACAACAAAGACCTTTGTGATGACCATAGGTACAAATGTAGGTCCAATATCCTGAATCTACTTTTGGTTTCAAGCCAACTACAAACACAGTTATAAGCTATTAAAATCATAAGGGTACGAGACTGTAAATTCTAAACTAATTTTAAGTTGTTATCAACTCTTAGAAGTTCAGTAAAATGAAGATAAGGATCAGCATTAAAATGACAACTACAAATACCTGTCGGGTTTAAATATCTTTCTCTTATCACACACTCTAAGATTTCTGGAATTTATGATAATCAAGTATCCTGACAATAAATGACATTGCATAAAAGAAGAATTTTTAATGATGTGATAAATCATTAATTGCATCCTAGAACAATTGGGCATATGAATTGTGTCTATATTTTTTGGGACTAGCAAACTTAAAGAACAACAACAACAACAACAAAAACTACGGCTGACTGATTCTGAGTGAGAGCATGTCTGAGTGTGACTTACCTGACGGAAAAGAAACTGGCTTAACATACAGACTGACCTGCCCTCACCTGGACCCTTAGACCGTGATCCCTGGTTCAGATGATGATGGATCAGATCGTTCTCAAGGAGGAAGAAACCCGAGTTGGATAGGTTTGCCACAAGCCCTTCACAGGAAGATGTCAGTCTTCTGTGCAAGACAAAAAAAAGAAAAGAAAAAAAGGTACAGTGGCAGTGGATGAATTCTCCTTTCTTAGGAGAGGGGGAAAAAAATCAGGTATGCATATTTTCCATTAGTTACTAGCTCTTTTCTGTACAAAAGGCAAAGAAAGTCTCTGCAAAAGTTGGGAGAGACAAAGCTACCAAAAGTCTCAAATCACTTTGGAACAGAGGTTACAATAATAAGACACTAATTTGAACTGATTATTGACATGGCCCTTCAGGATTCAATTTTGAGAAGATTAGTAATCAAGATACTGCTTTCATGGACAAAATAATCAGTTGTAAACTTTTTAAAAAATGTTTTAGGTTGGATATGGAAGATGCTCACAATCTAGCCTCAGTCCTAATGGTTAAACTGGCTTCACATATTTTAGTTACTCTAGTGGTAATATAGAAGAATATAACCTATCTTTTTAAATTATCTGGCATTTCAGAGGCCAGTAGTACTTGATATGTTTCTAATATATTCCAGTCAGATTTTCCATATATACATAATACCCTTATTGCAGTCTCTAAACAAGATTCCTAAAAATGTTGTGCTTCATCTCCAAAATTTATATTTCCTTCATTTAATATTAGAATCTATATGTAAAACTATTATGCCAGTCTTTCTTACATATGTGCACAAATTTATTTTACAGAATCAATAAGCTCTAGGATTTAACAATGGCTTAACTCCTCAACACTACTAGCTTTTGTTTTTAATTAAAAATGTGTTATGTTCTTTTTTTTTTCAGTGCCTTAATATATCTAGTATTAATTTAAATGTTCTTCATGGGCAAATCTAAAATTTCAAGGCTCTGGGTTTAGGGGTATCACTTAATTTTTTTTAATCAATAAGCAAAAAATTCCATTTCACAGGAAAGAGATAATATGGTGAGATGGGAAGGGAAGCTAATAAAATATTCAGAATAAGACTGGTTGCAAAAGTTCAATAGCTGGTATAAAAATTTAATAGGCTAACTTACTAATAGCAGACAAATTTATATGAAATAAAAAATTCCCTTCTTTGAATCTGGGTATCACTTCACATTCTATAAAATAAACAGACATTACTAGGTGTACTGATCTATGTCCTTCCATATAGTTCAAGAGGCAGTCAGCAAAGTTGACCTTTGTAATAAAAATCACTACATCAGACTACAAAATTTAGCAGTTAAACCTACCAGTGAAAGAAAATAATTATAAAGGAAGCTCTAATGACTGATAGCAATATTATCATTAACTATAATATGATGCTACTGAGTTAATTCAAATGCTTTATGGACCCTTTGCATATGCAAATAGATGAATTTCTTATGGAAACAGGAAAACTATTTAGCTCTACCAAAATGTCACAGGTAATTCCACTTATATTTCATGAGCATGGTATAGATATAAGAGGTTCCATGCCAAAAATGAATTTGCCAATGCTGAAAGAAAAGACAAAATTAATACTTCATAATATTGATTTAAATAGCTGAATCTTTTAGAATCCTGAACCATGCATGAATAACAGAAAGAAGCTAAGCTGCACTTTTTTTTTTTTTTTTTT
>NW_025999869.1:4174728-4197996 GCF_001458135.2 Marmota marmota marmota
TTTTTTTTTTTTTTTTTGAAAAAGTGCAGCTTAGCTTCTTTCTGTTATTCATGCATGGTCTTATATGGTAAACTCACTTCAAAAAGGGACTCTTGGGGCTGAGGCTGTGGCTCAGTGGTAGCGCACTTGCCTAGCATGTGTGAGGCACTGGGTTCGATTCTCAGCACCACATATAAATAAAAAAAAAAATAAAGGTCTATCAACAACTAAAAAATTAAAATAAAAATTTAAAAAAATGGACTCTTAAAAAAAATCTATTTAAGAGGCTAGGTGCATAGCTTAGTCGTAGAGCACTTGCCTTGGATGCACAAGGCCCTGAAGTCAATCCCTAACACCACCACCAAAAGGAAGAAAAAAAAAAGGAAGAAAGCAAAAAAAATCAAAAGGAAAAAAAGAAGAAGAAATCCATTCTATTCTAGTTTAACTCCATGTTCTAATGGAACAAAAATAAGAAATATTCTATTATTTAACCTGAATATGTGAATAATTTTTCATCTTAGGGTCAAATCTGTTAATGACAAGTAACAAAAAACTAAATAGCAAATGGACTAAATTCATTTGTAACTCATGTAATTTTTAAAAAGCTATTCCAAAGCATGTCTTTCGAGATCTGAAGCACATGACTGAACTTTATTTCAGTATTTCTTCAGTGTTTCAGATGTTTGATAATCTAAGAAACACAGGCTTATCTACAATCACTATGTGATTATTAACTATTAATGATATATGCCCTAGTATATATAGAGACTGACTATAATCCATTCATTTAAACAGAGTAAAGGGGGCAAAATTAGCTGGAGACATATGATAAAGTAAAAAACTATAGGAGATTTCCCAGTAATCATCTGATTAGGAGGCAGCAACACATAATGATAGATTTATAAGAGCCCTTTCAGAAAGACCAGCTGGATTTGAATCATGACTCTGATACTTACATGTGACATGTGCCAAGTGATAACCTCTCTGAGCCTCAGTGTCCCCATGTAAAAAAATTAGAACAAGGCTACATCATAGGGCTGTTGTAAGGGTTAAACTAACTTGTGCCTGTAGCATGGTGAAAAATAACACATGGGAGTTACTCCATAAATGGCAGCTATTATCATTATTCTTTACCAAATTTCTCCCAAGGAATTTAAATCTACCAAAGAGAAATGATAAATTATAGGGTTTTGTGATAATTAAAAGACATAATATACTCATTATCTCATTTCACAAATATTTGCTGACTGCCAGAAAATTTCTTGCTGCTCGGATACAATGGTAAGCAAAACAGACACAATTTCTTCCTTTATAAAATTTATAATTTTGGAGAAAGACAAATAATTATATTAATTATACTTATGGTTAATCATAGTTATGATAACTGCATTGAAGACTAAGGACAAAGTAATACAACATGATGTAAGTGGAGGCCTTTCAGGGGAAAAAGTGAGGAAGGCTGCCTGGAGAGCACAGGACAGGAACAGCCAGGCTAAGAAGAGACAAACCCATCACTCCACGGAGAAGAAACACCAAGTGCAGGATCCTGATAAAACATTTGAAGAATTTAGGAATTCAAAGAAAAACCAGAGGCCTACAAAAGGAAAACGGCATAGGGTAAGGCTGGAGAGGGAGACAGAGGACAGATTCTTGAGTAGATGGTATAAACCATGAAAAGGATTTTAGTCTTAACTATGAAATTATAGTCTTTATCCTAAAAGTAATAGGAAGCCATCAGCTTTCATTTCAAAACATTCTGTGTTGTCTGATGAGCCCCACTTTGGATGCAGTAAAGGGACCATCGGAAAGCAACCAAAATGGTCATGGAGAGGTGGCATGGACAAGGAATATGGAATCACAGAGCAATAAAACACGACAGAGGGAGAATGAAAAGGTCTTGCAGACTGAATGGCTGCAATGCTGAATTCTAGGTCATCAACAGGAACAACTGAGAAACCCAAAGGTTTTCTTTTTTAATCAAAAATTTATAGCAGCTTTTGAGGGGGATGTCATGAGTTCTGAATAAAACCTGAACTGAAGGTGACAAATGGATGTCAAGCAGACAGTGATTCGGAAACTTAAACATCAGAAGAAAGGCGTAACTAAGAGATACGTCTGGGAGTCATCAGCAAACAGATAGTCATTGGATACCCAGGAGTTCATGAGACTATTTAGGGTAAAACAGAAGATACCCAGAGGCCTGGCCCCAAGAAACTATAAGATTGAAGGTCAGACTCAGGAAGATCTGACCACAAAGGAAGCAGATCAGGAATTGCCAGAGAAAAAGACAGCATATTAGAAAAACTGAGGGAAAAAGAAACTATTCCAAGGAAGAGGAAGAGATCAACTATGCTGAATGTGGCTACGAGTCCATTAAGACAAAGGCAGAAAGCACCTTCGAGCTTTGTAATCAAACAGTAGTGACCTCAGCTCAAGCAACAAGTGTCATGGTCCTTTAAATGTCAGTGGGTGCGCAAAGAGTTTTGAAATGATCATATAAAAAATATTGTTTACTTGTGAGCTAACTACTCAACTGTCAGCGTTGCCCCAAGGCAGCTGTAGATGGTATGTCAAGGAACAAGTATTCAAACAGGATTTTATTTATAAAACAGGCACCAGCATTCAGAATACAACCAGGCTGATGTATAGCACTGAAGTCTCAGATCAGAGTACAGTCTTCCCCATCACTCCATCCTACAGTGCTGGTTTCACAGATGATTTATTAACTTAAATTGACTTTTTGATTCATTCAGTTGTTAAATGTTTCTCTTCTTCTGGAATATAAGCTTCATGAAAATGCAGACCAAACCTTTACAATTCATATTTTTATACCTTCCAGCTCCTAAAGCATGGATATAGACCCTAGGAAATCCAACCCTTGTTACTGTTTCTACTTTCTAAGGAATGAATTTGTTCTTCTAACTGTGATACAGTAACAGGTCCAGATTTAACCCATGTCTTAAGCAACGACAATAAAAAATGAAATAAATATGTCAAGCAATAGTTTTAAAATAATGGCAAACACACAGCACAGGACTAGAGTCCCTGTGAAAAAGGAAACCAATAAAATACCCATTCTGAACTGCATAAAAGAAGAGGAACCCCAGGTACAGCACAGCACAGCAATACCTAACAGGGATGCCACTGAGTTCTAGAGAAGACAGAGTCTTGAGCAACTTGAATTTTCAAGGCAGAGTTCAGACTTTGTGAAGACTTCTTGTCTGAAACTATGAAAGCCAAAAGACAATGGGATGTATCTTAAAAGAAAGGAAACACAAAACTGGAATTCTATACCCAGTAATAGTATCTTTCAAAGGGCAAAATAAACAACTTTTCACCCACAAGAGAAATTGAGACTTTATTTCCACCAGATCTGCACTACAAGATGTGTACAGAAAGTTGTTGCTGTTTTTTTTTTTTAAACTAATGTAAAATTCAAAACATACTATATGGAAACTTAGATCTACACAAAGAAATGAAAAGTGTCAAACAGCACATATGTGAGTAAATATAAAAACTTTCCCCCATTCTTCAATTTCTTTAAAAGATAATACCAGTTTTCAATTTCTTTAAAAGAGAATAAACAATTAAAAATCATAACAACATATTTAGAAGTTTATAAACACAGATGTCAAACCTAAGGACAACAGCATAAAGGATAAAAGGCTTTAAAGAAAAATTTACTGTTAAAAAAGTTCTTACACTCGACATGTAGTGCTATAATACCAATGGGGGTACATATTATAAATCGAAGAGAAACTACTGAACAGGTATAGCTAATAAAACAATACTGAAGACAAGTAATAAAAAATGCTCAATTAAAAGGAACAAAGGACAGATGGGATGAACAGAACGGAAAACAAATAGCAAGACTGTAGCCATATTGGTTAATTATATTAAAGAGAATTGGTCTAAAAAAAGAGGTTAGTAAACAACAAATAACAGACTAAAACCAGGTTTCCACCTATTTCTTTACAATGAGTTAAGAGTGGCTTTTCCATTTATAGAAATTTTTAAAAGTCATGTTTTGAAAAAAAGTGGAAACAATATTTTGTGACACATAAAAAATAGGAATAAAATTCAAACTTCAGTACCTACATGTGTAGTTTTACTGTAACACAAACAGGCCTAACCACTTACAGATTATCTATTGAAGCTTTTATACTGCCAAGACAGAGATGAGCAGTTGTGCAAGAGATCATATGGCCTGCAAGGCCTAAAATATTGACTACCTGGCTCTTTGGAGAAAGTTTTCTGGTATCTGGTCTAGAGGCTTCAATTAAAACATGTGTGAGATGAAAAAAAAGCAAGACCACCCATACTGTCTATGTGGAACCTATTTAAAACTCAAAGAAATAGGTACATTAAAGGGATGGGAAAGATAAAACCTAGAGTTCTGTCAAATGGGGTAACAGGGACTGTATTCTGCCCTCTTGATCTAGACAATTTAGACATATGAACTAACAACTTTCAAAATGCTTGCGTCAGACAAGAAGACCAGTGATCTCTGAGAAACATAAACAACCATGGAGAGCTCTGAGACTGCCCAGGTATGCAGAACTCTGGCGGAACCAGCAGACTTCCTGGGTGAGGAAGGCAGAACTGGAGCCCAGAAGGCCAGAGCAGCCACAGAGGTCCTGGAAAAGAGAGAGCTCCAGAGACGTGCAGAGGATCCAGTCTGCAGCTTACTCACCAGCATGTGCACACGAGGAAGCTATCCAACATCAGGGGAAATCTAGCAAAAGGATTAGAGAAAACAGCATCCGGGGCTCACAGAGATCAGAAAGAATGCCGGAACCACAGCCATAAGGAAAACCTCAGAACTCATGGTGCACTGAATTTTATTTCAGCATTAGGGCAAAATTAGTCTTAGACTACATGTTCTTCTGGTCCTAGATAACAAAGTTAAAAGGGAAGACCTAAAAGGTACATAATATTTCTAAGTAATTTGTCTCCCAGAAGAAAACACAAAAATATTTACAGGAATGAAAAAATATGACAGTCATCCGAAAGGAAAATTACCTTGGCCTGTGGTGAATAAATTTCTATAGATGACAGAATTCTAGAAAAAGATATTAAAAGGTTATGACAACATGTATTTCATATATTTGAAAAGAGAAGAGAGTTAAGTAGATACATAGAAGACATAAAAACAGCCTATTAGAGAAGAAACCCACACATCTGTGACGAAAATGCAGTGGATGTGCTAAACAGGAGAACAGCTGTGCAGAGGAGCAGCTCAACAAGCAAAGAGAAATTAACAGATATCACCCAAGACAAAATGCATAGAGAACAGTGGCACTGTAAGCTATGGGGCAACTTCAAGTAGTCTCAAGAAAGGGAAGGGGTGGGGGGCTGGGGTTGTGGCTCAGTGGTAGAGCACTTGCCTCACATGTGTGAGACACTGGGTTCGATTCTCAGCACCGCATATAAATAAATGAATAAAATAAAGGTCCATCAACAACTAAAAAAAAAAAAAAAAAAAGAAGAAAGGGAAAAGCAAAGGGTAGCTAGGGATGTGGCTCAGTTAGTAGAGCATTTGCCTAGCAATGTACAAAGCCCTGGGTTCAATCCCCAGCATCATCATCATCAAACAACAACAAAAACAAACAAACAAAAACAAAAAAAATCCCTAAAAAAGGAAATGGAAAAGTAANCAAATTCCAAGCAAAAAAATCTTTTAAGAAAACAACATCAACACATGTGAGAAACAAACCAACTTACTCCAGTAAAAAAAAAAAAAAAAAAAAAAGTAAAAATTTACAAGCAGAAAAAAAAGGCAAAAGCAGAAACAGGGTAAATTATACAAAGGATAGAGAAAAGGATTACAGCAGATCTCTTATCATGAACAATATAAATGGGAAAACAATGGTAACTTCTTTAATGTAGTGAAAGAAAAGAACTACGAAACAAGAATTATAGACAACACCTGGAAATACCTTGCAAAGCAGAATGCAAAGTCAGTGCTCTTTCAGACACACAAAAGCTGGAAGCATCTGTCACAATGACTTCTCTAGTTGATAAAATTTTACAGGGAATCCTTCAGAAAGAAAGAAAATTATGCCACAGAGAAATCTGAATCTGCACAAAAAGAATGAAAAGTGATGGAAATAGTAACTACATGGATGAATATAAAGGTTCTTGTTTTCTTATTAATTTCTTTAAAAGACAATTGACTGCTTAAAGCAAAAATAATGTCACAGTATCATGACATAAGTAAAATGTATGACAACAACACAAGGACAAAAGAAGAGACAATGAAATACACTATTGGGAGGTTCTCCTGAAAGTGAGTGCTATGGAGTGACAGCATCTGAGAGGGGAAGGTGGCAAGCTGAAGAGTAACTACTAAGTAACAAGCCAGCTACAGCAAAGAAGCCCAAAGGAGAGAGAATTGGGAATAACAAAAACTACTCCAATCCAAAGACAGGTCAAAACGGGGGTCATAGGAGGGGACAACTGAAGAAAAAAAATCCAGCAAGACAATGGATTAAATCCAAATATATTAAGATACTAAATGTGCATAATCTATACAACTTAATTTATAAAAAGAACAAACAACATGTGCCTGTTTCCCTGTTTATACAGACCCAGAGAAGCTAAAAGTAGAAGAATAAAAAAAGACACCCCATGCTAACACTAACCAACGAAAATAGAAGTAGCTATGTTAGTATTAAACAGAGTAGATTTCATAGCAAAGAATACTGCCATTATGGTCATTTCATGATAAGGGAACAATGCATCAATCCTAAAAGTTTACAGAGTCTCAAGATGAGACAAAAACAGAAATACTAGACAAACTGGGCTGGGGCTGGGGCTCACTGGTAAAGCACTTGCCTAGCATGTGAGAGGCACTGGGTTTGATTCTCAGCACCTCATATAAATTAATGAAATAAAGGTCCATCAACAACTAAAAAAAAAAATGAATAGACAAATTGACAACTGCAGTCAAGAGATTTCAACACCCTTCTCTAGATAACTGACAGAACCATGCACACAGAAAATCAGGAAGAATACAGAAAACCTCAATACTCTTAAAATGCTGGTTATCCTAAATTGATTTGCAGTCGCAATGTAATTCCAATAAATACCACATTCTTGAGTTTTTGCAGCAGTTGATAAGCTAGTCCAAAATCTGTATGAAGAGGCACAAAACCAGAAGAGCCACAACAAGTTTTTAAAACACTACCATCTTGGAAGCCTGAACCATCCATCTCATTTTAAGACCTTCTAAAACCTGTGGTAATCCAAACAAAGTGATCTTGGGACAGAGTAAGCTTATAGGTAAGTGTGATCTAATAAAGAGTTCAGAAACAATGTAATCACATACTCCATAGATTTTCTTTAAAAAACAAACAAAAAAACTTTTTCTTTTAAGTTGTAGATGTACACAGTACCTTTATTTTATGTGGTGCTGCTGAGGATTGAACCCAGTGCCTCACATGTGCTAAGTTAAGCACTCTACCACTGATCCACAATCCCAGCCCCTTGATTATCTTAAAAAAGAAAAAGGCCAAGATAATTCAATGGAAGAAAGGATAATCTTTTCAACAGTTTTGAAACAACCTGATACCTACATAGCAGGTGGGGAGGAAGAAAATGGAACTCAATGCTACACAAAAAAATTAAAATAGATCATAGATCTAAATGTAAAAGCTAAAATTATAGTACTTCTAAAAGAAAATATAAGAAAAAACAGTTGTGTCTTCACAACAGGCAAAGATTTCTTACAGCACAAAAAGCAGGAAGAAAAAAACCTGATAAACTGGACTTCAACAAAATTCAAATGTCTTACTTTTCAAGGTACAATTAAGAAAACAATAGCCACCAGGTGTGGTGGCACACACCTATAATCTCGGCCACCCAGGAGCCTGAGGCAGGAGGATCCCATGTTTGAGGCCAACCTCAGCAAATGAAGTAGGCCCTAAACAACTTAGGGAGATCCTATCTCAAGATAAAAATAAAAGGGTTGGGATGTGGCTCAGTGATTAAGCCCCTCTGGGTTCAATCCCTGGTACCAAAAAGAAAAAAAAAAAAAAAAAAAAAAGGGACAAGCAAATAGGAAATCATGGATGGTGAGTAAACATGAGCAATACAGATGTCTGACACACAATTTCTAAAAACCATTGTAAATATGAACGTAAACATCCCAAGAAATAGGCAAAAGGGATGAACAGATACTTTACAAAGAAAGATACATGAAAGGCCAATAAGCCCAGGAAAATGTGATCTATACCATTAGTCATCAGGAAAATCCAAATTAAAACTGCAATGAAATTGCTCTATAACACAATAGAATGGCTGAAATGGCTAAAATTGAAATGAGTGACAATCACAGACTGACAACACGGTGAGGAGGTGGAGCGTCTGGAATTCTAGCACTGCTGGGGGAAGACACAATGGCGCAGCCTCTTTGAGAAACAGTTAATATCTCCTATGTCTTTACTTAACAATCTCACCTCCAGCTATGGACCCAAGAGATATGAAAACACATGCCCTTCACAAACACTTGTACATAAGGTACAAAAAGAAGAAAGTACACTGATGCCTGGGATGTCCAAGCCATGGAATACTACTCAGCAGAAGTCTTGCTCTAAGAAGCATTGGGAGGTACCATAAGCAGGAGTACTAGATGATTTTCAGTAGTATTGCTGCATCTTCAAATGAAGGCACACCCACCCAATGAAGTGTGTCTTCTGAGATGTAACTCTAAAAATCAACGGACACTGAAAGCTTCAGTACATCTTTTCAAAATGGACTGTTTCCTTGTCTGAGTTACTAGGAAAGCTATAGATGAAAGGTTCTATAACACAGGGCATTTGAACATGAAGGGAGAAATTAAAAAAAAAAAAAACTGCTGTGAGATCTGATCACGTCTCTCCAATGTATACTGCTATTTTATTAAAAAAAATTCTTTTAATTTCAAATCTAAATGAAAATATTAAGGTGGCAGAAAAAAGTCCAAATTAGAAAGTGATGATTTCTGCATACTAAAGCTGTAATGAAAAATCATAAGGTAACTGAAAACAGAACAAGAAATAATGATTTAAGCAGTAAGACAACATGTTTTTACTACATTCTCTTTGGGGTTTAAATGAATAATGGAAATTTCTCAATTGATTACTTCACTATTTCCACTTTTACTTATGAAAACCATACTTATCAGAAGCCAGACACTTTGCCCAATACCAAGACTAACTTTCTCAAAACATCCTAGGAAATGAAAAACAATATTAATATTACAATTCAAGGTAGATTTTTCTCTGAGAGCACATGTGAACTGAAAGGACTAGAATTTTATTTTGGACAATACTAAAGAAGAAGAGCTGACTTTCAATACATATGAGACTGGCAAAATGAAAGTAGACAAACAACTAGAAACACAGAATTGACATGAGTGGGATACCCATGTGAAGTCCAGGCTTACTGGGCCATTTTATCTATTTGCTCCATGGTTTGCTATTGGTAGGGGACACTCCTTTTGCAAAAACTTAATTAACAATTACCCTTCCTTTAGCTATGTAGTATTATTGACAATATTGTTTAGTTCTAATATTTTCTAAAACAATATTAGAAAAATCACCAGAAAAATATAAATTGTAGAATTTTCTAACAACTGGTTTTGACTTTTCAAAAATGTCAATGTAATGCTAACAAAAAAGGCAACAAAAAGGTTTTTAGAGAGACTAATAATTAACCATAATGCATACCTTTGGTTCCTGCATTTTGGAAAAAAGCTATCTAGGACATTATTGGGGCAAATGGAGAAACTCAATTATGAACTCTATGTTAAATAATATTCTTGTATCATTAAAACCTGAGTGCAATAATGGTATTCTGTTTGTATATGAGAGAATCCCCATACTCAGGAGTATGTGCAAAATATTAGGGATAACTCTCATATTTTCAAATGGTTTGGCCAAAAGGTTGATATACATATAATATTTAATATACAATGTGAATGTATACACACAGAAAGAGAGAGAGCAAATGCGCAGAACATATGGCACAAAGGTGTTTGTTATACTGTGCTTTAAACTTTTCTAGCTTTGAAAACTTCCAAAATATGAAACTGAAAAACACAATTTTCTGTATCATGAAAAAAAGGGTTAAAATATAAAAAAGAAACAAAGAATAAACTGTTCATTAGGAAAGGGCCAGTGGATACCATAGAGGCCACAGACTCTCCCATCTGTCCTCACTCATCAAATTCCTTGCATGTGCAGAAATGGTGAAAACAAATCCCATCACATAAAACCAGAGAGTGGCGCTATTTCTTCCAGCAATGTCTGACAGAACCTACCAGTAAAGCCATCTTTTCATTTCCATGAGAAGATTTTTAGTTATATATATTTAATTCCTTTTATTAAAATTGGATTTTCTTTTTAGTTTTGATGTTGTATTAAAAAGCCTGTGTCATTCCCTCTATGCTTTCAAACTTTCTGGTGTGAAGTTACAGATAAGGTTCCCCAGTTATCCACTTATTGCCTGGAGCCTTTCTATTTACCACCCTTCTTTCATTCCTGACACTGGTCATTCGTAAGGCAGAGAAGCTGTTTCTTCTCTCCCCTTCCTTAATCTGTCTTACAGGATTGTTAAAGATTTTATTAATTTTTTCAAATAACCATCATTTCACATTATCAATGCTCTCTTTTGTTCATTGATTTCTACTCACATTTTAATGATTTCCTGTCTTTCACTTATTTTGGATTTAATTTGTTCACATTTCCTGGCTATAAAAGGTTGAAATATAACTCGATGATTTTAAACTTCCTTTATAATAAAAACACTGATTTAGCTTTATTCAAAAATCTACTGAGATGTGTTTCATTGTCCAGCTTAAGTCAAAAGTTATGCTCTGAATTGCCGGTATTTATTCTACATGCTGCTCAGAGACCACTGAACTGTCCCAGATCATGGGCTGAGTTTTACAAACTCAAATGCGGAATAACCTGGGCAGTGTTCCTTTCCTATTTGGCCTCCCGCCTCCTTCAGGACTCCAAGCGCTTGTGAGGCCACCTCACCTCCCACCCACCCCCCCACCCCTTTCTCTCCTGGCCTATGGAGGCTCTGGTCCTTCTTTTCCTCCAGTATTTTCTGCTCTGTGCTTTAGTTTTGATTATTTATATCGATCTGTTTACAAGGTCATTGGCTCTTTTTTCTGTTGTGTTTAAACTTCTGATAATCCCATTTGATAAATTTTTTATTTCAGAAATTCTAGTTTTCAGTTTTAGGATTTTCATTTGATTTTTTAGATGGACTCTCAAATTTGTCCTGAATTCCTCATATCTTTATCCATACTTCTTTCTTTCATGTAGATTCTTTAACATATTTGTCATGAAGTTCCTGTCTAATAATTTCAACATCTGGGTTACCTGCTGATCTCTTTCTGTAGATTCTTTCCCCTGACCACAGATCACCCTTTCCTATTTATTCACACATCTATTTTCTGACTACAAACTCTGCTTAATCGCTGGATTCTGTAATGCATTAGCTTCTTCCAAAAAACAGTGAATTTTACTCTTGCCAGCAACTGCATTAGTGGAGGATCACCCTGACCTTGTGAAGGCTTATGCATCTGTTGGGATGCATCTATTTTAGTTTGCATTGGTTCTATCACAAAGATCCTAGCATAGGATAGCATCTGTATTGGCATTCCGGTTTTCAACACTGAGCCTAAGGTGCTTACCAAGTTCCCTGAACACAGAAGGGGTTAAACTCTTAAACTGCTATCTCCAGCACCTATGGAGATCTCTGCTTATAGCTCCTTGAACTTTCTGATATTGCTTCACTCCCTGGGTACCTTGGAATCTTGTCCTGAAGACTTTCAGGGTAAATGTTAAGGTTTCTTTCTTTTTTTTTTTTAATATTTATTTTTTAGTCATACTTGGACACAATATCTTTAACTTATTTGTTTACATTTATGTGGTGCAGAGGATTGAACCCAGGACCTTGCTCATGGTAGGCAAGTGCTCTACCGCTGAGCTACAACCCCAGCCCCAAACGTTTTGTGGTTCCTTCCTTTCCAAGATCCCTCTCGATTTTCAGTTTCTGCCCTAAATCTCATTGTCTAACACACCAAAAAGACAGCAGACTTCTGCTTGAGCTGTATTTCTATACATCTCATGAACATGTGCATTTCTTCAAGGGGAAAGTCAGGTAAATATGGACCCAAACTAGTTTGGTGATTTCTTCCAATGTGTATCAACCCTCCAGTTTCTACCAGCTTTTGGTCATTCTCTGTTGCCTTCAAACAGCATTTTGTGTTTTTTTGTTTGTTTGTTTGTTTTTGTTTTTTGTTGTTGTTTTTTGTTTTGTTTTTGGTAATGTTTTTGTCCAGAGCTATCATTTCATCAGCAAGATGATTATCTCAAACAAGCTACTCCACCAGTACTACAATAATGACCTTTGACAGCAACAAGTATTTATGTCCTGAGGTCTTGAAAACAATTTTTTTTCATAAAAAATTTCCCTAAGTCTACAGGTTGACTATGCTTTCAAGAAATTTAGTCTTTAGAAAGAAACATGGAGATCACCTGGTTTAGTATTTTTCTCTTTTAGGGACTCACAAACCCCTTAACAAATCAACAAATGTAACAAATTTTCTCACAGTAGTGTACAAAATAAAAATATTTGAATATTATCTCAAGAATCCTAAGATTCATTTCTCCCAATCTCCTGGGAGAAATCTTTCCATTTTACATGAGGTAAATCTATAATTTAGATATTCAAGGTCATACACCTGAACACTGCTAACAGCTGTGATTTGGAGAACACTAAACGTATGTGAAGTGCCTGACATTTATTATCTATAAATCTCCTAACAACCAAGCAAAGTGGTTTCATTTAGGAAAAATGACACCTAGAAAGCTAGGGTCTTAGGTCTAAGATCACAGACCTACTGAGTGGTAAAGACTGGCATCAAAATCAAGTTCATCAGATTCCAAAATGAAAATTATTTTACAACATGTATTAATGGCAAGGACAAAAATTATGCAGCAAATCTTTATACTCTAGTCTCCTAATTATAGGGCTTGTGTATGTATGACAGGGTACTAAAATAAGAATATAGCAGTGTCAAATAAATGTATTAAATATATTCACTTTATTGAGTAACATGTAAATTACACAAACTAACAAGAAATATTGAGTGAAATTGTGAGGTCTCTGTATCTGCAATAGTTACCAAAATATTCTTTAAAACATGGTAACTATAAACAAGAGTGGTACACAGTTCTGGAAAATATAGTCCAGATAAGATTATACTCAGATTTAAAAGCAACTTAGCTTTGATAAGTCCCCAAAGGCCTTTCTTTGATTATTATACTTCAGTTTTATTGTCAATAGGAGATATCACACACACACACACACACACAATCACACACACCTTATTTTGTATTTTGTATGGATAAAAGACAGTAAACAAAAAAGTAAGTTTGGGCAAGAATGTGGACAAATTGGAATCCTTGTGCACTATTGTTGGGAATTTAAATGGTAAAACCACTGTGGAAAACAGTGTGTGGGGGATTCTCAAAAAAATCAGACACACAACTGCAGAATTCAGAGAGCCAAGATATGGAACTGACCCAGGTATCCATCAATGGATGACTAGATGAAGAATATCCAGTGTATATCACAATAGACTGTTCTTCAGCCACAGAGAAGAATAAACCTGAGGCACTATGGATGAACCTGGAGAAAATTATGTTAAGGGAAATAAGTCAGGCAAGAAAGACATATATCATGTGTTCTCATTTACACGTGCAAGATGAAAAAGTTCATCTCTCAGAAGTAGAGAGTTTAATAGTGGTTACCAGAGGCTGAGGAAGGTAGGAGGAAAAGGAGATGGAGAAGGGATGAATAACGGGTACAGAGCACAGCCAAACAGCAGAGTATCTTTTAACATTATACAGCACAGTAGGATAACCATGGATGACAACAAGTAATCGTGTATCTTAATAGCCAGTAGACAGGATTTCAAATGTTTCCAACCCCCAAAATAATAAATGACTGAGGTGCTGGATGTGCCATTTACCCTGACCTGATCATTGAGCATTGTATACATGGACTGAAATATCACACTACATAAATATGCACAATCATTACGTAACAAGAATAAACAAATGTGAAATGACTGTATGACCCAGCAATGCCACTTCTGGCATTACTCAAAAGAACTGAGAGCAGGATCTTAAGGAGTATAAAACCCACATTCACTCCAAAATTACTCAAGATAGCTAAAATATGGAAGCAACCCAAGAATGAACAGAGAAGCAATACGTGCTATACACATTCAATGGGATATCATTCAGTTTTGAAAAGGAAGAAAATTTGAACACATACTGCCACATGGCTGAACTTTCAGGACCTTATGCAAAATAAGCTGCTAACAAAAATAAAAACACTGTATGAAGTACATCAAGGAGTCAAAAATCACAAAGACAGAAAGCAGAATGGTAGTTGGCATTGACTATAGGCGGGGAGGAGGAATTTTAATGGGTACAAAATTTCAGTTTTCCAAGATGAAAAGACCCTAGAGATGGATGGGGTTGATGGCTACAAAGCAATAGAAATTCATCACTGAACTGTATCCTTGAAAATAGGTAAGATAGATGTTATGATATGTGTATTTTATCATAATAAAAATTTTTGGGGAAAGCCTTCAGAAAGATTAATGTATTATGTTTTGGCAAGCATGTTAAAATTCATCTATCTTAAGTTACACTGTTCAATCATGTTTGAGAATACCCATATTTTTCTAAGCATGTGAAAAATAAACTGAATGTATGTAGTTAGTATTCATTTTTAAGTCTGCAAAAGATAGTATCAATTCCGAATCATTTAAATATTAGTTTACAAATATTGCTTATAGTTTAATAGCATTGTAGATACAGCTTCACAAAGACATTGGCCCTAGACAGTAATTATATACTCAGCCTAATGTTTCTGTTAATGGATGTGCATTTCAGTGATAATTGAAATGCTTAAGTATAATGTGCCTTTATTAGCAGTAAAAAACAAAGTCAGCTTATACCAAACCAAAAAACTTGGCTATTTATTTTTATAACTGCTTAATTTGTATTATAAAATATGACAAAAAAGGGAAAAATTTAAAAAAAATGACAAACATCCAATTTTATTTACAATTATAGAAATATACCTAAAGCTTAATTATGGTGAACACTGACACTGGGTCTACTTGTGAAAAATGTATTAATACAATGATGTAAGACATAAATAATGGGAAAAATCTTTACAGTAGAAAAATAGAGGCCTCCATGCTAGTTTTCTTTCTAACATGGAAAAGCTATGAGACCTTGGGAAGGTCACTGACTCTCATTGAACCTTATTATTTAAGTGCCTCATGTTAGCAGATGATTCCTCATTACATGTTCTAGTTCTAAATTTGGCAATGCTATCACAGCATATAAATGTAAACATTAGAAAGCAAAATATCGTAAAATGTGATGGTCCAAGTTTACCAGCATTCATTTTCTGTATCTATAAAAAAAATACCAATGATAAATTTTTAAAATCCCTGAGTGGCTGGGGTTGTGGCTCAGCAGTAGGGTGCTCTAGCATGTGTAAGGCACTGGGTTCAATCCTCAGCACCACTAAAAATAAATAAATGAAATAAAGATATTGTGTCCAACTACAACTTAAAAAAAAAAAAAAAAAAAGACCTGAAAGTTCCTTTTCAAACTAAAAATGTTATACCAATTTAAAACCACAGCCCTGAGACCTGCACCCCTCTATTATGGTTTTCTTCACTGAAAGTGTAATAAATGATTTGCTTTCTCATCAAAAAAAATTTTAGACACCCAAGACAAAAAGTAAAGCACAACAAAATAGACTAGTTAGTAGGTCTATTTTTAATTAGCAGTAGTTATCATGCCTCAAAAACCTCAGCCAAACTATTATGCTATTGAATGAGAAAGGCTTAACACTGGATTTCCTCTACCACTGTCAGAACTGATGTTATTTTTATATGCATATACATTTTCATATTGTATATGTTTAAATAATGTGATGATAAAAGGTCAAATCACAATCATTTTGATAGTTTTACATGGATATTTAAACCAAAGAATAAAATATATTAAAAACAAATGGAATTCTGTCTTCTAACAAAGAGTTCCACCCAAAAGTGGCCTGAGTGTTCCTAATTCTTTGAAATGGCAATTGCCTCAACATGACTATTACCTATTACTTACACAAAAAGGTATGTATTAACCATAAAATTCTACAAAAATCAATGAGAAACTTGCACTTGGCAGAGATTATGGCATTAAGTATGATAGAAATTGGAGGGAAATCCTTTTATTTTAACTTATATAGTCAAATTGTGAATATAAGATATTTTTAAATCAATATTTTTCTTTTCATAAAAAATAACACTGAAGAATACAGAAAATCAAAGAAAATAAATTATGATGAAGAAAGAAAGAAAATGAACATCTGGTTCATTTCCTCATAGAGCTTTTCTGTCTCTTTTCTCATATAGTTGAGATATTATACATATTTAATACTGTGTACTGTTTTTCTATTCTCATATTGAAACATTGTTCTCAAGTGATTTCAAGAATTCCCATAATGATAGATGAGAGCCTGTTTATACTAAATTTACTACTTACAAACATAATGCAGTGAAGACCGATAATTTCCTTATTTATAAGAAATTTCTAGACATGGCATTACTAGATCAAAGGATATACACATTTTTATGGTTTCTAATATATATTACAAATAAATTGACAGAAATTATGGTTCAGTATGTGCTTTTTTAACAGTTTAGAACAAAAGGCCCACAGACACGGATATCAAAAAACCATTTAGTCTACTAGTATTTATTTAGCAAAAGAAAGCACGTATAAAAGACTGAACTAAGCCAAATGGGCAAACAGCAACCTAAATCAAGGAACTGGGAACACTTCTGTGAGAGAACTTGCAAAGTCTTCCCTTCCCCCAGTAGTGTTCCTATAAGGCCTGGGAGGTAGCACTGGGAACCAGGATTTCTTCAAGTGTTCATCAGGGATCACCTCTGTCAAAATTACCAGAAGGGCTTGGTAAAATACAGATTTCTGGGTCCTATTCCAGATCTACTGCATAAAGAATCTCTAAGGGGCATGGGAATCTGTATTTAACAACCTCTCTCCCTCCCCACCCTACAATACTTAGAACCCCATCTGTCCACAAACATCACACTGACTATCCACAGCCATAATGCAGTTTTGGGATTTAAGTGTTTTATTCCCATTTGGCTAGCAATCTAATTCAATTTTCTAAAAAATGATTGCAAAACAAATAGGAACACAAACAGAGAGAACTCTTATTCTCTTTAGTAAAGTTAGAGAAAAATTAATTACCCTTTGCTAATAGGAAGTAGTAACAATGACAGTGTGACCAAAATGCTCTTTAAAATTTTCAGTATTTGAAACAGTACATCTTAGATAGAAATGAGAGAGTCCTGAACATGATGTCCACATAAAGATAATGCTTTGGAGAATGACAAGTCTAGGTCTGAACTCGTCTTTACTTGTTTTTATCAATGAAAACTGTTTGCCATGCTGTATCTACAAAAATAAAAACCCTTCAGAAGAGAAAACTTTCTTCATATTAACCCAGTGGGCTCAGAGATGAGCTTAGAGATGAGCACTTTCACATATTTACTTTTAAAAACATTTGTATGTTTATAATTTGCTGTCTAGAAGAAAAAAATATAAAATGATTTAGTGATTATACCTAGGAAACAGAAGTGCTGGGGGAAAGAATAGTTTTTTGATACAGTCTAAATCACCGTCTGCCTAATAGTTCATCATTCGGTTATAACATATCATGAATTGCTTATGTTCTTAAATATCACTGGGATGAGTAACTCAGTGCACATAGGTTGGTCTATATTTCACATTACTTTCTCAAGCTGTACTTTCAGACAGAAACAGCCAATCAATAGATGTAAACATTCTTAAGGACTTTGGTATTGTAATTACATTTTACTGGTTTGGTTTAATTGAAGTTAAAACATGAAGGAAAAGTAGGTTACAAAATAAGTTGGAGAATAAAAGATAACAGCATTATAACTATGGAAGTCAAAACTACACAAACACCTTTAACCTAATGCCTGTAAAACACATTCTAATTGACCATTTGTATTAAAAGGCTAAATGCAAAAATGTATGTGTAGCATCAAAGTTGTCAGAATCAAAATGAATTCACTTTTGTCAAATCCTAATTAAACTCTGCCAGGAGGTTGTAAAGAAAGGGAAAGTTTCTTTGTTTAACTTGCCTGATCACAGAAACTACTGCAAGAGCATCCACAAACCTGAGCTTGGTGGATGAGCTACAGGGAGAGTTAGCTGGACGTGCTAGGATACCTGCCTGACACATGACCCCACTAACACTAAAGAACTAAGGTGAGTCTGTCCTGGGGAAGGCCCTATAACCAACTTTCTGTCTCAAGCAACTTCTGTAATCCTCCTAATTCCGCCTTTAAAACCCCTTCTTTCCTTTGCCTCCCGGCATACACCTATGCATTCCCCACAATCCACCAAACAGTTTGCCATGGCATGCACATCCCACATCAAAATCTTCTATCACTCACGCTCCAATAAGCTTTTCTCGGAGAGCTTTTCTCTTTTGAGTTTCATTTGAGGTTGACAGTAAATTGGTCACATATTTTAAAATCTTAAGATATGCATACAGTGAATTTCAGAAATTTCAACTATAACACAAAATTTCCACATAAGATAAAAAAGTGTTGTTTATGATGATATATACAGTTTATATTTAGGTATTTCTTCCAAATAATATGCTTCACTTTCCACAATTGAATTACATAACTTTGAATATTTATTTGAAAGCAGATATTTTAATATATACCAGAATTAGTTCTCATTTCACTGGTATTTTTTTTTTTTTTTTTTTAAGCTATGCTGGGAGATTGGATTCAGGATCTTGTGCATGCCAGGGAAGGGCTCTACCCCTAAGCTACCTTCCAGCCCTCTCAACTGATATAGGATAGGCGTCTGTTACAAAGGCTATGCTATTACGCCAAATACAAAATATTTCCAATTAGTTAGATGTTTTCAAACACACAGAGCCCCAGATTTGTGTTAAATTAAAGGCATGTTCTCCCTTTATTCCTTTAAATGATATGGGTTATTTAAGGTAGAACTGCCTTAAGACCTTTAACATATGTACCATAAATTCTTGAGAAACACAGTATACTAACTTTTCCAAATTTCCAAATTTATTTTGGTTAAAAAAATCCCATTTTAAAACAGTTCTAGGAACTTATTAAAGTCACCCAGCCAGATGTGGAAGCACATGTCTGTAATCTCAGTGATTGAGGAAGCTGAGGCAGGAAGATCTCAAGTCGGAGACCAGTCTCAGCAACCTTCAACAACTTGGGGGAACCCTAATAAAAAATAAAAACCAAAATGGTATGGGGATGTAGCTCAGTGGTCAAGCGCCCTGAATTCAATCCCTAGTAAAAACCAAACAAACAATAACCTTACTGTCTGTATGCAAGGGCCTTGTGATCTATAGGAAACAACTTGGAAAATGGTCATTAAATTAGATCTGTGGTCTCTTCGGGTTTCTAGCATTCTGTCATTCTAGAGCAGCATGTACTGGGTAAACTGAAGGAGAACAGTGGCAGGCACATCATCACAACAATCTGAACAGCTAAGGAGAACTGTGCATCTGGGTGCTAGGCACTGTGCCCACCATTCTATATACATTCTCATTAATCTTAAAATTTTCCAGAGAGGTAAGTACTAC
The DNA here is from genome assembly GCF_001458135.2 of Marmota marmota marmota. Taxonomy (NCBI): domain Eukaryota; kingdom Metazoa; phylum Chordata; class Mammalia; order Rodentia; family Sciuridae; genus Marmota; species Marmota marmota. Next base: position 4,194,490 of record NW_025999869.1, read on the forward strand.
TATTCCCATTTTCTAGATGCAGAAAGAATGGCTGTGAGAGATTTATACATTTGCCTAACATCACAGGGCTGATAGAGAAGTGGCAATTAAGTCCATACATTCTGATTCTAAAGCCAAGATCAGCATGTGATGACTGATCAAGTCTTGCTATAGAGTCTGTACTTTTCTTAAAAAAAAATTTTAAGTTAAAAAAGTTAAGAGTCTATAGAGAGCCACCAATGAAATACATATCAACTGCCAGGAAAAGGGAAGCATCACAGCACTGGACAACTAAGGCCTTCGTTCAAATTGGAGTTTTCCAAAAAGCCAATACTTGAGGAAAATTTTGATTTCAAAACACTTGTCTTTACCAACCATATGAATGTTAGCTCTTGGGACAGGAAAACACAGCTTCTACTGACGTAACCATTCCCTTGGAGTATTTCAGCACAATGTTTAACTGACAATGGGCAAGTGGTCTCCCAGCTTCCTTTCTCTCCAGAATCACTCTTTTTAAAACGTTCTTTTGGGTTAGTTTGTAAACAGGCAAAAGGCAGAATCCTCCCCTTCCATGCCAGGCGGATAGTGGCACAAGGCTGTAGAGTTTATGGCTTACTTTCACCTGTACCATTTATTAAGTATCCATCATTCTGTCAAATAGACAGGGCATTGCTTGTTTCTTAAGGTAGTACTAGTTATTTACTCTTATTTTGATAAATGATAAAATGCCCCATCAGCTCTCTCCTCTTCTGGTGATCTATTCGATCTATTCCTTTTCTCCTACTCAAACTGCGTATCTGGTTTTTTTTTTTTTTTTTCCTTTAACCAGAGATACAACATAACTGGTAAAACATGTCAGCACAACATTATGCAATTACTAAAAAGAGCAATGAGTATTAGTATTATTTTACTGATAAGGAAAACAAAGTTGGAGAGAGTTTAGAGCCACAGATCTAGATATTTATGGCCACTGTGTATCTCATGACTATTGCCCCCAAAGGGTAACAGGGGAAGAAAAAGAAGTGGATGGGAGGAAACCCAAGTTAAATGTAAACATCAAAACCAAGAGAGGGTGGAAAGTGGAGCTTCTGAACTGATTCCAGGTTTGATTAGGTCAAAAGTCACACCTCAGTCTTTTTCTAAAGGACCCTTGGCTTTAGAAAAAGACTGTCTGCTTCAATCACCAGTGCTCCCTGGCACCAGGAGACAATGTGAACTCAGCTGTCTGCCAGGATTACAAGCACTGTGAATACCCAAACACTTGCCCTAATGATGAGATATTTCTAAATTCTCAACCCAAACAAAAAAAGTTGATCTGTGATAACTTGGTTGATTTTCAATAAGAATTATGTTAGATGTTCTAAGATTAGATTATGTGCAATTCTTTCAAAGAGAATTCTACCATTACTTTTCATTTATAGGGAGATAACTTAAAAAAAAAAAGACTATCTTCTTATTCTTACCAATAACAGCAACTTTTATTTCGAACATCTCCACTGAACTAAATTCTATGCTAGGTGCTTGCCATGTTTTCCTTTATCATCACAACATAGGTCTGTTCCCAGGTATTGCTCCTGTTGTATCTAGGTGAGGAAACTGACACTCAGAAAAGTTAGTGGGTTTCCTAAGAGTGTAAGAACTACTAAGGAGCCACAGCTGCTTCCCGCTGCAGTGCTGCATCTTTAAACAGATGAATCCTTTCTTAACTGGATTTTGTTGGTAATTACCTGATTTGGAGAAGAAAAGAATCACAAACCATGGTTCTAAAACATTTAGTTTCTATCTCTCCACACTGACTAGAAATAATTAGGTGACTACCTTCACAATTCCTACCTTGGGTTGCTTTTTTAAAAAATGCAAAATAAATAATCATCTTTATCTTATAACATATGACAGAGGTTATATGCAGTTCTCATTATGATGCTTTCTTAAACTCTAACTGCTAAACTTAAATGAGAGGCATTTGGTACAATCTGAAAAATATTCAGTTCAATTAAAAGTAATTGATGCATGGTGAAATAATTCTTCCCAAAGCTGCTGTAAAATCTTCAAAAAAATAAAGCTACTTAATAATTTTCATCTCCTACAGGCTAGAGAGAAGCATTATTGCATATTAAAAATTGGAGTGTAGTTTTCCCAGAGGTAAAAGAAAGTTATTAAAACAACCTATTTATTGTTGATATAACTATCCATTTGTGCCACACAAAAAGTAACAAATTTCAGTACATTAAAAGAAAAGCTAATTAAGGTATAATTAGTATTTTCTGTATTTTGATAATTAGGGGTTAGTTGGCTATTCCTTTTCAAATTTCTATTTGATGCACCCCGACAATGCCTTTAATGAGCAACTAACGCTATTGAATCCCTCATGGCAGAGGAGTTTAGTGACCACTACTACATTACTTTCATTTATCACTGCCTCTTTACCTATAAATTAATCTAGCCCTGTAGCTATGTTGATCTACTTTATATCAATTTCTTCATCCATATCAGCTGAATATGTATGGCATTAACCTCATTTGCTAGTTGAGAAAAGCAGAATTAAAATGAGATCTAATTTCTCGTGCACAGCACAATTTCAAAACTGCCTGCTAATTTCCACCACCTGTCAGTGTGAAGAGCCTTTACTTTCTTGTAATTAAATAAAACAGTATATTTTTTAGCAGCTCTGAAAAATGCTAATCTTTCAAAAGTGTTCAGTGATCATTAATCATTAGGACAGTAAAAGAGCCTTATTCAAAACACCCATTTATCCTTTGTTTAAGTGAAAAGAAAAAATTTTTTTGGCTTTTTCACAAGAAGGAAAAACATAAATGTACCAGATGGAATATAAAAATTAACTATTATATTTCATCCCACTGAACTTTCTATTTATCTGGTTACCACTACATGGCGGTAAAAGGCATTACATAACCTAGAGGCAGCTATTTTGAAAAAATAAGAAATATAAAAAGCACACCATTTCTCTGAAACCAGTAGGAATTTAATAAGTGCACATTGTAGCCTCTTATGTGCAGTAGAACCTAAATTGATGAGGCTCTGAACATAGGATAATTGGACAATTGTTATCGACAAGCTGTCTTTAAAGCGGCACTCAATAAGCTGCCCACCCTCTAGGAACCACTGCCCAGAAGCAGCCTCAGGAAGCGGCGCCTCGGGACCCGCAGGAAGCTCTCCAGGCTGCACTTCTCTGAATTCCCCAAATACATATGATGTAACCAGGAGGGAAGAAGGTGAAAATATTGAAAGGTAGAGAGAAAATAACAGATTACTGTTTTGATACTAGACAACAAACTGATATTTATAATAATTCTTTTATCTTTCTGCAAATAGTTTAGGGTTGTTTGTTTCATGTCATTGTAACTATACAGAATACATGTAAATTAATAGCCTGCAATTCTGGTTTAACATTCTCATATATTTTTCAATAAGTCTAACTTGTCCATTTTTCTTCCTGGATATTAGTTAAGAATATGAATTGACAATGAACAGTATATATTTGAGGAAGAGAAAAATACACCCCACCCC
>NW_025999869.1:4198017-4199345 GCF_001458135.2 Marmota marmota marmota
AATATATTATTGAAATGTTTACTATCAAGATCTTGAGCTAAACTTTTTTTTTTTTTAGTACTAGTGGTGAAAGTCAGGAATGCTTTACCATTGAGCTACATCTCAGTTTTGTTTTGTTTTAGACAGTTTATCATTAAGGTTCTTAGGGCCTGCTAAGCTGCTGAGGCTGGCCTTGAACTTGCAATCCTCCTAACTCAGCCTCCCAAGTTGCCAGGATTAAAAGGCTTGTGCCAATAAACCTGGCTACTTGTGAATGACTACCTTATTATTCTACAAAAACATATATTACATGAATGATTTAGTGATTAAAAAGATCTAAAAATTATGACATAAATGATTAAAACTGAAATGATCTACAATATTCCCCACTAAGCCGTGTAGAAAACATTGGACACTGTGGGATTACTACCTTGAAGCCTAAACCTCTTTTGGAAATAAACACATTTATTTACAAACTAACAGTTACTATGACTTCTCTTATCTTTCTAGTTAATTACTCGTCAAGTTACCATAATATATACCAGGGGTTAAGCATTCATTGAAGAAACAAAGAAGTGGGATGGATTATTTACACAGACTGAGTAGCTTCTGGGTTTCTGTGGCAGAAGTAGGATGGATTCATTCTTATCCTGATTCTCTTAAAGCAACCTACTTAAAGCAATTATGAGCAAAAGATTAGTATGAAATTATCACTAACTAATTTGACTGTAATAACAAAAATAACCAATTTTAGCACCAGCATCCCAGATGAATACATTTCTAACAGAAATTCAAAATTTGCATATGACTCTCTCTAAAATGCCAGTTAGTGACATGTTTTCACACATTAACTTCCTTTTAAGCAACTCGAATATTTTTAAGACAGCAGATTCTACCCCAAGACTTCAATAACGAAAGTGCTAAAACCTCTTAAGTGAAACTACATACTATACATTTCATTTATAATTTTTATCATTTCAACTTCTAAGAACCACTTAAAATTTTCAAACATCAGAAGTTGGAATAAATACACATAAAACTAACAAATCATAACCAGAAAAAATTATCACCTCCCACCTTACTTTTATAAAAATCAATCATTTAACCATAATTACTCAAAAGAGACAATCTAATAAATGTCACTTATAATATAAGAATATTCTTATGGAATTTTGTTTTGTGCATTTATCTACAGACCTCAGAATTTACAATCATTTAAAAAATGGAAAGCCAGATATAACATACATGCTAGTAATCTTGGTGACTTGAAAGGCTGAGGCAGGAAGATCTCAAGTTCAAGGCTAGCCTCAGCAACTTAACAAGAGCCTGTCTCAAAAAAGGTGTGTGTG
>NW_025999869.1:4199366-4206321 GCF_001458135.2 Marmota marmota marmota
GGGGTGATGCTGGGGATGTAGCTCAGTGGTAAAGCACCTCACAGCTACAAACCCTAGTATAGGGGAAAAAGAGAATATAGATTGAAAATACATGTTGGGAAAGCATACATTTCTCAAGTAATCACAAAGAATAATCATCTCTGTATTCTTTCAGGGTCTAGTTTAGTGCTCGGCATAGGGAAAAAAGTGTTTAATGAATGTATAAAGAATTACATAATTACATATAACTCACATTAAGATTGGATGCGTGAGGCCCGGGTTCGATCCTCAGCACCCCACACAAAAAACAAAGATGTTGTGTCCGCCGAAAACTAAAAAAAATAAATATTTAAAAAAAAAAAATTCTCTCTCTCTTAAAAAAAAAAAAAAAAATAAGGTGGGGGGGGCGGGGGCTAGGGATGTGGCTCAAGCGGTAGCGTGCTCTCCTGGCATGCGTGCGGCCCGGGATTCGATCCTCAGCACCACATACAAAAACAAAGATGTTGTGTCTGCCGAAAACTAAAAAATAATATTAAAAAATTCTTTAAAAAAATAGATTGGATGCCAAATTATGGTAGATTCAATTTGGCATGATAAATAATAAATCAGCTTTTTAAAATAATCTAAGTCCATCCTTTCCATTTTATATCTTATATTTGCCAACTTACACCATCATTTCAATTACCAGTGGCTGCTAAGATTTTAACTTTAGGCATGTTTGCCCCAAACCTCCACATCTCATGCATAATGTTCTTGAATCAACACTGAAACACACTTAGGGCTCAGACTTAAAGTTTGACTTGGCAAATCCATTTATACAGCACAGACGTTTTTAAAATAAAATCAGGCCTTTAGTCTTCTCAACATTGTGTTAAGCAAGGTTATAAAATTTTAAAAAATTATATTATGTAGGATGAATTAAATGTGAAGGAGTATAGAGAAATCAGCTTCTTGAAAAGGGTTTATCTGAATATTGTCGTATAATATGTGCATAAGATATGATCACCGAAAGAACAAGTCCCTGATCAATAAAACAATCTAGCAAAATACACATTAACTTGGATAGTAAGCACCAAGATGGAAAACTTCACTAGTACAAGTAACACTACCACAAAAACAAATATGATACAGTATATGGCAATCTGAAAACAGCCCAGAAATAAGGTTTAAAATGTTTTAAAGCACTTAACAGAGAAAACCGCAAAAGTCACTGGGATTTATTCCCAGTTAAGCTTCAAAATACCATCTTAGGGCTGGGGTAGATGCCCTTCAATAGACGAATGGATAAAAAAAATGTGGCATTTATACACAATGGAGTATTACTCTGCATTAAAAAATGACACTGTGCCTGGCATGCGTGCGGCCCGGGTTTGATCCTCAGCACCACAAACAAAGATGTTGTGTCCGCCGAAAACTAAAAAATAAAATTAAAATTCATTCTCTCTCTCTCCCTTAAAAAAAAAAAAAAAACCTGCAATAAATGTTTAAAAAAAAAATACCATCTTAACTGTCACAGGTACTTCCCCCCTATAATCTGCATGATATATTTGGCACACTGTAATATTTAAAATGTTTAGATGTTTACTGTTTAAAATGTTCTAAAGCTGCTATTTTTTAAATACAATTTTTTAAATATATTCTTGTTTTTTAGGTGTAGATGGACATAACACAATGCCTTTATTTTTATGTGGTGCTGAGGAATGAACCCGGGTCCCATCCGTGCTAGGCACAGCGCTCTATTGCTGAGCCACAATCCCAGCCCTATTTTTCACTTTAGTAAAAATTATTCACAAAACAGTTTCCTTGTGATTGAGCTTCCAAAATATTCCTCCCCTGCAACTGTGTATCAAATACAAAGATACATTTTAGCAACAATCAAAATACATCGGAGCACCTGGAAAGCAGCTAGTACATTATCTCAAGGCTGGACACGCGTAATGTGGCAGCAGACCATTCAAGGTGCTATTATGTTCTGCTTCATTATTCAGTGCTTTCCTACTCGATTTAACAGTATCTGTTAGTAACATGCCACACGGGGAGGCCTTAGCAATTGTAGGGAGACAATGCCATCTGCTGCTTCATGTGTGTCCTCAACAGCAGAGAATCACTGGATAACAAGTGCAGGAACTACACAAAGCACTTCTGAAACCCACATATGGAAAAATAAAACTGAGATCATTCCCATTTTTATTTCAGAGAATCTGAAATTATATCGGATAAACAGCAAGTTATTCCACAGAACTACAAAAATACACAAGGTATTCTATCTCATGGATTCACAACGCTTAGCAACAAGGCTTTCACTCAGGTACTGACAGAGTGAAGAGGACAGATCCCTCACTTGATCCTAACAAAGTTACTGCCTATGTATGAATTACTGCAATCTCCTACTTTAAACATGTGATATCTGTATATAAGGTGACCATGTAATTTATCCTCCAAACAGAGACAGAATTGAAGGTGAAGCAATTAACTAACGATTTTGTTTGGACAACAAATATGAGTTGATAAATCTTTGGCAAATCTGGGCACACAATCACACTATTCATCAATTATTATTCTGTTCCACTCTATCATAACCTTCTCGGTGACTTTAGAACTTTCCTGAAAAGCAATTGGAAAAGTTTTAGGAAATACCTAGATCCAGAAGAATGAAAGCAACAAAAAAGTGGAAAGAACCTGGGTACATACACCTAGACAAAATGTTGCCCCTTCCAAAGAGCCCAACTTATTTTCGCTTCACTTTGGTGTTCCACTGAGGCTCTTGGGCACTAATAAATACCTTCTTTCGAAATGGTACATCCTCCACAGGAGAACTCATTCATATATTAGCACAACATCCTCTAATTAGAATGCTGTCCAGTTGACATCTGGCAGGTGCCAAGTACTTGGAAGAAAGCAAACTTGAGATGTAGGGGTGTGTGTAGGTGCATGTGTGTGTTCTCTGCTGTGTATTGAAGTGGTGATGGAATAACAGATACAGATTATTTTAGAGGATGAAACTATGAAACTAAAACAGTTTCATCCTCTAAAACAGGGCATGAAGAGGGACACAATCTCTAAGACTAACTTGTTTTTTTTTAAATTTAAATTCAGAGAGGGAAAAGGGAACTTGCTTCTGTCTCAAATTTCTGGTGTCCTATACTGGGAGGATAGAATTCAGGCATTCTATTAATACTGTGCTTTGTAAGTACCACTGATTAAAAAGATCCTTGTGGATCTAATTTTTAAGAAAAATACATTCCAAGATCTAAATAACCCCATTTTTACTAACTTTTGGAATTTCACATAGTGGTGAGCTTTTGTAACCAACCAAAGCAAAATGGATGGTTATGATAGGGTTGGCTTGAACAAATAAAGAGATTAAAGAACAAAGTTCTTTAACCTTCAACTTTTGGTAGATATTCAGAAGCCAAACTGTGTATGTTTAAAGGACTCTCTCATCACTTTTAAAAATTAAAATCCAATTTTAATTGGATTAAAATTAAACTTTTCCTATGAAGTGAATGGATATCTAGAACATAAATGTAACATTTAAGAGTGTTCTCAATGAATAAACTGAGACAATTTATAAGTACAGTAAGCACTAGCAAATAATGAAATAGAGGAAAGCACTTTTAACATTTACCAGACAATAAACTGATGGATACAAAAATAAAGAGGAAATAATGCAAGATTCTGTTACATCCTAAGAAATTATTATATTTAGAAGAGTTTTAATGTCTTAGATTATCTTAATGCTTTGAATAGGCTACACACACACACACTTACATTTTGTTTTATGATCATGCTGGATAACTGTAATTATACACTAAACTCCTGATGAGACTATTCACATACCGGAATGACAAATGGGTCCATTTGTAGAGGCCTGAATTGGCCATACTTTCTTGCCTTGAGTTCTGCTATCCTGGATAAAAGGTAGGCTGCATAAAACCGCCACATGGCTCCTTTCCTAGATCTGCTGTTCTCAAGATGCTTGAACTGTCTCTCTGTATCTATAGTTCTCTCTCTTAAATAAGTTTCTCTGACACAAAAGCATTTCACCAAACTTGCGCTTTGGGGTTTCAAACCTAGCTAACAGTTTACAACAGCCAGCTTCTAAGTATTTTTTTTTTTCCAGTCCAGAATCTCATTCTTATTCCCCAACTATTTACATTTTCATTTAAAAATAAAACAAAATTTCCTGTTTCCTGCAAGAACTTGAGAGAGGAAGTCTCTATCTATCCTGGGGTAGGCAGAGGTACTGGGAATCCAATTAATCCTAAAACACATTTTAAATCTATTCTCCTACTTTTAGCTACATTTGAACCCTAGCATTCAAAGGTATCTAGTGTGCCCAAGTTCTGAGCATTTTCAGCATTCTTAATACAAATCATCTGGCCAACCACTGGCTTTATTCATTGCAAGAATTTAAGGTTCATTAAGACAGCTAGCACTTATTTTTATTTATTTATTTATATATGACAGCGGAATGCATTACAACTCTTATTACACATATAGAGCACAATTTCTCATATCTCTAGTTGTATACACAATATATTTACACCAATTCATGTCTTCATACCTGAATTTTGGATAATAATGATCATCACATCCCACCATTATTATAATCCTATGCCCTCTCCCTTCCCCTCAAACCCCTTTGCCCTATCTAGAGTTCATCTATTCCTCCCATGCTCCTGCTCCCTATCCCACTATGAATCAGCCTCCTTATATCGAAGAAAACATTCGGCATTTGGTTTTCTGGGATTGGCTAACTTAGCATTATCTTCTCGAATTCCATCCATTTACCTGCGAATGCCATGATTTTATTCTCTTTTATTGCCAGTAATATTCCATTGTGTATATATGCCACATTTTTAAAATCCATTCATCTACTGTCCTAGTTGCTGGCTTCAAATCCTTAAACTTAACATTTCTCCTACTTTTTTTTCCCTTGCAAATTTATGTCTCTTTATTCCTATACTGCCATTAGTTTCAAGAGTACACAAGACTAGCCCTGCGACTGGGCGGCTGGAGACTGCCCGCCTGCCGGCGACCTCGCGGCTAGACCCCGAGGCGCGGCCCAGCAGGTGCGGCGCAGGGACTCTAGGAAGAGGTCTCTAGCCAGGCCTTCCTGAAGTAGCGAACCGGGAGCTGAAACCAACCAGAGACAGACCAGTTCCACCCCTCCCTTCGGACACTCCGGCAAGGAGCCTGGGGCCTGCCATAGCAGAGAGGTGACGTCACCGGAGTTCAGCTGACGGAATTCCTTCCCAGCTGAATCCACTTTAGCAGGTGTGTGACTCCAACCACCTCCAGATACAAGCAGCCAGGAAACCTCGGGAATCTCCCTGGGGCGTGTCTGTAGGGAAGCAGAGGGGATTCCCGATCCCCAACTCCCCTTACCACCAGCGGCGAAACCCAAGGTCTTAGCCGCCAGTTTCCGGGGGCAGGCCCACCAAAGGGGTCCAGAAAAATTAAAACTGTTGGTCCCCAGATCACCGCACCACAGCACTGGGGCTTAGATGAATGACGGAGAGAGCGCTCAGTCATTCGGGAATTAGGACACGCAGTGGGGCTGCAAGTATAACCGGATCTTTGGGGAACCGCCTCCAGTGAACAGGACCTGGCTGGCTGGCAGGCAGAAGGAAGGGGGGGAGGGGCTGGAGAAGTGAAACGGCTCTGGACTAACAGGACTGAGAGACTCTCAGGAGCCGCCTTACAGGAATTGCTATCAGCACGTAGAGGGCAGAAGCTCACCGCGGAGGGCACAGCTCTGCCTACTGGAAGAGAAGAAAATGGATCTCTAAGACTTCAATTTTTTTCTTCTCTCTTTGTTCTTTTCTCCCCTTTTCCTTCTTTCTTTCTTTCCTGTTTCAAGTTTTATATTGTTCTTTCCATTCTCCTCTAATCTCTCTCTCTCTCCTTCTTTCTTTTTAAGAGCACCTTCCTTCCCCTACCCCCCAACTTTCATCCCACGCATTACGTCTTCCATTACGTGTAATTGTCTAAATGCAAATAGGTGAATGTTTCGAGGCTGTCTATAGGGCTCCTAAATACCTAGCTACTACCAACACCCTGATCCAATCGCCTGTTAGTATCCCCCTTCAGTAGAGCAATCTTCTAAAGTAGCCAAGACATACTAACCCTCATACCATCATAGCACCTAACCTAAAGTCCTAAGAACAAACAACAAATCACCATATGCATACAGAATCCGGAAGCCTTTTATGAATTGAATGAATCAGCTTTAAAGTACAATAAAGCCCAACATTTCTAGGCATAGTCTACCACCACAAAGGAGAGACAACAGAGATATACAAAACCAAAACAAATTTATAGGAGAGAGCAGAAACACAGCAGTCAAACAGAGCTGGAAAGTAATGTGAACAACATGAAAAAACAAGGGAAAAAAGGATTACAAACAATGCAGGACAACTTAAATGTACAGGAGGACCTAGAAGCATCAGAAACATGGACAGGGAAAGAACTCAAGGCATACCTAACTCAGATGGAATGGAATATTAGAGAAGACATGAGACAGCCAAGTCCAAGCAATGAAAGTATATTTTGAAAACGAATTAAACAAACAAATTCAAATGGCAAAGAACGAGCTTTACCAGGAGATAGAGATTTAAAGAAAAAAAATCAAACAGTAATCCTAGAAATGCAGGAAACCATAAACCAAATTAAAAACTCAAAAGAGAATATTACAAATAGACTAGATCAAGTAGAAGTCAGAACATCAGATAATGAAGATAAAGTTTATCAACTTGAAAAGAATATAGTTAACACAGAAAGGATGCTTAAATCTCACGAGCAATCTATCCAAAAGATAAGGGATGTCATAAAAAAACCAAACTTGAGAGTCATTGGGATAGAAGAAGGTATAGAGGTTCAAACCAAAGAAATGGACAACCTATTAAATCAATTAATCCTAGAAAACTTCCCAGAGATGAAAGATGGAATGGATTGCCAAATCCTGGAAGCC
>NW_025999869.1:4208066-4278315 GCF_001458135.2 Marmota marmota marmota
AGTTAATAACAAGAATCAACAAATGGGACTTACTTAAACTAAAAAGTTTTTTCTCAGCAAGAGAAACAATAAGAGAGGTAAATAGGGAGCCTACATCCTGGGAACAAATTTTTACCCCTCACACTTCAGATAGAGCCCTAATATCCAGAATATACAAAGAACTCAAAAAATTAAACAATAAGATAACAAATAACCCAATCAACAAATGGGCCAAGGACCTGAACAGACACTTATCAGAGGAGGACATACAATCAATCAAGTACATGAAAAAATGCTCACCATCTCTAGCAGTCAGAGAAATGCAAATCAAAACCACCCTAAGATACCATCTCACTCCAGTAAGATTGGCAGCCATTATGAAGTCAAACAACAATAAGTGCTGGCGAGGATGTGGGGAAAACGGTACATTTGTACACTGCTTGTGGGACTGCAAATTGGTGAGGCCAATTTGGAAAGCAGTATGGAGATTCCTGGGAAAGCTGGGAATGGAACCACCATTTGACCAGCTATTGCCCTTTTCCGACTATTCCCTGAGGATCTTAAAAGAGCGTACTATAGGGATACTGCCACATCAATGATCATAGCAGCACAATTCACAATAGCGAGACTGTGGAACCAACCTAGATGCCCTTCAATAGATGAATGGATTACAAAAATGTGGCATTTATACACAATGGATTATTACGCAGCACTAAAAAATGACAAAATCATGGAATTTGCAGGGAAATGGATGGCATTAGAGCAGATTATGCTAAGCGAAGCTAGCCAATCCTTAAAAGACAAATGCCAAATGTCTTCTTTGATATAAGGAGAGCAACTAAGAACAGAACAGGGAGGAAGAGCATGAGGAAAAGATTAACATTAAACAGAGACGAGTGGGGCGGAGGGAAAGGGAGAGAGAAGGGAAATCGTATGGAAATGGAAGGAGACCCTCAATGTTACACAAAATTACATATAAGAGGTTGTGAGGGGAAAGGCGGGGGGGGAACAAGGGAGAGAATTGAACAACAGCAGATGAGGTAGAGAGGGGGGATAGGAGGGGATAGGAAAGGTAGCAGAATACAACAGTCACTAATATGGCATTATGTAAAAATGTGAATGTGTAACCAATGTGATTCTGCAATTTGTATTTGGGGTAAAAATGGGAGTTCATAACCCACTTGAGTCAAATGTATGAAAGATGATATGTCATGAGCTTTGTAATGTTTTGAACAACCAATAAAAAAAAAGAGTACACTAGTCTAAATGTGAATATTCAATGTTTATAATAATTATAATAATAATTCCTATAATGATTTCTTTATAGATTATTAAATATTTCAAATCTAGAAAAAAGGCACAAAATATAATTAACACCCCCACACACACACAGTTATCATGAAGACAACAAACTACATATATAACCTGGGCATGGTGGCATATGCCTGTAATTCCAGCAACTCAGGAAGCTGAGGCAGGAGAATTACAAGTCCAAGGCCAGGGCCAGTCTGGGCAAGTTCAAGGCCAGCCTGGATAACTTAGGAAGACCCTTTCTCAAAACAAAAACAATAACAGAAGGCTGGGGATACAGCTCAGTGATAAAGTGCCCTGGGTTCAATCCCCAATATACAAAAGAAAGAAAGAAACTGCAGATACGGCTAAATGTGCCTTTTCCCCCTAATCCCATTCCTCTTCTCAAGCAGAGTAGCTATTATCCTGAACTTACTGTCTACCAATCCTGTGTACATCTTTAAATTTTTACTATAGAGTTGATGTACATACAGTATTTTTAACATAATATCATATGTATCCTTTTGTCACTTTTTTATACCATATTACGGAGACTTTTTTGGATTTATCCAAAAAATGAGTATAACTTTAGGTCATCCACTTTCATTGTTATACAGAATCCCCTTGGATGAATGTATCACAATTCATCCATTCTCCTGCTGATAGACAAGTTTCCTCTTTTCCTCCACAATTACACAACAGGCTTCTATAAATAATCTTTTGTTAAAACACAACTTTATTAAGGCATAATAAACCTAAGGTGCATACATTATAATTGAGGTCAGTGAATCTTGATGTATCTGTATACTCCTGTAAACCTCTTCATTAAAAAAAAAAAGGCATTTCAAGCTTTCCAGAAGGCTCCTTGTTTACTTTCCAGATGACATATTCTCCCTTCCCAAAAGTAACCATTTTGACTTCTGCCATAATTAGTTTTGTTATTGAAATCGGTAAGTGGAACCATAAAATACAGATACGTTTTCGTCTTTTTCAGTCATCATTATGGGTAGATTTTAGTAATTCATTAAATTCTCTTAAGTAGCAGTTCTGACTGCTGATGAACACTTGGGTTGTTTCTGATTGTTGAATACTATAAAGAAGCTGCTATGAACACTCTTGCATTTGGTAGACATATTTCCTATTTGTTGTAGGTAAACATTTAAGAGGAGAACTGATGTCATGAGGTAGGCTGTATGTTCAGCTTTCATAGATATAATCAAATAGTTTTCCAAAATTTGTACTCTGACCAGAAACAAATGATAGTATGTGGTCTACAGCCTTGCAATCCACTGTCATCATTACAAAACTCTTGCACATGCATGAGGAGCCAAATACAAGAAGGTTCATGGGTACAGTTTGGGAAATTCAAAGAATTGGCAATAAGCCAACAAATATCACCACACACACAAAATGACCACATAATGGCATAATAATGCCCTGTAATACCACTCAATAATTAAAATAAACTAATTCCATAGTATCATTGTAGACAAATCTCAAAACCAATATTGATCAAAAAAGGCAAGTTTCTAAAGATCCAAACTGCACAATACTTTTACATAAAGTTAACAGTATATTTTACTCATAAAAATACCGAAAATGTGGAAAAAGAACAAATCATAGATGAGAACAACACTAAATTTAGGATAGCTATTACTTTTGGGCAATATACAAGCAAAACAACCAGAGCAGCAATAGGGTCATTAATGTTTAATTCAAAAATACACAGATCTGGCTGGGCATGGGCATGGTGGCACACACCCGTAATCCCAGGAGCTTGGGAGGCTGAAAAAGGAGGCTCATGAGTTCAAAGCCAGCCTGAGCCAAAAAGTGAGACACTAAGCAACTCAGTGAGACCCTATCTCAGTGGTCAAGTGCCCCTGAATTTAATCCCCAGTCCCCACTTCCAAATGCACAGATCTGAAATATAGCAAAGCATTAAGATTTGACAAAGGTATCTACATATGAGGGCATATAAGTGTTCATTACCATTATTTTATCTTATTTACTAATGAAAAAAGGTTACTATGGTAGTAGTGTGGGAAATGGACAGAAGTAGGAGGATACAAAATGGAAACAAAGAAGACAATTAGAATACTTTTTAAATCCAGTGAGAAATGATAAGCAATTATAATAAAAAGGAAGGAGGAAGAGAAAGGAGTGAATCTGAGAGGTAATTAGAAAATAAAATCAGCAGGATAAGGTACGAGATCAGATTCAAGATGTGCAAAGTAGAAATCTGGGGATGAAATAAGAAAGTAGGAGGAGAGGAAGTCATTAGACAAGGAGTTCCTTTGTGGACCTGCTGGGTTTGAAGGGCACAGTCTCTGCCCCAGGGAGAAAATTCAATAGGAAGCAACATAGCAAAGTTGTTAATAGCCACAGGTTCTGAGTCAGTGTCCTTTTTTAAACCCTGTTTAAGCCAGTTTTAAACGGCTCCAAGCCTCAGTTTCCCTGTCTATAGAAAGAGAGTGTGCTAATGACTATTTCCATGGTATTTTTTAAAAATATTTTTTTTAGTTGTCAATGGATCTTTCATTTATTTATATGTGGTGCTGAGGATTGAACCCAGGGTCTCACACATGCCAGGCAAGCACTCTATCACTGAGCCACGACTCCAGTCCCTTTCCACAGTGTTTTTTAAGAGTGAAATTAGGTAACAATTGTAAATTTCTAAGCAAAGTATTTGGCCTAGACTAGCCATTCAATAAACATCTACAGCAAATACTTTTTCTAGAATGTACTTCTATCATATTTATCACAGGAATCTTCAGTAATTCCGCCCGGTCTCTGAAGCATTTATTTATATAAATTATATTCTGTTATTTACAGAGGTTTTTAATAAAAGTATTAAGATACTTAATATCATACCTTATTTTAAATTGCTGAATCATTTTACTGAGGATTGTGCATCATTTTCCAACTCAAGAATAAATCCTGAAAGTACTAAACATGAGTTCTAAGCCCAGTTCCTATACAATTCTACTAAATATGACCATTCATATTAGTAGAAAGCATACAAGTCATATGCCAGGCCCTTGGGGATGAGAACAATAAACAAGAGAGAAACCACATTAATCAAAATCACATTCCATACACGTTCTGCTAACAAATACTTAGCATAATAAATGCTAAAATGGGGGTATACAGGTGCTACAGAACAAAGCCAAAAGGATTTCTCTCAGAATCTGAGAGTTAAGAAGGGCATTCTAAAGGATAAGGTATCTGACATGAAAGATAAATAGGAATTAACACAAGACGGCAGAGAGGTAAAATTTGATTTTTAAAAACATTTCCCAGGCAGAGGGAATATTTTGTTCTAATATCTCAGAAATAGAGTGCCTAAGTATTAAAGCAGGAAGTGGCTGAAATGTGCAGAATAGCCTTGTAAGTCATATTCTGTGTAATAAATTAAATGAGATATTGCTTTAAAATGCTTGGCAGAGTTCCTGGTCCAAAAAATTTTTTTTGCTCTAATTGTTAAATATCACTGTTAACCAATACCATCCTCCTCTTGGCCATGATTTGGAATTAGACAATATACCCACTAAGAAATGAGCTAGCCTTCCTTAGTCAGTTGCCAGAAACAGGACAGTTCTCCTGGGTATCTATGGTTCCAAAATTCCCCATAGAAACCAAACTTCACAGATGTTCAAGTCCCTTATATAAAATGGAACGGTATTTGCAAACAACCTATGCACATCCTCTCACATAATTTAAATCATTTCTAGATTTCTTATAATACCTAGTACAATTAAAGTGCTGGGAAAACAGTTGTCATCCTGTATTATTTAGGGAATAATAACAAGAAAAAAAGTCTGTCATATTCAGTACAAGTGTAATTTTCGGTTTTGAGTATTTCTGATACACAAATTGGTTGAATCCCTGGATGCGGAACCTGTGGAAATGGAGGGCTGATCATACAATACTTATTGAGTATATTCTTTGATTAGTAAGACAGGAACAGTAAAAACTGTGACACCTGTTTTAAGGAACAAAGAGTGTGGAGAGCTCCCAGAAGTAACAGGGCAAATGTCAGGAACCCACAAAAATGATTCCTGTTAAGAAAATCATCAAACGGATTAGAGAAATGAAGAGTGTGAAGTTAGCTTCACTTTGGGGTTAAGTAATAGGAATGCCCTAGAAATAAAGTCACCTTAGGACTGAACTCCTCTAATTAGCAGGGCAAGATACACACACCAAAAATGTTACAGGAATCAACACCACTCTGAGGATGTTTTTACTTTCCTAATATATAAGCTTTTTTCACAAAAAGAGAAACTAATTACAATTCACTTTTTCACAATTAATAATTTAACAATTACAATTATTAAAGTTATATACATGCATACACACACACACACATACACAAATCTCCACATGTATGTATATTATTTCAAATAAAAATTCTAGGGGAAAAATTCCAAATTTCATTGCTCTAAAACAATGTCTAATTTTATATATTTCTTTCTAAGTAATTTAAAGATAATAATTAGAAGGCTTTTCAATTCCACATTATACTGTTCTGATTTAAAAACCCAAGTCAAATGAATACTGGATTACAAATGTTTCAGGAGTATTCACTTTTGAAAAAGCAAAGTAACAAACTCTTTGGGTGCATTAAATAAGACAATATTATAATGTGACAGATCAACCTTTGAGTAACACATGTGAGAGTTGGTGTCTCACTGACAACTTAAAACATTTATTTCTACCTACTCCATTTTCTTTCTAATGAAAAAATTCTAAGAAAATTTTACTGATATTACTTCTGAGTGAACAAAATATCACAATATATTTGACTAAGGAAGCATTAAGCTATTATCATTTCCTTACAAAGCAAAGCAAAGAAAATTTTACCTGAAATTTTTACCTAAAAGATGATCCAAAATCAAATAAGTATTTTTGACATCCTACCATACAATTATCAGAAAATCCCAAGTAAACTGAAGGTTAAATTTCCTAGGACAAAAAAGCCCAAATGAGTGTATAAAGCTTATTTCAGGATTTTCAAATTAAAAAAAAAAAAAAAAATCCTTCAACATCACTACAACCTTATCTAAAATCTTATCCAAATGACATAAGAATATACTTAGAACTTCTTAAAAGTAGGAATTTAAAAAAACAAAAACAAAAACCCTTACAGATCTTACTTGGGTCCTAATAACAGTTGTCTCTCAGTATTTGGGGGAGAGTGGTTCCAGGATCTCCTCCTCCAGCTACCCAAATCCTCAGATACTTAATTACGTCCCATACATAAAATAGTATAGTATTTGCATATAACCTATACACATCCCTTTTGTACTATGAACCATCTCTAGATGACTTACAATCCCTAACAAAATGTCGATGCTGGGTAAATAGTTGTTACACTGTACAAGGAAAAAGTTACAAGGAAAAAGTCTGTACATGATCAGTGTTCGGTACAAATGCAATTTTTAAAATAATGTTTTCCATCTATAGTTGGCTGAATCTGTGGATACAGCATCTGTGAATACAGAGGGGCAAGTGTATTCATAAGTATATACTTAGGGCACAAGTAGAAGTCCTCAATAATCTCTCATGTGCCTCACGATCAAATTGTGTACATTTGCTGATGCTAAACTTTAAATTATCATATTACAGTCCTCCCCACATTTACATGACTTAACTGTAGCCTTTCAAGTCCATAAATTCTCCTAATCATCACTATTTATCACATAAAAATGTCAAGGAATGAGCGGAATATACTAAAAACCACATTAATAAGTGTCAAAAAAAAAAACAAAACCCAAATTAGTGAAGAGCAAATTTTATTCCCAATCTTGAAATACAAAAGGCAAAAATCCATTAAAGTGTCTAAAACAATCCTAGCTAACAGTGATTAGCCATGTAAAAAAATATTTACCACTTCTCTGAAAGCCAATCTCCAAAGAAAATGTTAAATCTAGGTATAAAACAAATTAATTTCACATTGCATTTCAATACCAATTCATCAAATAAGTTCAAGTTACCAATTAAATTTCATTTAGTTCACAGCTGTTATACATGTGCATATTTCTTCACCTCCAATAACATTTTAAAAATCTCTAGTAGTGAAAACCTACCTTTGAGGTTCTTTGAAGCTGATCACCAACATATGTTTTACGAAACTGATCCAAGAACCATAAAACTGCAAGCTCTAT
The DNA here is from genome assembly GCF_001458135.2 of Marmota marmota marmota. Classification (NCBI taxonomy): domain Eukaryota; kingdom Metazoa; phylum Chordata; class Mammalia; order Rodentia; family Sciuridae; genus Marmota; species Marmota marmota. The sequence goes on from NW_025999869.1 coordinate 4,215,500, forward strand.
TTTCTCATTGGAACAGTGAGGCAATCCAGTATCCATTAAAGATATAAGCTGAAAAACTCTTTTCATGGAGTGAGAGAGAGAGAGAGAGAGAGAAAAGAAGCTTCAGTATAAATTCTTCAAGAAACATTAAGATACTTATAATAAATATATAATCAATGTAAAAAGTGGGGCATATAAAGAAAAGTCCTAAAATCATTTGAAATCCTACCTATGAAAAAGACATTATATTATTATTTAATTCCTTCTAATCCTTTTTTCCTAAGACATATACACATGAATACAAATCTGCATATGAACATATAGACATTATTTTACTAAAAATTTCCACATATAAACACATGGCATATACATATAAATGAATAGTATACATACAGATATAAATAACTACATGCATATATTTTAACAAAAGAATGATATTTAATGTGTAGTTTCACATTTTATTTTTCACTATTTCTAAATAATTATTTTATAATCACATGACTGTAAATTAAAATATCAAGAACTATACCCATGTTACATCACTCTAATTAGAGTCATAAAAGTTATACCTAAACAAACCCAGAAGATGATTTTAATAAAATCAAACACTTTCAACACTAAACTATTATTTTACTATTAGTTATTTTAAAAATCATAAATTTTCTTATTACTATTATTAGAAATTATTACGAGAAAATCACTAATGGACTGAAGGTTAAATTTCCTAGAGAAAAAAACTTAAATATAACAAAAAGTTTAGTCTTAAATTTTCAAAAAAGAAATTCTTCAACACTACCTACTTTTATTAACCCATTTTGTTCTGTTGTCCCAGATGTGGAACACCTCTAAAAGCTTTAGTATATTACATGTAACTACTTAACATAAATTTATACACACATACTACTAAGTACATACTACTAAGAATTAGTGCGTAACACTTATAACATTATTAATTTAAGTCCTAGATTACGATTTCCATCCATTTTAATGTACTCACATCAATTTTGTTGAACTATTTCCAGAACTGAAAATTTGGGACTTACTGATTGATAATTTTCTGCTGGGTGGCTGCCAAGGGACTTGCATTAACAAAATCAGCATATCAGAATACTTTTTTGAGACAGAAGCAGAAGTTGCTGAGGATGCAACACCCTTTTCCAAATAAATCTGCACAAAAGCAGCTACAACTGTCCCTGACCCACCTAATTCCTAGAATGCATACAAACACATTAAGAGTATGTGTTTTTACAAACATGGATGCTTTTTACAAGATTATATATACTCTTGCCAACAAATAAGGTTGAAAAAGGGCTATACATCCCCTCCCCCACACACTCTACTATGTGTGGTCTGAGCTAGCTTTCTCCATTTAACAATGTATCTTGGAGGTCCTCTGTCAAACACAAAGGCTCCCTCACTCTCTTTGCAGCTGCTTAACGTTCCATTATAGGAGTGTGCCATAGTACTTTGACACATTCCCTTCTGATAAACACTAAGTTGATTTAAATTTTTCTTGTGACAAAAATGCTGAAAATACATTTTATGTGTATCTTTATAAAACACATTTCTAAATGGCATAGAATTCTGGTGTATGTCCTTTCCTGGGACCTATTTGTGCATATTTTTGGTTGATTTTTTTTTTCCTACCAGGTTTTCTTTATGATTTCTGTAACATTTTACGTAATAGAGAACTAGACTTTTTGCCTATAATTAAGCTGTAAATAATTTTTCATTTATCTGAAATTTGACTATGGCGCTTTTAAAATTCCCCACGCAAAAGTTTTTGTTCTTTTTGTTATGCTGAAAATATTGTAAATTTTTTTATTTTATAGATTTTGTATAACTGCAAGATCTTACTTGAATCTGAGGTATTTTACTATTTTAATCTTTCATATTTATACCTCTATAACACATTTGGACTTATTACTAAATAATTTTACAAGGCACTATTTTTATGGCTGATAATATTGAGGTTCTGCCAAAATTTAATAATCTTATTTTGCATGTAAACTTATTTTTTTAAAAAATATTTATTTTATTAGGTGTAGATGGACACAACACAATGCCTTTATTTTTATGTGGTGCTGAGGATCGAACCCGGTCCCACCCATGCTAGGCGAGCGCTCTACCGCTGAGCCACAAACTTATATATCTAAATGAAACATAACAATTGCCCTCTCATCTATCCCTATGAAGATTTCTAGAAACAGAATGTCTAGGTCACAGGGTATCAATTTTTTTAAAACAGTGCATGTTGTCAAAGTGTTAAGAAAATATATTTTAAACCCATTTTATAGTGATCATTTGCTGTATTTATATTAAAATACTTTTTAAAAAGTTCCCTTCACGGGGCTGGGGATGTGGCTCAAGCGGTAGCGCGCTCGCCTGGCATGCATGCGGCCTGGGTTCGATCCTCAGCACCACATACAAAGATGTTGTGTCCACCGAAAATTAAAAAATAAATATTAAAAAAAATTCTCTTTAAAAAAAAAAAATTTCCCTTCACTTACCAACTATCTTCAGCCCTGCTAAGATTTACAAAAGAGAACCTACTGAAGAAGTAGGTTACTGTAACCATGTTTAGGTTTCTTCCCAAGATCATGTGTTTATCTGATTTTGGGAAGAGGGACAAAGATGACTTTTAAAGTCTGTGTACTGCTCAATTAGCAGATTGTTGGTGTAATTTTAAAATAAATAGATGCATACATCAAATTTCATCTCTGGATCCAGTTGACGTGTCAAGTGAATTAAAGAGGGATAGCTTGCTTTTAATTCTTTACTTTGTAGGACCTCCCTTCTACACAAGTTTTTTTTTTTTACTCTATGTACTTTCTCATATTTACTTTTATTTCCTTTCTATAGTACACATTCCCAAATCCAAGGATGATGTAAAACCAAAAGACAAGTTTGTTGGCCAGCCTTTATTACTCATATTAATCTGGTGATTTACATCTCCCAGCAGGAAAGTAGGAAAGAATTCCCAGAAGGGTATATGATCCATTTGTCAAAGGAGTTTTGGTAGCTGTACAGGTTCAGCTGCAAGTGCCTAAAATCCAAAACAACAATGGCTTAAGCAATACAGATGTTTATTTCTCTCTCAAGCAAAAATCCAAGGCAGTGTCCAAGGCTGGCTGGTGCTCCGTGGTGCATCAGGGGCTCAGTTTCCTTCTGTCTTGTTGGTATACTAGCCTGCAGTCACTCTGCGCTCTAAGACAGCTTCTTCAGCTCCACCTGTTAAGTTCACACATTGCATCTAGCACTTTCACTTAACATCCAACTGCGCAGAACATAATCACTTAACCATATCTACCTTCAAGACAGGCCAGAAATTCTTATCTTTATTCAGAGTAGACATTTGCCCAGCAAAACACTTGGGTATTTTATTACTACAATGAAGAGAAGAAGAAATATGGGGGACAATTAGCAGTCTCTGCCGTGGTGTCCTTCAAAGAGTCATAGCCACCTCTAACAAGTGCATAAGATCAGTGCTTATATTTTACACACAAATAAGTATAATATCCACTCCCAATGTCAATGTAATAGTCCTACATCTATTTTTTTCTTTACCTTAAATTATTTTTGGTTTAAAAAAGCTTGTAAGAAATAAAAAAGATAAATCATTAAAATATAAATCTTTAAAGAATTTTAATCCACACCATTTCAAATACAAAGAAATGGATATTGAATAACACTTGTTTATATTCCCCTGGATTACCAATTTAATAAGCATTAAGTCAACAAATATTTGCAGGTCTACTGAAATTGAAATAAAAAATATATCAAAGGAAAGACAATAAAATAAGCAATTAGAATAAAGCATAACTAGTTCTAAAATAAATGCTATAAATAAATTGCAAAGATAACTAATATTCTGGGATGAAACAGGGTAAAGGGTACTAAAAGAGGAAGCATATGTGGCCACATACTGAGGGGGGGAAAAAAACGCTCATTTAAAACCTAAAAATGTTCAATATAGCTATGAAGTGGTGGGAGGTAAGGCTAGGGAGAAAGGCAGGTGTCAGATCATGAAAAGCCTGAAAAACCACGCTGATTTTTAATCATGGAGGAAAATCCATGAAAATCAGCGTGATGTCACCCCAGAGTTAAAGCAAAGCACTGACATAAACAGATCCATATTTTTGAGAATTTATCCTGGCTGCATAAAAGAAACAGCAAGGAATCAATTTAAAAACTACAGCACCAGTCCCAGGTAAAAGACGGCAGCAGACCCCTTGGGATAACGAGAAGACAGCATGAATGCTAAAGAAAGGAAAAAAGGAAAAGCTGAGGACAAGTCTTGGGATGCAGGCGTGGACATTGAGTGGACAGTGACAAGTCACAAGGAGGGAGTCAGGTTGAGGAACAGACAGAAGAGGTGAGTTTCATTTAAGCCACTGACCTGGACCTGCGTGTGGGATAGACCGTCCGCGTGAAATAATTCAGTGTTTGGAGGCCAAAAGACAAGAATCACTAAAACCAAAGAGAAATGCCGAGACACTGCGGGCTCGACTGAGGCTGAAAACAGCGCATCAATGACAGTGAAACCTACCTACAGAAGTGTGCAATTTCTTTTATCATCACTCAACAAATTAGTGAAAACCCTAAACTCCCCCAGGGTTAAGTTTGTGCCCTGTAGGGACTAAAATCCGGTAGTGAACGTTACCGTCAAAGCCTACTCCTTCCTTCCCTACTGCATGGAATCCAGTGTGGAGCAGTGGTACGCCCACGGGAAACACAGCATGGAATGAATGCTGGCAGAACGGGGACGTGGAGGAGGCCACTTTGAAGGAGATGTCTGAGCAGACTAAAGGAAGTGAGGAGTGCTGAAGGGACACCCAGAAGCGCTCCCAGTAGGAGAGGTACAAGTGCAAGGCCTCTGAGGCCAGAGCACAATGGGAGGCTCAAAGGGCAGGAGGGCCAATGGGAGAGGGAGGAAAGGAGCAGGGCAGCAGAGGATGCTCTGGGTGACAGCTGGTGTCAAATGTCACAGGAGGCCCTGGAGCTTCTGACTAGATGAAGGGGGAGCAATGAGACCTGCCAGGAAAGAAGCTCAAGTTGCCCACGTGAAACAGGGTTTAAGAAAAGCACTAGTGGTCAGAGTCTTCAGTGACCCATGACAGGTGACTCTGAGATGAGCAGAGGAGAGCAACAAGGGCAGACAGAGCCAAAGAGAAAGAGTCTGGAAGAAGCAAACTGAGAGGATCCGTGACAGGTAAGACAAAACCCTGGGAATATCTTAAGAGGTTCACATTCAGTTATAGCAAAGTCTACTAAAATCACGGCAAAATTAGGTTAACTCAATTGGACTTCTGAGGCCTGAGTACATCAAGTTAAAGTAACATATTTAAATATGCTAAAGTAATCCATTTTAATTGTAAATTATCATAACATTGTAAACTTTTGATGTTAAAACAGCACATAGACTTTTGGCAGGAGTTGTAGGGTCTTCTTTTAATAGTCAGTGTCCTCCTCAGGGGTGGGCAGGTATCATGACCACATACAGAAGCCAACAGTATTACAGTTCTAGTTACCTGAAACTTCTTCATATGAAAGTGATATTTTACAATTTTATATGAGCTCATCCTAATTCAGAAACTCAATACTCTAATACACAATTACATTGTTCTAAACAAGGTGTGAGTCCTAGCACATACCCTACCTTGAATTTGTATAGCCCACCCTGCATATCCATCAACCCCACCACACCTCTCACCCATCCCCGATCCCTGGCACTTTCTTGTAGTCTCAGTAAGGATTCACAGTTCCTGCAGTTATAAATCCTCACCCCAGGGGAGAAAGAAGACCCACCACAGTTCCAGCCTGTAGTCCCAACTCCATAGGACCAAGAGAAAACTCTGGCTTCCCCAGTAGCTCTTCAAAGAGGTCACGATACACAACTAAAAAGTGTGGAAAATTAGAAACCCCAGTGGAAAATGTAAACCATTAGAAAGGGGTTGCAGAAAGAAGCCAACAGACAAATTGCTTGCCCTGAGCAGCCCCTACCATGGGCTGTTTTGAAGAACAGGGTTCCATGTGGCCTCTGGTGAAAATTCCTGTAAAAAGCAAGCAACCAACTATGTTTTCTCAGTAATGCACAGCCTTACGCAGTTGACTGTCAAAGTCCATGGTAGCTGTGTGCTGTAAAGTTGTTGAGAACACTCGATCAGTGAATGCTGAATCACTGTTCCTAAGGGAAACAGAGGCTGAGGTTCCTACTAGCATCTGGCTGCATTTTTGTCAACAGATCATGACTTTTTTTGTTTTACTGCTTAAGGACACCATATATAATATACAATGTTGATTTGCTAACATTGAACTTGGGTGTGAACGAAGCTTCTCCAGCTCAGGTATTTTCTCAGTGAGGTACATGACAGGGTTCTTTAGGAACATGGAGAAGTACTACAGTTGGGTAAACAGTAAGAGCAAACAAGGAGCATGAAAATATGACGTATGTGGCACCAATTGAACTGCAAAGGGACACTTGTTTGGACAATGAAAGCTGAAGCAAGAATGCAGAGGACTGACTTTTATGCAAACTCTGTCCCACCTGCACAGGACAGCAAAGGCACCATGCAGACTGACTCAGGTGTGACAAACACATTTATCAAATAGGTGAATTCACAAAAACACAATGTGGAATAATGAATTGACTGCATTTGTCTTCTACTGGCTCCCCTATTTTCCCTGTTCTACTATTCCTTTCTGAAAAATGCACATTAATGCCCACTTTCAATAAAGCCCATAAGCTTTACCTAACATTGTTTTCTAGGTAATGCAGGCTAATATACAAAATAAATCTTATTTAAATATGTTTGCTGTTTAAGGAAAAAAATGATTGTTTCCTAATTTGCAAATGTATATTTGCTTTTTTTTCTATTACATATTTTCTCAGAAACACTGACAGTGTATATACTCCCCTACTTAGTGACAAAAGCATTTTTTCAAAAATTCAAACTACAACCAAAAGAATATGTAGTGGCCATTTCGATAAATATGTAATACCATTTTAAAAGATGATACAAAAGCAAATTTTTTAGCTGGTTAAAAATTAACTAAAGCATTTTAAGAAAGCCTCAAACACTTATTATTCATATTTTCAAGTAACTCAATTTGATATAGGAAATAATAAATCTTTCAAATAACTGAAAATATTTATGTCTATTCAGGTTCAAAAGTTGAAATAATTTGATAATTTAAAAGTTGAAAAAGGTATGGAATGAAAATAAAATTTGTATTCAAAATTACAATAATTTAAACAGGAATATATTTAGTATAATTATGAGAGAGAATATCAACCAGGTATAATGGTTTTAAGGACTTTACTAGGGTGACAGCATTGAAAGGCCTGGAAAAAGACACAAGAAATTTATTTTTATTTGTTAGTGCGTTACAGTTATACATATTATTGGGGCTCATTCTGACATACTATAGAAGCATGCAATTTAATTTACTCCAGTTTAGACCTCAGGACTTTCCCTTTCCCTTCCCTCCTCCCTCTTCCTGTCCCCTTTCCTGAATTCTACCAGTCTTCCTTCTAGTTGTTTGTAGTTTTTTTTTTTTTTTTAATTAGTGCATTATAGATATACACAAAGGTGGAATTCACTGTGGTGTATTCATACGTGTACACAGGACAGTTTGATCAGTTTAATTCCACGGCTTCTCCCTTTTCCTGAAGACCACCGGTAAAAAGACACAAGAATTTTGCATAAAATATGATGATATTTCAAACCTCTAGAAGGTGGAATTGGTATTAACTGGTTAACACCAATATTCTGAATAGCAGAATATTGAGATCTTTTATACTGAATTATTTATTACAAATAAACTAGAAAAGATAATTACCAAAGAATATCAGATAAATAATACAGTTAACATAAAAAAATCACAAATACAAATGGCAAAACAGGAGTAGAAAATATTAGCTGACACCACTAGTAGCCAAAGAAAAATAAATTAAAACAAAACATTTGTGCTAGGCATCATGCACACGACTAACACTCCATCAACTCAGAACACTAAGAAAAGAGGACTGCAAGTTCGAGGCTAGCCTCAGCAACTTAGCAAGCTCCTCAGAAACTTAGTGAAACCCTGTTTCAAACTTAAAAAAAAAAAAAAAAAAAAAAAAAAAACATCCTGGGGTAGTAAGTAGTAAAGCATCCTGGGGTTCAATCCCCGCTCCCCTCCCCTCTACTCCCCAGCCAAAAAAGAAGACATTGGTTACATAAAACTGACAACAGTAAGAATCCTATTATCTGGCATTCAACTGATGAAACTGATGAAAATGATAACTCTCAGAGCCTTTGGGTTCAGAGGATAAACTTGCATAAGCTAGGTATATCTTATCCCAAAAAAAAACAAAACAGAAGCATTTCAGATTTCAGGGTTATTTGGATTTTGTAATTTTTGTAGACACTATGGAATGAGCATTCCTAACCTGAAAATCCAAAATCCAAAATGCTCCAACAAAATCTAAAACTTTGTGTCATGCTGGCACTCAGTTTCAGATTTTGGAACATTCTGGATTTTGGATTTTCTCACTAGAGCTGTTCAACATGTACAGAAGGCCATCTGGTCATACGTACTGCAAGTCTGTAAAAAGCTACATACTCTCTTGACTAGCTGTTCAGCTTTCCAGAATGAACTCTAATGAAATTCTTTCAATTCACACACAGATGAATGAAATAACATACCTGAAAGCAATTTATAATAAGGAAAAACTGAGAAACAATCTGAAGTTCCAAAAGCCAGGGTCTATTTAAATTACGATACAATTTATAATATTTTAAGTCTATGTTAAATGTTCACAGTATTATATTTTATTTAAAGATGTATGTGTATGTGTAATACATCACTGTTTGCAAGGCAATGCTCTAAGTATTTTAAAAATATTAACTTATTTAATTCTTTATTTTTTTTTTAGTTGTATATGGACTCAATGCCTTTATTTGTTTTTATGTGGAGCTAGGAGGAACCCAGTGCCTCACAATTGCGAGGCAAATGCTCTACCACTGAGCTACAACTCTAGCCTCTCATTTAATTCTTATTAATAGTTCAAAATGATTATGGATTATTATCCTCTCCATTTTGGTTCAAAAAAGCAATATTATAATAATTTTGGCTTAAAAAAGTTGGAAAGTACACATGTAGCATACATATACTCACATGCATTAATTTTAAAAACTCAAAGGGTCTTTACCAAAATTAAGGTAGTAATCTTGAAATTAACATGAGTTTTCATTTTATTTGAATTAAGTAACAAAAATGTGAATGACTCTAAGATGATATTAAAAATAAATCAGAATATGTGAAAAAAAATCAACTCAATTGTACTATTTGCACACAGAAATATTCCTCAGTTTAGAACAGAAACACGTAAAGGATAATTCAATCGCTTCTTATGAAGGCCGTGGTCATTTGGTGAAACCTCTAGCCAACAATCATAAAGAAACTATTACTTTTTGACCACACGTATGTGATCCTAATTTTCGCATGATCCCAATACATACCAATTTTGTAGCTTTATCAGGTCCTAAAGAGCAAAAGCAACCTACATCTTCATCACACTGTTGCAACAAATGTCTAAAAAAATTACTTACTGGAGATTTGACTTCTTAAATTGCTTAACCCCTAAATCTTGGTTTTTGTCCTCAAGAGCAAGGAAAATAACACGTTTCTCAAAATGCTTTAGCACATAATACTAACTCAATGACTAATTTCTTAACTCTTGATTTCTGTAGGTACATGACCAATACTTACCTACAGGATAACTCTCCATCCATAGCATCGTGCTCATCTGTACTGGTATATGTTAATCTTCCTCCTACAACTGTCCCAACTAAATAAACGAGCCATGCAAGACGTCCTGATAGAAAACAAAAAAGAAAAACATTTAGGAGCTATTGATAGAAATAAGGTTATTTTTCCAAAAATTACAAAATTAGCAAACTACCTCTTTTTCCATACAAGTTATCAGCTATTATAAATTCACTCTTGTTTTGGTGGTACAGGGGATTGAACCAGGGCTGACACACATGCTAGACAAGCACTCTATGTCCCCGGCCCATGAACTCACTTCTTTACAGAAAAGTAGAAAGCTGGGTTTTATCAAGGAAGTGTAACTGTGAGCATGGTACAGATTTTAGAACCAGATAAAATGACTTCTGAATCTCAACTCTAACAATTTGCTATGATTTTGTACAAGTTACCATGAAGACTTATGAAAAAAGTAAATTTGATAGCAAAACGGTAAATGCAATGTTTAGGACCAAAGCTTTTATTCAGTCAGGAAATACTATCATAACTCAATGACCAGCATCTTTTCTGAATGGTAAACGTCACAATGGCACCAGTCCCATCATTTTGAAGCTACTTGTACTTGGAACATAACAGTGGTAATAAATTCACTCCCTTTGTATTTTTATGTATGATTTTTAAAATTCCAAGGTTTTCAGTGTACCATTCACACTGTTTTACCACTGAGCCAATCTTCAGGCCAACAACAGCAGAGGATTAAGTAGTGATGCAAATGGCAACACCTTCAGTTTTTGCAAGTCTTACTTTAGAGCAGCCAAAAGGGACAAGCATCTACATCCTCTCTATCACAAAAAACTGAACAAATGAAGATCAACTAACTGTGCAGTCTGTATATCAGCACCGTGCAATAGTCTGAGGAGAAAAGCACTGAGGAGATAAAGTAATCATCAGAAAACAGACTCTAGTTCCATTATATGTGTAACAATCAAAAAGCTACCAAAATGAAAGCCCACAAGTATTCGAAAGTTATCTTATGTACTGCAGAAGTGTTCTGTGACAACATAAAAGTTTACAACAATGTCTGCTATCCCCTAGTGACATGTCCTCTAGAGCACTGCATTCTCGGCCAAGCCTCCTGTGTCCTGGGCCCTAAATACGCCGTGGGTATTTTTCAGGTTCCTCACTTCTACCTTGAGAATATTCTCCCTCTCTCCACTGCAAAAGCACTAAGCTTTACATGTCTATCATCAAACACAGACACTACTGATGCAATTATCAACTCTTCTTCAGATTATTACTCCTTTTGAAGGTATTGGTTCCTGGCTCACTGTCACTCTTTCCAACAACACTTCTATCATAATCGCTACTGATTTCAATCTCTCCAAGGATGAATTTTTTTACTTCAACAACCCTTTGGTCTACTAAACATCTCCAGTCCATAAATCTATCACCTTTTTAAAAAAAATATATATTTTTTAATATCTTTATTTTGTTTACTTATTTGTATGTGGTGCTGAGGATTGAACCCAGGGCCTCGCACATGCTAGGCAAGCGCTTTACGTTGAGCCACAACCCCAGCCCCTCTATCACCTTTTTAAAAATGAACTCTACTGAAATATCATTCACATACCATACAATGAACATATCTAAAGCATAAAATCCAATGCTCTACAGTGGATTCGTACCCCACTGTGTACCCCACTGCCACAATACAATATGGAATATTTTCATCTCTCAAACTAAATCCCATAGTCATTGGAGTCACTATGCTTTCTGCCCAGACTTCACCCTAAGCAACCACTAAGCTACTTTACATTTCTTTATCCTTTTCCCATTCCACACATTTCATGTGTGGGATCACTTAGCTTATTTTCAAGATTCATCGGATTCCAACATGCATCAATACTTCCATTATTTTTTATAACTGAATAACATCACACTGTTTGAACATTTAATATTGTCATAAAAGTTCTTTATATATATTCTAGATATAAGCCCTTTCCGAGTTACGACATATAAATATTTTCTACCATTTTGGGGTTAGTTATGTTTTCACTTTCTTGATGATGTTCACTGAACCACAAAATTTTTAAATTTTGATGTAGTCCAATTTATTTGTTTTTTTGTTGCCCATTTTGGTGTCCTAAGAAACAAAATCATGATTCTCCCTAAACAAAAATCATGACTTACTCCTCTGCCTTCTTCTAAGGGTTATATAGTCTTAACTCTTACATTTAAATCTAAGCATTCCAGTCCTGACACCAAAATGGTGAATAAAGAAGAATTCAGGTGACTCCAGCCCCAGTTGTCGTCTGATTACAGTATCTGAGACATCCCAAAGAAGAACAATGCATCTGAGATTTATTCATGTCCAGAAATTCAAAGATAATAAAACAAATTGTTGTTTGACAAGTCACCAAGTAGTGACAAAAGATCACCAGAACACAACCCTCCAGGTATCCATTTACTCCTTCCTTGCTAGATTTTGTAATTTTGTTCTTAGTACTAATGGCTTTCTAACCTGATTTGTATTCTATATATTTATCTTGCATCATTACCTGTCTATTCCAATGGAATGGAAAATATACGTGATCTCGTATTTTTATATATTGAGTTTTCTATTGCATCTCCAGAGCCTAGAACAGTGCCTGGGCCCATAGCTATCTACAGACAAGGGTGATGAGTTAAGAAATCATTACCCAGAAAATACAACATGAGAGAAAAGTTAATATCAGTTCTGAAAAATATTAAAATATACTCATTATTAAAAATGACTGTTAATGGTGATTATATTTCTATTGCTTAATCTCAAAGCATAGTCAATCAAAGATGTGATACAACTGATCCTCATTGGATGTAGATTCCATTATTTGAGAATTTATTTGGTAAAACTTATTTGCAACCCCAAAACCAATACAGAACTGTGACATGTGACAAGCAGTGAAGATTCTGAGTTCAATATGAAACACTGAACAGGTGAACACAGTGACACTCTGCCTTCTCACTTCAGCTTCACACTACAGACAAGTCTTCTTCTCGGGGCCTATTTATCATAACTCTCACATTTTTAGTTTTTTGCTGGTGACTTCACTGTTTGCGATGGACAAGTGTCACACTTCAGTGCTATGTAGTGTTCCTAACTGAACAAAGCCTGCTATGTGTTTTAAGTATAGCATGTACGTGTCCCATAAGCTTTGCTCAGGCTTGAGTCACCACCGTGCTCTTGGCTGTGAGTTTAATATTAAAGCACCAACAATTTGTTTTTTAAAAGGTGTCTTTAATAGAAACACACATAAGACAAGGGTATGTGTTCCAAATGTCATGATCAGAGTCCCACAGGAGCAGTGGTTCAGTATTGGCTAATTCAGTGTTCACAGTGACTCTACAGACTATGACTACCAAATAACAAGAATCAGCTGTACTTTTCAGAATGCTGGAGATCACTGTCACTAGAGTATACTACAACTGTGTGAGGAACATGTTACAAGCTTTCTATAATGGAGTGAGCCTGAAATATGGCAAGCATAATTTTTGGTGAATGTAATGTTTTATTTACCCTAAGGGTGTCACTATTTTTAAAATACTCTGCTATAAATAATTTCTTGAAGTGAAAAATATAATGTAAATATAAATAATCATCTCACTTTTATATTTATCCACTGATATTTTTAAATGTCAGTTGTCCTAAAGCAAGTTTTATTACTGCTAAAAATAACAACATTTACATAGTAGTTACTGTACACTAAGCAGTGGAGTTATGCAATATTTAAGAATTTTTAAGTTCTTTCCTCTTTTTCAAAAGTCTGTTATAACAAAAGCCAGTTATAATTAGCTATCTATGCTTTCTTAATGCTGTCTGCAAACAACCCTTTAAAATGGAAAAAAAAAAAAATCCAAGCAGAAGACATTCAGAAAAAGCTGACTTAGTACCTATTGTATGTCATGTTATATGGTAGATATAATTCAATATGAATATGTATGAGGGAGAGTGAAATGGGAGCAGAAACTTCACGCCTAAGAAATTGAACCTGACTTCTGCAATGGCAGACCGACCAATGAATTTCTCAAAATTTAAATGTTTGTTGCTTAATTCATTTTATTATGACCTTGAAATTAAGCCGTAAATATCAAAGAATGTCAATGCATGTGATGAGTTTAAAAGAACTTTTTTCTAAATTTATGGTAAGTTTTGAATGAAAATTTATTTATTTGGAGAAATAAGAGTGTATATTACATTTTCTTTGTTTGGGAAATAATGGTTTATGGAACTGAAAAGTAGATATTAAGACTTAGAAACTTATGCTGAGCTAAAATTAGTATTAGAAATGAACAATAATATATAGAAGCATTAGTACTAAGCTATCAAATATAATCTTGGTATTTAGCTGGATAATATGGTATTTCTTACACACATTAAACCATTCCCTAAACCTCAACAATTTTAGACTAAAAGTGTTCAGAAATTTAAAAAAAAAAATTAATTAGTTATTTTGAGAAATAAGCCAGACACAGAAAGAAAACTACTGCAAGGTCTCATTTATACTAGGAATCTAAATAAATGTGGTAGGGGGTGGGGACACGGACACACACACACAGACTGGTGGTTACCAGAGGCAGGGAGGAGAGAGATTAGGTCAAAAGGTACAGACTTGCCATTTACATGGGATGAGAGCATCTAGAGATCTAACACGCAGCAAGGAGACCACAGTTAATAATACTGTACACTGAAAATTCCTGAGGGAAGATTTTAGGTGCTCTTATCCACCCCACCCCCAGACACGTTATGCTTTGGATATGAGGTGCCCCTCCAACCATGGACTAAACCTCTGAAATTTGGGCCCAAAATAAACTTCACCTTCTAAGTTGTTCTTGTTATGTGTTTTGAGTCAACAGCAATGGAAAGCTGACTTAACACAAAAACTGGTACCTGACCATGTGGTTTTCAAGCATTTGGAACTGGCCCATTGGAGGAATTTGGGAAAGTTTAAAGAAGCAGGCTGGAGAAGAATGTTGTAAACACTCTGATGGGCAATTCTGGTAGGAGTTCAGGAGAGCAGAATGCTTACAGGAATGTGAACAGTAAAGACTGTGCTCAGGAGGTTTCAGAGGGGAATTGAACTTGGAATTGAACTTGTGGCCACACATTACCACCTGGCAAAGAATCTGTCTGCATTTTGCCTATGTCCTGAGACTTTTGTGTGAGACTTCATTTAAAGGTGATATACTAATTAATCTGTCAGGAAATTTCAAGGCAGTAAAGCATTCAGGTGGTGGTATGAGTATTGCTGATGGCTTTTAACCAGGTTAACTGTGAAAAGCCGAGAGGAATGATTTGAAAACTTGTAGTCTGGCCAGAGAAGATGCCCATGTGAACTGGGGCTAAGGAAATTACAGCTATTGAAGAGCTTATTGGAGAAGCTAAGTACTCTGCATAGACATGATAGGACGTATGCCTGAAGGGCACCTCAGGAATCAACAAGACCACACCTATCAAAAACTCAAGAGTGTGAAACAGAAAACTTCCTCCTAGCAGGGAATCCTGCTAGGAAGTTGTTTCCACAGTTTTTGTTTCATAGTGCTCAGCTGCCCAGGCATTTGGGATGCTGCTGCCATGGGACAAGGGGACCTGGCTACTATTCAAGGTGGCAGTGGACCTTGACATCACCCACATGGTGTTGGTTCTGCAGGAACACAGAATGCTAGGGTTAAAGGGTCATGGAGACTTTCACCAAGATTTCAAAAGACTACAAGCCAGGCAACGCATGGTAGGGTCAGAATCACTGGAGGTGGCCTGAAAGATTAATGTGTAAAGCTGTGAGAGTGAAGCAGAAGCTTGAATGCAGCTCCCTGGGATTAAGAGATTCCAGTAACACAAGGGAAGCTTCTGGCTGCAGTTAGAACCAACCTAAGAGAGAGGTCATGTGAACTGCAACCAGCAAGGATGTAGGAACGGGCTTCACAAGTCCTTGAAGATCACATCTTACCGCCATGCACCCCAGATGCTGGACATGGAGCTACAGACTTTGCCCCACTGAGTTTTGGTCATCTTTGGGTCTCATTCCCTTTAAGCCCCTCTTCCTCTATCTTAGAATGAAAATGTTTACTGTGCCATTGTATTTGGGATATATGTCATGAGCTTTAGATTTTTTTAAAAATATTTTTCAGTTGTCAATGGACTTTTATTTATTTATATGCGATGTTGACAATCGAACCCAGTGCCTCATGCATGCTAAGTAAGAGCTCACCACCAAGCCACAACTCTAGCTCCAAGCTTTTGATCTTTACAAGAGCTAAAAGACAAGAATTTGCCTTGAGTCTCAGATGAGACTTTGGACTTGGACATCTAGGCAATACTGGAACAGTTAAATTATAGGCACTCTTGGAGATGGACTGAATGCATTTTGCATTGTGAGATGGACACGAGTTTTGGGGGCCAGGGAATGAATGTTACAGTTTGGATATGAAATATCTCGCTAAAAAGCTCATTCTGGCAATGGAGCAATGGAGTTGGCCAACCATGAACTGAACTTCTGAAACCATAAGCACAAAATAAAACTTTCCCTCCTCTAAGTTGTTTTTGAGTGTTTTGGCCATAGTAACAGAAAGCTGGCTAACAATAATGGATAATATATTTTGCTTAACTGTGGTATTCATTGCACTATGCATATCAAAATGTCATGCTATATACCCTAAATATGTATTTTTTTAAAGGGATCTATTTTGGTAAAAGAACTGCATTCACAACATTTAAAGAACCACATAAACCCACAAATCTAAGTTACACTTAGGGAGAAAAAACCTGATACACGAGTTCCCATCTATAATTTTTTAAAATTCTCCTTGTATATAAGACTAAATTTCTATTCTAATTTTCCATTTTTCTATTATCCTGAAATGTTCAAAGCACTTGTTTTAGCAGCTGTTCAAGCACAGAACATTTTTTCCTTAACAAAATAATTATTGCTGTAATAATCTGTAATTATGGTTTATAACTGCAATAATCCCAAAGAAATCAGTCATTATCATAGATCACAAGTAATCGTTAACTACTGTTAATGACCTATTTCTTAGGGATTATTGTTTTCGTAAACCATGACCATATCACCACAAATACAAAAAAGCAAGACAATATAATACAAATGAGATCATAATAATAAACTTATTTTGTAACATTAAAAGCCATTAAGCATCTAAATTAAAGCACACATAACGAGAGCATATAATTTTCTTTGTTCAACACTAACTGAAGTGTTTACTCTGTACAAAAGAAACTGAATACTACTACACACAATGTACAAACTAGAGCCATGTTAGGCAATTTTTTCTTGATAACAAAAAAACAAGTATTTTTTAGCAAACAGCAGAAATCTTTAAAAGGCAGAGAGATTTCTTCTCACTGACCTTTTGACTGAAAGGAAGGAAACAAATACTTATTAAAATTTTTCTATGGATCATGTATATTTGAAGTGTTATTTTATGAAAACTAAATAATGTGTCCAACCATAAAAACTTCTTCTGGTCTGACAATTTATCCAGTACAGACCTATTAAATATTGTTAAATTATTACACTTCAGTTAAGGCCACTCATGTATCTTTGTATCTATACTTTCATTCAACATCCTTTTGAAGGAAAACAGGTCTTAGATTTTACAACTGAGCTATTTTACATTTTATTGTAATATTTAGTGTATATAAATGCATATCTGTAATGTATATGAAATAAGACAAAATAAATAAAATACCCCCAGAACCAATAGCATTACCAATACTATCACACTGTCTCCACACCATTCCCTGAGCTTTCCCCTTTACCTACCACCCTGGAGGCAACCAGGATCCTATACTTGGTGCTTGCTATTTTTTGAAATTTTAGTTTTATCACTTATGCATACACTTGTTTGTGACTTTTAAAAGTTTCATTCTGTAAGTAACTTCTTGAGAATTGCTTTTCTTCACTAAATACTTGACATTTATCCTTATTGAATACACCTATAGTTCATTCATTTTTATTGCTATATAATATTCCATTGTATAAATAAATTATAATCTGTTTATCCATCTTCAGGTTGATAAGAATTTGAGCTGTTTCCACTTTTTGTCATTATAAGCAATAATGGCGTGAACATTATTTCATATACTGTATTATCTTATGCAGAGAGGACACATATAAAAGTAGAAGTACCAAGTCAGTAGGTATTAAAATATTTCACTTTTAAGAGAACATCAAATAGATTTCTATTCCATTTACAATGGATTGCTTTTATACTCCTACCAAAAGTGCATAAAAATTCCCTTTGAACCACATTCTAAGAATTCTTGTTTTCCCAGTGTGATGGGTAAAAAACCATAATCCATGTAGCTGATTAGTAAGGAAGCCGAGCACTCTCTCATATCTATGTACCATTTGTGTTTCTTTTTTTTTTTTTTGCAAAATGCCCATTAGGGTCTATTGATACTTTCATAAAGAATTGGTGGGTAGGTGTGTGTGGGTGTGTGTGTGTGTTGTAAACACCTTGTCTCAGTTCTGATCTTTTAAAAATTTTACCTGAGTCAATTTTAATAGTTTATATCTATTAATTTATTCATTTCGGATTTCTTAATTTACTGACATCAGAAAACACTAAGAATGACTTTTATCTTTTAAATCTTTGCTGTGTCTACAATCACCTTTTGTTCCTAATATTATTTATTCATAGATTTTCTTTTCTTTTAGGTTTAGGGTTCTGTGTGTGTGTGTGTGTGTGTGTGTGTGTGTGTGTGTTTGGTACCAGGGACTAAACCACTGGGCCACATCCCCAGCTCTTTTTACTTTTTATTTTGAGACAGTGAGGCCTAAGCAACTTAGCAACACCCTAAGTGACTAAGGCTCACTTTGAACTCAAGACCCTCCTGCCTAAGCCTCCCAAGATGCTGGGTTATAGATATACACTACCAAACCTGGCAATCTTATTGGTCTTTTTTTAAAACATCCTTTCTTCTTCTTTTTTTATAAACTGTCAGTGGACCTTTATTTATTTATTTATTTAGTATATATTTTTTGTTGTAGATGGACACCACACCTATTTGTTTATTTTTATTTATTTATTTTTATGTTTATTTTTATGAACCCAGTGCCTCACACATGCTAGGCAAGCGCTCTACCATTGAGCCAAAACCTCAGCTCTCTTTATTAAGTCTTTAGAAAGATCTAGCTTCTAATATTTTTATTCTGAGTCTATGTTTTTTAGTTGATTTCTGCTCTTTGTTTCTTCCTTTCTCCTTCCACAGAATTTAATTTGTTCCTTTCATTTCGACTTCTCCAGGTGGATGCTTAGGTCACATCATTTTAGCCTTTTCTTCTTTTCTAATATAAGCTTTTGTTCAGTGTATTTCCTTTAAATTAAATTTCCTACTGCATTCCAAAAAATATTATAATTACATTATTGTGTAGCTCTATTTTTATTTTTTAAATTGTAATTTTTAAATTAGAAAACAAATATACAATTTGGAATGGATTTGAGGCAAACTGTACTACAAGCAGGTTTTTTTTAAGTGGCTAAACAAAGTTTAAAAAGCAAGTAATAATAAAAGAAAATGTTTCTAGTACAGGATCAGCAGCACAAAGTGTACAAGTACCTGAATATAACACTCATTGTGCAATAGTGCTACTTGTAAGCACACATTATTGACTGTCTACAGACCATGGAGGATCACAACTCCACATTTCAACAATATGCTGACAGTTCCTAAAGAAAACTCCCTTCAAAAAGGCAATAACCTAGGTATTCCCTCTTTTGACAAACTCAATCTAAGTTTGGATGTGCCAAAGGGCTTGGATATACAGAGTAAGATGCATGAAACACATCATTTGACCAATTTTCTAAAGTAAGGTTTGAAGACAGTGACAATTAGGGTAGAAAATACAGAGAAATAAAAATTCTAATTACATGCGTATTTTGTCACAGTAGGTGGAAACTTTTCACAGGTATGTTAAGAAGAAAAAGCAAACAATTTTGTACAAGAAAATTTGCAGATTCTGTAAAATTTCTTCATCTGCTGTCATCATATGCACAAACCTGTCATAGTTTACTTGAACAACAATGCCAATATCTGTTTCCCTGGTCACTCCCTCAGCCTCTTGTTAACTTCTGCCCAGGGTCAGCACACAGTGACGCTCTGTTACACTAAGAGAGCCACTGCCATCTGTCTCAAAAACATCAAATGCTTCTAATTTTTTTTCACTTACTCTTCCATCTTTTTTTCACCACTGTCAAAAATTCAGAGGAGTGAGCTGTGTTGTGTTACATCGATATCCAGATCATGAATCATGTCCTGGGACTCTGCCTCTGAGGGATTCAGCCCCAGAGCTCTCCTGACAGCCTCCAGCCCCCTGCTGGGGCAGTTCTGTCAGCACACTCACCCAGCAGCGGGAAGCTCCTTCAGTTCTGCACTCTGCTTTTTGGTCAGCTGCTCAGCCACCACAAGCCTCAAGCTTCTCAGACGCACCCACACACTCCATTTACTCACTTCACTGCACTAATGTGAAGCTCTAGTTTTAAACTACCTTAAGGATGGCTTCTCACATCTCTAAATTACTTGGAAGTGTATTTTTAAAACTCTTAGTAAAGATCTGTTGGTAGCAAACATTCTGCAGGAGTTATTTTTGCCAGACTCTATTCTCTCTCTCTTTTTTTGGTACCAGTGATTGAACCCAGGGGCAATTAACCACCAAGGCACATCCCTGGCACTCAGTATTTTGAGACAGGGTCTAGCTAAGTTGCTGAGGCTGGCTCTGAACTTGTGATCCTCTTGCCTCGGCATCTGTTGGATTACAGGTGTGTACCACTAGGCCTGGCCTTTGACCAATTCTTTAAGAATGATGCTTCGCCATCTTGGTTTCCATTGTTGCTGCTGAACAGAGAGCCACCATTTCACATGACTCTGTAAGTGACCTTTCTTCTCTGGCCACCTGTACTACCTTCTGCTGGGGAGTACCCAGTTGAACAGGGCGGTGCCGTTTCTAGTTTTGGACTGACGTATGCCAGGCTTGCTGTACTGGTGGATTCACATTCTCCATTAATTCAGAAAAACTCTGAGAGTCTCTTTGGTCATCACCTCTGCTCTGCCCTCACTGTTTTGTCCTTCTAGAATTCAACTGGATGTACTGAACATATGTCATACCATCTTTTAAATTTTCATTTTCCTTAATCCTCCGCATTCTTGAAAATTTATTTAGAACTGTTAGTTAACAAATTTCTTCCTTAGTGGGACTAATTCACTATTTAATAAACACTTCCATTAAATTTTAGAACACAAAGTTTTCAAAAAAATTTTTAAAGTTTTTTCACATCGTCCTGGTCAATTTCACTTTTCATACTCCCTACTGTTTGTTCATGTGTGATTCTATTTTTCCTTTAAACATTTCATATATAATTATTTAATATCCTGGGATGCAGTTGTGGCTCAGGGATACAGCGCTCGCACAGCACGTGCAGGGCCCTGGGGTCAATCCTTAGCACCACATAAAAATAAATAAAGGTATTGTGTCCAACTACAACTAAAAAAGAAATATGAAAAAAAAAAATTTAAAAAAATCCTTATAAAATTCCAACATCTGAAGGGTCTTTGGGGGATCCTAATTTTTGTTAAAAATACTTATTTGGTTGATTTAATCTACAGATTTCCAAAGCCCTAAATTATGGCTGTTATTCTTCAGAGAAGACCTGAATTTACTTTTCTGGAATCCAGGAATCTACCAATTTGGGGCCACGTCATCCCCTTGCAGAGGCTCAACCTAACGCAGGAGTCTCAGATGTGGTACCCTGACCTCAGGCTCTGTCATCAATTTTATCACTGATATTGATAATCTACCTTTCAGAGCAACCCTGACCCTGCCTTTGCTACTGACTCTCTGATTGGCATCCAGCTTCTGACCAGGGAAAGTAG
Organism: Marmota marmota marmota; assembly: GCF_001458135.2. Classification (NCBI taxonomy): domain Eukaryota; kingdom Metazoa; phylum Chordata; class Mammalia; order Rodentia; family Sciuridae; genus Marmota; species Marmota marmota. The sequence goes on from NW_025999869.1 coordinate 4,237,158, forward strand.
GGAATGGTCAGAGGAAAGAGAGGAGAACAGAGAAAAAACCTGAGACACCAAAGTCACTGCTGACTCTTTACTTTTAAAGAAGTAAGTATTCACTGTCCGGAACACAAACTAAAGATGAAAATGTGATTTTATAGGTCGCTGCCTAAACATGATCCAAATTATAATATAACATGATCCAAATTAATGTTTATACATAGAATATAAATCCAAAAAGGCTCTATATAATGCTGCACTATGCCATCAGGTAAAACAAAACAAAAACACTACAACACAAGCTTACAGGATCAGCACATATTACAAAAAGATACTCAACTGGAGACAGGTGGGAACTGAAATCCAGCCTGTCCTCCACTCACCCACGTACATCCTAGTGCTAGCACACCTGTCTGCAAGAAGTGCAATCATTTTTCTAATTTACACAAAAGCACCAATGTACTACTGGGTTTGTAAGAGGGTAAAATAAATCCTTAATGGTCAAAATGATTTGAGGACTGAACTTTAAGAGACAAAGGCACAGAAACAAGCAAAAAGCTTGAACTTCTACCCTGGAAGCCAAAGGAGAAGGTCTAGGACGAGTTCTACCTGAGAAGTTTAATAAGAACCCTGTACCTAAAGCTGATGCAAACAATGACCCCCTTAGTGAAAAGGTAAGCTTGGGGCGGAAAAAAACGTACTCTAGACAGAGAAAGCAACGCAGAAACCTGTCTGACCTGACTTCAATGCTTGGTGGACAGGAGGAAAAAAACATTCTAAGTCAGACCTGACAGGATTTGTAGCCTTAACATAGACCACCAGTGATATGAAAAAGCTTGTTCTAAGTTTAAATGCTAATTAAGTTGATAGCCTCCTCTTCTCCCCACTCAGTTAGTGAACTAACACTTCAATTAAAAGACAAAACATGCTTGCAATGGACTTTTTAAAAAGGAAGAACTATATACTATCTATTAAGAGACAGTTTAGATATGAAGACATAGACAGACTGATAGTAAATGGATAGATTTATGCAGTAAGAGGGCAGCAGTTGTAGTGATACCAGATAAGATAAACAGTAATACCAGATAAGGAAAAAATAGACAATCTTTTTTTTTTTAAAGAGAGAGTAAGAGACAGTGAGAGAGAGAGAGAGAATTTTAATATTTATTTTTTAGTATTTGGCAGACACAACATCTTTGTTTGTATGTGGTGCTGAGGATCGAACCCGGGCCGCACGCTTGCCAGGCGAGCGCGCTACCGTTTGAGCCACATCCCCAGCCCAAAAGTAGACAATCAAAACTAAAAACTTGATCTTTAAAAGCTAGTTAGGAAGGCAAACCACAGATCAGAAGAAAATATTGCAAAACATGTGAAAAAAGGATCCTCTATAGAATGTAAGGTATTCTTACAATCCCACAATAAAAGCATATGGAAAGGAACCAATTGGCTGATTTAAAAATGAACAAAAGAGGTGAGGTGAACAGACTTTTTCACAAAAGAGTTCATGCTGAACACATGAAAGCTACTCAACATCATTAATATTAGTGGAATGCAAATTATAAACACAATGAGATACCATTAGACACTCAGTAGAACAGTTATAGTTAAGAGGACAGAGAACATCAAAGGAAAATAAGGACGTAGAGTAACACTCTTAATATGGTTAATGGGAATGAAATTTTATATACATATTTCATAAAACAGTACAGCAGTATCACATGCTACTAAAAACACATGTCCCCTATGATACAACATCCACCTTAATTGCCGCTCCTGACCTGCATGGGCAGCTGAACTTAAGGTCGTTCATGTGAATTTGCAGGGACACCAGATAAAACACAGACACAATTTACCTTTACACAAGCTTCAGGATGGCTTCTCCACTCTCAGCCTCAGGCTCCCCAAAAGGTAGAGCAAGAGAAAGTCACAAGAGGCTGGCGAGAGGGAGCGAGCATTTTCGGAAGTAGTCTTTTATTGGGGGGAACTCTTGTTCTTTAGAAAGTTCTATCCAAAAAAGGCCAGAAGGGGCATGGTTACAAAGGTCAGATGAGTGTAACTCAACCCCAGGGGCAACGCCTACATCTGAAGACATGCCTTTGCTATCTCAGCTGGGACAACACACAGGTGGTGATTCGTCAGAGCCTCTTGCTTCAGGACTGGAAGGCAAGGGTCATTCAGAGTGGCTCCTCACACTTACCTAAGAGAAATAAAAATCTAAAGACACATAAAGACTTGTCCACAAATGTTAACAATATCACTATTTATATCAGCTAAAAACTGAAAATACAATTCAAGTGTCCATAACTGGTGAATACATAACTATGATAGTCATACTATAGATAACTGTGCAGTAATAAAAAAGAACAAAATATCAATATAGTAACACATTTGAATCTCAAAAATATTATGCCACACAAGGTCAAACACAAAAGACTACTCATTGTATGATTCCATTTACATACAAATCTAAGAGAGACAAACCACAGTGACAGAAATCATACTAGCCGTGCCTAGACCTGGAGTTACAGGAAGCCATCAAGGACATGAGATAATTACTGAGAGTGAAGAAACTCTTCCATCCTGAATGAGGTGGTAGTTACATGGAGTTACACAGCTGGGTATAAATGCTAAATCCATCAAACTGCACACTTGAAAATGAATAATTTAAAGGAGAAAGATACTTGTAATTTTCATTAGACAAAGTTTAAAGAGCTCTTAGAAAATAAAGTGGGAAAAAACTAATAATCCAACTGGAAAATGAGCAAAAGAAATGAATACTTCATTTACAAAAATGGACGATCAATTGGTTCTTACATAAATTTTAACATTTAAACTGATATGAGAAACTCAAATGTTAAATTATGCTGAGAAAGCATTTTTCATAGATAGGACTGCCAAAATTCCAAAAGCTTGGTAATGCTGTCCTATGAAGGGTACATGGAAACAGTCTCACACATTGCTGAAAGATAAGTAGGATAGCCCTTATAGAAAACTTGGTGAAATTACAAATACATTAACCATTCCACCAAGAGCAATTTCACTTTGATAAAATTTATATTATGAACTTGCACACACATAAAATATACAAAAGTTAATCTATACAGCAAAGTTTTTAATAAAAGACTATAAATAACTCAAATGACTATCATAGTAGAAAAAATAAATTATGACACATTAAAAAGTAAAATATTACAGACCTATAAAATATAAGAGCTCATTATACAGTAATTCGAAAACAGATATAAAACACATTGTCAAATGAAAAAAAGCAACAACAACAAAAAAGAACAGTGAGTATGGTATAGCATATTCTATATAAATAAGGGAAGATAAGACTTTATGTAATTATTTCTGTATATGCATATAGAAACTGGAAAGATAAAGCTAGTAAGAATGATCACTTGCAAGAGTGAAGATGATAGGAAAAAGAATGCATTTTAATTTTTTGACAATGTAAATAGAAAGAATTTGATGAATTAATTGAAATCAGTTCAATGTGAAAATGTTTAAGAGAATGAGTAGACATCTTAAAATGATATGCAAAGACAGGTCACAAAACTAAAAGACAGTATTTACAATTCTAAAACCAAAAGGATTTGTGTCAAAAACATAAAAAGGGACTGGAAGTGTGGCTCTGTGATAGAGCCCTTGTGTGGCACCCATGAGGCCCAGGGTTCTATCCCCTGCACTGTACACACACAAATCAATCTGTGTGTCTACCTATCGGGCTCTTAAAGTCAGTAATAGAAAGACAAATAACCCAAAAGTAAAGAGGAAATGAGCAAAAGATTCACATCTATTTCACTGAGGGTGACAAAACAGTAAGTAAACATGAGATAATGCTAAACTCTATCAGGAGAGAGCAAAGTAAAACATTCATCAGGTATATTCTCTCAACCAGACTGGCAAAAACTCAAGTCTATAATTTGAGCTGTTGGTAAGTGTCTAGGTCAGAGATCAGTCAACTACAGTCTGTGAGAGCCTCCAGTTTTAAAATAAGTTTTCTGGGATCACAGTCAAACATACACTTTCTAGCTGCTTCTAGCTGCAAAACCAGAAGTGAATAGCTGCAACAGAATCCTAAAACATTTCCTATTGGGCACCTTAAGAACAAGTTTGCCAATTCCTGATATAGATCGATGCTAACTCCTGCAGACTGTTGGTGGATGTAAACTAGGAAAAGCACTTTGTAAAAGCATCTGACCCTGTATAAAGAAGCTTAATATGTAACACATAAACGCAATAGTCTCTCTAACACTGAATGTATCAGAAAAAATAGAGAAAGCAACAAACACCCATTGACAAGAGAATCATAAATTGTCCTATATTTAAACATTAGTGCAAGGCAATAAAAATGAGAGCACTACGAACATCATTGTAAGCTCTCAAAACGCATTACTACTACTAATAAAGTTATAGAAGAATAATAAGTACAGTGAAACTCCATTTGTATCAAGTTCAGAAACATACAAACCATGTATTCTTTTCAGAATATACAGTACAACTATGAAGAAAAGGCATCAACTGCTAAATACAAAATGCAAAATTGTATCTTCTGCTGGTAGGAAGGAAGCTGGAAAGATGAATAAGGGGGTGCTGGAAAGATGAATAGGGGGTGCTGCAAAGACATTGGCTCTGACTTACCCTCTAAGACAAGTGATCATGTTTATTAATGCTATTCTCTAGGTCTACATACACAGATGAATGTCTTCTTCTATGAATTTGATGGTTAATAACTTTCAAAGCTCTACTAAAGAAATTAATAATGAAGACATCATGTTGCAAAGTATTGGTTCTCCCCCAGTTAATTTCCATAATTATATTCCAGTAAGAAAAAATATTTAGTACTCTCCTAAATATACTCCCTCAGCAGTACTATGCAACTTCAAAATGTGATACAAATAAAAGGCATCTTAAGAAAATATTATGCAAATGTAAAGGACAATCTAAAGATTATAAAGAGTTGAGATAGGCAATCACTGGACTTAAATTTGACCATGATCCCTTATCAAATTCACTTTCCAATGCAAGATAAAGGGAACAAATATAGAAAAAAATTTAAAATTGTAATTAAATAGTCTTCTATTAGAATTGTATGCATTCAGTTCCATTCTTAAAAAGCAGCTCACTTAAAAAATGTGAAAATGTATTTTATTTTTATTCCCTGCCATATTCCTGAAAGAATCTAAAGAAATAGAAATAAATGCTTCCTCCTTTAATAGGGGATTAAAGACAAAATCATGAGAAAAGTGAGGAATAAAAAAAAAAAAAAATTTAAAGTCATGGTGAAGGCTAATACATCAAGGTAAAACCATAAGGAAGTTTTACACAAGTTGTTTATACTGGCTGATATCTGCAATCGACTATAGAAAAGATGAAAACATACAGTTAAAAGTTTTGTACCATCTGCTCAAGGATGATTTTCAACTTCTTTTTTTTTTTAAAATGAGAACATGTAATTTTTTTTATAGTTTTATTTTGTTTATTTTTATGTGGTGCTGAGGATTGAACCCAGGGTTTCGAACCCAAGCCTCGAACCCAGGCCCTTGAACATGCTAGGCAAGCGCTGTAGCACTGAGCCACAACCCCAGCCATTCAATTTCTTTTGATATTGATTCCATAGAGAAGTATTCCTAAGAATCTTAAAAAGAATTTAAAATTAACTATCAAGCAACCAAAATATCTAGCAGGTTAATAAAATTAATGATTTATTAGGGGACCAAAAACTGGAGGGAAATACCTGAAAATAATCTGCAGTAAGATTATTCAATGAAGTAATTAATGATACCACTTAATATTCAACATATTACTCATGAAATTTACTGACCTTCCTGAATTGCCATGTCCACAGTTATCCCAGAAGCTGAATGCAGAAGTTTTTGGTAATTCTGTGCATTCTGGTCAAATAACTGTACAAGAAGAGAGCACGTCTTTTCATATTCACATCTGCTGACAGTGCACAACTGCTCCAGCTGCTGAAACACAGTAGCAGTATCATCCAGTGGGTCATCTAAATGGTCTCTGCAAACACATAAGCATGTAGATAACATGAGAATGTATTTTTATTCACCACAAACTTTACATTAAATAAAACTATGATGGATAAAGAAATAAGAAGGGCTGGGGTTCTGACTCAGTGGTATGGCGCTCGCCTCACACAAGTGCGGCCCTGGGTTCGATCCTCAGCACCACATAAAAATAAATAAATAAAATGAAGGTATTGTGTCCAACTACAACTAAAAATATTAAAAAAAAAGAAATAAGACAAATGGATTTGGAAAACAAGAAATAAAATGTCTATATATCAAGATGACTTGATTATGCACACAGAAAAAGCCAAAGAAACCGCAAAAATGCTACCAAAATAGGTGAGTTTACTAAGATCACATAGACTTCAATGTAAATTTTAAAACTAAAACTTCTAGAAGAAAAAAAGAAAATCTTTGTGATCTTGAGTAAGATAAAGATTCTCAATGTAACACCAAACACATGCTATAACACATAAGAAAAGAAAGGATACACTGAACTTCATAAAAATGTAAAACTTCTGTTCCCCCAAAGACTTAAAATAAAAAGGAGAGAAAATATTCTCTGAAACACATGTATGATAAGACTTCTGAACAGAATAAATGGACCTCTCAAATTTCAGTAAGAAATAAATTACCCTGTTTAAAAAAAAAGAGCAACAGATATGAGAATTTATAGGCACTTTGCCAAAGAATACATACAGATGGTCACACACATAAAAAGATGCTCAACATTATTACTCATTAAGGAAATGCAAATTAAATCCGCAAAGAAGTACTACTATATATCTTTTATACATTGCAGGTTAAGAATTCAAAATACTGGGGCTGGGGTTGGTGGCTCAGTGGTACAGCACGTGTGAGGCACTGGGTTCAATCCTCAGCACCACATAAAAACAAATAAATAAAATAAAGGTATTATGTCTATCTACAACTGAGAAAGTATTTTAAAAAGAAAGAATTCAAAATGTTAAAGCAACTTTGGAAAATAATTTAGTAGCTTTTTATGAAGTGAAATATACACTTAATGATGCCACTCTGGAATCTTACACCAAAGAAATGCAAACAGGAAAACAAAACATATCAGTTACTGCCAGAGAGGACTACAAAGGGTCTCCCCTCCTGTCCCCCCCCCCCAAAAAAAAAAAAAACAAACCTTTAGAGTTAATGGAACTATTCAGTATCTCAATTGTGATGTTATTTATAAAAATGCATATTCTTGTCAGAATTCACAGAACTTTACCCTGAAGAGGGTAAACTTTTAATTTAATTTAAAAAAAACTCCAAGATGAAAATACAACAGAAACATTCAGTTTTTAATACCTCACAACTATGGCAACAGAGTCCAATCGAGACGTGATAAAGGCCTTTGTGATTTCAGGTGCATAAGTGTCTAGTAAGTGGGGCTCAGTTGATTTCACAAAAGGAACTGATGCTACCATCCTCTGCCACAGAGTTAATAAATAATGAACACTGTTTGGAGCGAACTCCCAATGCTACAAAGAAACAGAGCAAAAGAAATTTAAAATAACTTAATAGCTTTCTAGAATAACAGATACAAAGCAAAATTACTTTTTAAATTAACTTTTATTCTGATTATATGACTAATGAATGCTTAATACAGCAAATTTCATAAACGCAAAAATGTTAAAGAAACCAATATCCCACAATATTATTCTGTTCAGAGATTATCACTATTAAAATGTTACAATACGTTTAAGTGTTAAACTATTTCCTTTTAATCATTCCATGAATATATTTTTTATAGAATTAACATCATATAGAAAATATGGTTTAGTAATTCCTATTCCAAATTTAAGAATTCAACCACAATACAGTATGTAAAAAATTATTTTATAGAGGTTTATTACAGCTTCTAAGTTATTCTTCAGTTATTAGACACTTTAAGTGATTTTTCAATTTTTTCTCATTAAAAATGTTACAATTATTTCTTTTACCTAAAAGTTTGCAAAGACCATTTTCAGTAAAGCACTTCAAGTAACAGGTATTTTAAAAAAAAAAAAAAAAAAAAAAAAAACCCCACAAAAAAACACCCCCACTAACCTTTATCAAGAAATTGTTCTAAAACTAAGTACAGCTTAACATCAATTACTTTTTTTTTTTACTTACCTGTAGGCTAGTAATAGTAAAATTAGCAATCAATCTGATAACTTCAGGATACTCCTTGACCATAACTAACTCTCCCAGTTGATAATTTGTCTTTAAACGAGCCAAAAATCGACAAAATTCATGATAATTACCTGGATCAGACAAACCCTAAATTATGAGACAAAAAGTAAGTCTTTTAAAATAAACCAATCTATTGATAATAAAGCTACTAAATTTCAAAGAATTTTATTAAGTATTCTATTTGTTTTCAGAGGTACCTATAGTATCTTACATCAACTAGGTAGGCAATGTAAGAAAACAAATGATTCTTGCTAAATTTAATATTGCTGTCAATTATTCATAATAAGGAATCTAAAGTAGAATTTTTGGAAGAAGCTTTGCACAACAAAGACGAAAATATATCTGGGAACCTATTACACAAAAACAGAGTGTGTGTATTATAGCCTAAACAGAAGTCAACAAAGGTCTTGAAAAGTATTCAAGATGAAGGGCTGAGAGAAAAATATTTAAGATGAAAAACAAGAATGGGCTCTTGAAACCCGAGAAGGGAGTACTAACACCAGACTTAAATAGTGTGTGTACACACAAGTAGACAATTTCTTTTTATGGAACACTTTCTGAATACAGGCATTGTGCCCTGACTTAACTCCCTGTCTTTAAGTGTTACTCATTCAAACAAATTACTGCCATGTAGGGAACCAAGTTTAACAAGAAGACAGGACACACAGGTAACTTGTGAGGGAGAACAGGTTAAAAAGGAAAAGACCTTGAAAGTTCTCCCCAGTTGCTACAAGCTGCTTGAAAACAGAACACATCTCCATAGTTAACACCTGCTATCGTCTCCACAGTTACCACTCTGTAGTCTCTGTAGCTAGCCTGATAGAGAATTCTATGCAGTGTTTGTTTAATACTCAACGAGTCTAAGAAATTTCATTCATAGGTACTCCATGAAAGAAGCAGCCTAGTGGTAGAGTGCCTTCCACAGCACGTGTGAAGCTCTGAGTTCAATTCCCAGCACTGCAAGTGGGGTGGTGGGGGGAGTTTTGCTGGGCACAGTGACACACACCTATAAACCCAGGGGCTCCAGAGACTGAGGCAGGGTATCATGAGTTCAAAGCCACCCTCAGCATCTTAGTGAGGCCTTAAAAATTTCAGCGAGACCCTATCTCTAAATTAAAAATATATTTTAAAAAAAGATTGGGGATGTGGCTCAGTGGTTAAGTGCCTCTAAGTTCAATCCCCAGTAAAAAAAAGAAAAAAAGAAAGGAAGAATGAATTTTAAAAGTGTCTAATTATTAAGTATGAATTCCAAAGAGACATTTTATAATCATAGTTTTTTTAATACATGTTTATAATTCTAAAACAATATAATACTTAAGATCAGTTTTTACAGTGAAAAACTGACATGGGGATGCTAAAAAATCAATAGAATTATCTAACATGGGTATAATAATTTCCACAATTTTGGTTGATGACAAGAGAATTAAACAACTAAAAACTTTTAAATATGTTGGTAAAAATTCTATTTACCAGCTAAACAGATAAAATTCACAGCTACGCTAACATTGAAAAGACAAAATACATGTTTAACTCAAACATTCCTGAGAACAACTTGCAAAATAATCAGTTTTGTGAGATAATCACATTTTATTTCTGTAGAAAAGTATTATCTGTGTCCCCACCAAAAGTGATTAATAACCAAGAGGTTTAGGTAAACCTCTTTAAATTACCATTTAACCTTTTAAAAATCTGTAGTTTAATTACAGATATTTTAAACCAGAAAAAAAAAAAATAATGAAACAAAATATTTATCTAGGTATCCAAAATCACTAATTATGGCTTTGCAATTCTCTGAAATAGGTATTGCCACTAGATCTCTGAAGTTAATGTGGAATAGATAACTCATATTTGTCCACAAGAGGGCAAAAAGACATTATTTCATAATTTAAAGCCTTTTATCCCAATATTAATACTTAAATTTATATTAAGTCCTCTAGTTCAGATGGACATAACCCTGAATTAATCACTTCAATAGTTTAACCAACGTGGGCAAGGAAATGTAGCACAATAGTAAAAGACAGAAACATAATAACATATATGACCTTTTTTCATATTCACCTAAAAGGAAAAAATGGAGAGGAACACAGAAGTCTTCCATGGAAACATCCATTTTTTAAAAACTGCCCATTTCTACTACAAATAAGACCTAAGTAAGATGAATGTAATACTAAATATTTTCTTCCAGAATCATAATAAATTCATGATGAGTTTATTATCTGCCTTTGAGCAGAAATATTATTTCTATATGCTAAGTATTAATTAAATTACTTCATAAATACCTGAGGGTTTTCAAGTATCCTTTTCACTCCCTTAATTAAATTACCAAGGTACTTGGCACGTTCAGGACTGCTAAATAAGGACCTTCTTGTAGAAGCAAACTGAACTAAACACGCAAGTGCCTAAAAACAGAAACAAAAAATTCATTTCAATTTTAAAAGGAGCTATGACCACATATAAGCAAGACTTAATTTAAAATGTAATTAATTTTAATGCTAAAAGAGCATTATATAAAATAATAGCTGAGCACCATCATACCACCACTCACAATCTTTCTATCCCATCAAAAAATTTTTATTTGTATGTATTCTCATCTAATATGCTTTTCTATACCAAATTTGCCAGAGCAGGGCTTAAACATGCCTACATTAAGAAAACTCCCAATTGCTTATGATGCCCCCTCCGCTGTGAGCCAATGAACCAGATGTTCTACCAAAGAGAAAATATGATCTTATGGTACAATATGTTAAATACTGTGAAATTATTCATTGTGATTCCTACAAAGGTGAGGGAAATCCCAAAAGTTTACTCAATCCAGAATATCCTAAATTTATTTAGTCATGGAATATTTTACATCATCCATTAGTATGTTTGGAAAATGCTAGAAGAGTTACTTACTTTCTAATGATATTTACTAAAATATATATTTTTTTAATTTATTAAGTAAGGCCCCAAATTGGCAACTTTCAAGCCAAACTGGCCTGTGGTTCCCCTGAATTGCCACTTTTTTTTTTTTTTAACCCATTAAGTTCCAAGTTTTCGATTCTGTGACTGTTGAAATGAAACTGAAACAGGTGCATTAAAATGGGCTGGGAATCAAAATCTAGAGCTTAACTAAAATCAGTTGTCAATAAATATTTTAATTTGAAATCTTCACATAAAATGTGTGGCTCTCTTGGCAAGGGTAAGAATAGGTAAAAAAAATCCAAAAGATTGCCTTTTTAAAAGACATGCTTATTTCCCATTGCCTCTATCAGTTGAAAAAAAAAAACCACCCAAGTTTAAAAAAATACAAAAGCCAAACAAACTTAAAAACCTCCTCCCCTTCAGTACTCTGATGTACAGACTTAGGAAGCACTAATATATTAAAAGCAAAACACCCAGGGTTCAGGACATGTAGAACTGTTTTGTTGTTGTTGTTTTGTACTGGAGGATTAACCTAGGGGCACTTCACCACTAAACACATTCCTAGCCTTTTTGTTTGTGTTTTCATTTGAAACAGGATCTAAGTTGCTTAGGGCCTTGCTAAATTGCTGAGACTGGCCTTGAACTTGTAATCCTCCTGTCCCAGCCTCTCAAGCCACTGGGATTACAGATATGCCCAACCAAGCCCAGCAGGAACTGGGTTCTGATCTTAGTAATAATGTGGACTTACTTTGTTACCCTGGGGTGACTTCCCTTAGCCATTCTGGGTGTGCTTTGTTTTTCTGGTACACCTGGTGAGGACAGCATTAGGAACCCTGCAGAACCACTGTGATGATCTGTAGCTACTTCACTACCTTGAACTCTAGATTCAAGGACAGACATGTTTTTTTGAAGTGTGGTTTTGTGAATCCACTCCTCCTTTCTAAATGATAACATCTAAACAAGCATACCACTGGTATATGCTTTAAATCAGGAACACCTTTTTTCAGAAAATGGCAACATTATTTCTAGAAGCTTGGATATTAAACCTATAATTATTTTTTAACATTACCATATCTATTACAGATGCTGCAAAGATGGAACCCACAGTCTCAAAGTTCTATACAACAACAGAGTTTCAAGATTTTTTGAACATATAACAGAACTTGATTAAAAAAACTTAACAAACAACAGTAGTCCTGAGCAAAAGTCAAGTAAATAGTTCCCTCTTTGTGTTTCATTCAATGATACCTGGTGGAGGCTGTCTGCCAAGCCCAGGCCCTGGAGGGCTGAGGGGTGTTAGAAAGTGGGGAAGGTCCTGGTGAGGGAGCTGACAGCTGGACTTCAAATCTATGGGAACTGACTAGTAAGAAAGGTATATTTACAAGTTGGTGTGTTGTTCTGGCTCTGGCAGGAACAAAATCAACAGTTCCTGGTTCTGGCTCAACCATTAAATAGAATGGACTACTGACAAAATAAACAAAACCCAACAAAGAGCTTGAGTGAGATGCACCTAGGATGACACAAGAACTACTGTGACAAGTCGACCCAATCAAACATATTAGCAGAGTTTTGTGGATAAATAAACTCCATCCCTTATGTTCATTAAAGATCACAGCTACTTTTCAATCAAGTAATGAATGAGTTTTACTTACTAACTGAGACAGCAGTGGTGGAAGTGAATGATACAAATTAAAGAAAAGATCCAATGTTTCTGGTTCCAGGAAAACTGAGAAAAAAAAATTTATTTCTGATATCATTTCTTTCAATCCAGTGATCTTAACAAATAAAACAAAATCACACAAACTGAGGACAATGAGATCTTGGCCACTATTTGCAGTTGAGCTATTTTAAATTCCTAGCTACTTTCCTCAGAAAACTGAGATAATAGAGATTAAAAACTAACTAGCCAAGATGATATAGCATCTACAGTTCTAAGTAGGGCAATCTTCCTAACTACTTTCACTTATATTAAAATAATATGAACACTGTTTAAAATTTCAAAAATTATCAACAAGCAAGCAGTACAAAAAAGTCTATAATATGAAAACAACTATATCTAGCCCCTTCCAACCACCTTTCAACATATTTACCTATACTTCTAAGTAATGTTGTACACTATTACTTCTTTTGGCTGTTTCACTTCAGATATACGCTTAAGTATTACCCTGAGCCTAAGAGGCTGTAGCTGCTCAACCCAACCCTGCAACTCCACCTCCCCAATCTCCACAATCCACCCTCCCGTTCCATTACCAACATGATTTGTGACTAAATCAACTTTGAAGTATTTACATTTATTATGACTACACAAAAAATATAAAAAACATTAACAGCCAGTCCCAGAAGTTTACTATATCACAATTATAATTCACTCTGTACTTAATCACAGCATTTTTCCTCTGTGTAGCTGTATGTGTCACAAACTCCAAATGCTCTCATTAGCAAGATGTTCTCCATGATGTTTTCCACATGGTCAAGAGCACCAAACATTCTCATTTCCACTCTCCCAGCCCTACCTCTCAGATGCTCCCACAGAACTGGCTATTTCCTAACTTTGTCACACAACGGTCTCCTCCCTACATCTATTCATTCCATCAGGAGTTGAAGTCTCTGTTCCTGCATCCCCTTCTTCCACCTTCTTGGCTTACAAATCAAGTAGCTTCCTAAGAGTAAGTACAAAGGGGATGAATTTGGGGAGGACTTGCATGTCTGAAGAGGTCTTTAATCTTGGTTATACTTGGTAATTTCCATTTAGTTGGAAAATAATTTTCCTGCAGAAGTCTGAGTCTTCCAGTCTACAATGCTGCTATGGAGAAACTGACTATCCTTCTGGATCCCAATCCTTTGTAGGTGACTGACTTTTTTCTTTCTTGTACATTTTAGGAATTTTTCTTTATCCTCTGTATTCTAAAATGTCATGATTATGAAGCTTTGCACATACCCATTTTCACTCATGATGCTGGGTACTTGGTGAGACAGTTTAATCCAAAAACTCTTATGACCTGCAGTGCTGAGAACATTTTTGCAAATTTCCTCCTGTTTTCTCTGTGCTGTATTTTGGCCCTCCAAACCTTCAGATGCCAGGCCTAATTTTATCTTCTAGGTTTTTTTTAATCTATTTTTCTCCTTTCAAGCATCTTGCTTCCTTTGTTCTACCTTCTAAATTTCATTAACTATTCAGAACATTCTCTGAATTTCTACTTTTTGATAATATCTTACTCTTGTTCCAAGAATGTATTATCTTTTGTCATCTCTTTAGGAATAGTAATTATACCTGTTAGAAGCTAACTTCTACTCTTCATCTTGTCTACTCTTCACCTTGTCTATTTCTATTTTTTTTTAACTGAACTTTTTGAGATAATTCTAGATCCATATATAGTGGCAAAACCCGGTACAGACTGACCTCATATTTTACTCAATATTTCACAATAGCACAAGGGAATTAACCTGGATACAATTCACCAATCTTATTAAATTTCCCAGTTTTACATGTACTTGTTTGTGTACACCTGGATGTTTTTAGTCTGTGCACTTCTTTATTCTATGTGTTGGTTCATGAATCCAATTACCACAGTCAGGATTCAGAACATTAAAACCCTTTTTATTGATTTAGTCTCTGACTTCATACTAGAAATTCTCAAAAACCCATGCTGCTTTTATGGCTTGGATCTGCAATGTTCCCCAAAAGGCTCATGTACTCAAAGGCATGGTCCCTAATGCAGCCATGTTCAGAGGTGAGACTTTCAGGAAATGATTGGATCAGGAAGGTTCTAACCTCATTAATCCACCTGATGGATTAATGATTTGAAAGGATTATTGGAAGGCAGGGACCAAGTTACAGAAAGTAGGTCTGGCGGGGGGGCTCTAGAAGGGTTTCATTGGGTGTGCCCCAGAAGGGTTTATCTTATCCCAGTCCCCTTCCTTCTTCTGTGTGCGTGTATGTGTCTATCTCCCCCTCCCCCGACCTTCACAGCTACTAAGAGTGAGCAGCTTTCCTTTACCATGCCCTTCTGCCAGGATGTTTCTGCCTTGGGGCCAGATGACCATGAACTGAAACACCCCCTAAATTGTTTATATCAGGTATTTTGGTCACAGTGACAAAAAAACTAACAGTGTTCCTCAACTATATCAGGTATTCCTGATTCTGATATATTCTGATATATGCTCTAGTTCAATTTTCTCAGAAAAAAAGCTTGGTATTGTGAAGCAAGGGAACAGTGCAGATGAGGGAGGGAGGGAAAGGCAGTCACCTAGCTGCACAAGTGGCAGAGACGAGACTATTCAGAATACAGTCTTTTAACCAAGCCCTTGAAGCCTCCCTTCCCTCCCTGACTTCAGGGGTACCCTAAATATCACCTTTTTTTCTGGAATGAAATCATCTTATTTTTTTGTACTGGAGGATTAACCTAGGGGCACTTCACCACTAAGCACATTCCTAGAACAGAGTAAGTTGCAACTCTGCTAAGTCACTTACTCTAATTCATTCTCTTTATTGCTCTGGAAAATATGTTGACATCTCTTGTCTACTATTAGATCCTTTCCCATTCTGTTCATATGAAAGTTTCCAAACAGAGCTCTTGATTTTTTTTTCTTCCCAAAACTGTTTTCCATCTATCTCTAGAGCTGTCTTCTTTTTTTTTTTTTCCAAAATCAAAATATGGTAGTTACTATAATACATCAGGGGAAACATTTTGAAATTGGGTATCAGTAAACACTTCAGGTAGCAAATTCTTTTGGGTTGCAAAGCACTTTTCTGATTGCCTAGCATAAAACAAAGACAACACACCCTGGGCAAATATATTGCTTCCTTCTGCATCATTAGGTTGACCACCCCTCATGCTCTTTATTCTTACTTGTTCTCCAGGTTGTTGGAATCTGTACTGTGCAAAGATCATCTGCAGACTCATCTGCTGAACTGCCAATGAAGTCAAAGTTGAGGCAGTTGAGGACCAGTTTCAAGACCTGCATCACCAGATTCTGTTGAAATTGATCTTGAAGATTTAAAGGTTTGGCCAATACCTGAAAAAAGGTTAAAAACAAAACACTATGAGCTGAGTGCAGTGGTGCACACCTGTAATCCCAGTGGCTTTGGGAGGCTGAGGCAGGAGGATCAAAGCCAGGCTTAGCAACCTAGCAAGGCACTAAGCAACTCATTGAGACCCTGTTTCTAAATAAAATACAAAATAGGGTTGAGGATGTGGCTCAGTAGTTCAGTGCTCCTGGGTTCAATCCCCAGAACCAAAAAAATCCATTATGAACACATCAACAAATTTTAACTTTATGAATTTAAATAATTCTTCAATGCCAAATGGAAATTAGTTTAAAAAATTAACAAAATTATATTACTCCAAATATTAGGGGAGAAAAGTAAAATCACTATCTTCAAATTTCTATGATAGACTACATTCAAATGTAATTTTGTGAGATAAGAATAAAAACATTTATACCTGATGCCGTACTGCAGGTCATCATCTAAAAGTTATAAGGCAGCACTAAGAAAAATACTCTCCACAGTACAACTGCATAAATGTATACATAATTATTACCTTAAAGGTGGCTTTGCACAAGCCAAAGATTAAATGTTCTTCAAGAAACACTAGGACTAACTTCAATTATAACAGAGACACATTGGGTTAACAAAAGCTGTCAGAACTGTGATTATGGGAGGACACTCACAAGCTCTGGAGAGCAATCCTGACACCAAAACAATGCCCATTCTGACATATCAACAGAATATACCATTCTAGAGTTGCCCCATGAAATATCTGCAGAAGAAATGATGTGAAGTTTGGGATTCTCCAAGAATAACAAAAAAGAAGTAAAGTGAGCAGGTAGAGATAGGAGAGATGAAACAAGATTAGCTGCAAGCTATTACTGTTTAACTGAAGGGTTCTTGAGTGGCAATTATGTCTACTTTTGTATATGTTACATGTTGTATGTACCTACTTTTGCATATTATTTTTCCATACTAAAAGAAAATGTTTAAGACAATAAGGTCTTTTAGTCTGACCTAGTAGGGTACTTATCATGTTACTGTCAAGGGAAACATTCCCTAATCCAAAAACTTGAAATACAAAATGCACTGTAATATAAAACTTTTGGAGCATCTACATGACAATCAAAATGATTTGGATTTTTGTGAATTTCAGGTTTTGGATTTTTGGATTGGTGATACTTAATAAAGTCTATGCAAAAATCCAAATCTGAAACATTTCTGATTCTAAGTAGGGTAACAGGTACTCAGCTGGAACCATAGAACTGACATAAGGAGAAACTAGTTCTTATAGGAAGTGCTGTACTATGAGAACTAACAAGCTTGAGTGACACAATGGATTCCCTATGTTGATAAAGAGAACACAATGCAGTTATGAATCACAATATCACTAATGTTCAATAGGGCACTAAGTAAAAAATGGGAATTCCTATTTACCTAAGAAATTGTTAAACTCAGCTAGCTATCTTAGCTAATCTAAGAAAATTTTTGGTGTTTAATGAATCAAACTTAATTATTTCATTTTTCACCTACATCCCATCAAAACATGGGCAGGCAGATAAAGAAATGAAGACTCAATTTAGCTTCTTCAGTTAAGAACCTACAAGAGAAAGACAAACTACTACCTAAAGTTACTAAATTTCCTTTAGATTTTATTTATATACCTAGGGAGTAAAAGCCAATTTTTTGGAACCCCTTAGAGATTTGTACAAATATATCATACTTACATTAAGACTGTGCACAATAATTCTTTTAAAGGCAGAACTGGGGGCAGAGGGAATCCACTTGAAATCCTTTTGAAACTGTTAAAATTTCCTAAATAACTAGAAAATTGAATAACTAAATAACTTACCTCTTTTAGAAGAGAACACGCTAGTACTAATATGTCTTTGAGAGAAGTGTCACGAAATGACGTAGCTATTTTCCTGTGTTTTGCTGAAGGTCTAGAATAATCAACCTTAAAAAAAAAAGAAAAGAAAAATTAGTTTAACCAGACCTACCCCTCTCAAATACAAAAAAAACAGCAAAAATGTACTCAGATAGAAATAGGGACTAAAGAATCATAAAGTTCAGAATTAAAATATCTTTTCAAAATCTACCAGGATAAGCGATTTTACTCAAGAAGTTGGTTTCTGGACTCTTTTCATTCAGTGCTCTTCTGACAAACCACATGATCTAGAAATTAAAAGGCAGAGCTGATCACACTTTCAGAGGCAACACAAACACTGACTGTAAAATACTAGACCCAAGACCATCAGCTCCTGAACCAGGCACTACATTTCACATCATGCAAACAACTTCCCTGTCCCTTAGATGCCACCTGCAAGGTGAGAAGTCTCTGAGCTCATCTTCAAACCCTAGCACTCTGTAGATCAGCCACTAGATGAGAACAGAAAAATTCTTCTGTATGAAACTGGTATCTTCGTATATACCACATGTCATTGGTTCATGTCACTGGTGTTATGAATAACATGTCATTTGTATTCTGAAAACCACTAAAAGAGGATACTATAAACAAGAAATCTGATTTATAAGGTAAGCAATACAATTCCTCCAAATATTTTGTTAGCTAATGGCATACAATTTTTAGGAATAAATAACTAGAATTAGCTCTTGAGTCTCTAATCTAAAATATAGTATGTCCAAACTACACTATTAATACTAGCAATTTTTCCATTTACCCGTAGGAAAAAGCAAACAAAATTGAGGTCTGATGCCCAAATGATTATCAGCATCAAGGTCTAGAGCTGCTACAGCATTATTATTTATTCCTTTTGCTATTTGGATGAAGAAAGTAAACCATTTTCCTTGCTAATGTTTACAGATTTGCAAAAAGCAGTAAGCTAAAAATTGATTATCTGACACTTCCTAATCTCCAACATATGATTTAGACTACACTTGTACTTATAAAACATGAAGCATACAGAAGTCTGAAGTGATTACAGAAAGTAGTTACCGGAATCTATATCCAATATCTAAGATTTGAACTACATTTTCAGTGTTCCTCCCTTAATTAAAACTTCAAAATATCTCCTACAATGCTTTTCTTTAATACAAATAAGAGTATGTGGCATTACGGTTTCAATTTATAAAGTTATTCTTCACATATTATTTCACTTTATCTTCAAAACTACATATTATTCTTTTCTTAGCATGTAAGGAAATTAGAGTTTATAGCATACTATCTTAGCCTAATCTCTGAATGACCACCATGCCCACAGCATGGAGAAAGGAAATGAAGGGTTTTATTTATATATATATTTATATTTTAGTTTTAGGTGTACACATTCACAATATCTTTATTTTATGTTTATGTGGTGCTGAGGATCGAACCCAGTGCCTCATGCTTGCTTGGCAAGCGCTCTACCACTGAGCCACACCCCAGCCCTGAGGAAATGAAGGTTTGCTGAGGGCATCTGTACACTGGGAGCCACACTGTTGTTCACAAAATCCACCTCATAAAGAATGCTAGTCTCAATTTTCAATTCAAGAGAATGATATACAAACTTAAGAAGTTTGTACAAAGGAGTCAGCAACAGAGCTAAAATATAAATCCATGACTTATCCAGCATCTTCTTCAAGGCTTGTGTGATGACTATTTTATTTGGGCTATTCAACACTGAATGCTTTGAGATGTGGCATGCACAGACACTTCCTACTGCACACCTCTGTCTCCACCCTGCAGGCACTGAATGAACTTACAAGGCACACATCTGACAACTCTAACATTGGATTTTCCTCATGTACTGCAGATCACCCCCAGACTGCCTCGTTTAGGAATGCTTAATAAATGCTAGTTGAATCTCAAAATGCCATAAAATTAGGCCAAGTCAAATATCTCCACAGAAGCCATATTTTTCCATGATATGAAGCCAAAGATCACACTTCAGACCTTGGAGCTCTTCTTCAAAGGAACTGGTTCTGTGGAAGATGAGCCTGGAACATTCTGTGCCAGAAGGAAGAAAAGCATTCAAAGAATGTGACAAATGCTCACTGGACAAAAACGCCAGCCTAAAAGGTCTCTTACGGACAAATTTTGGGAAAGCTTGAACATCAAAATAATGTTAGTAATGAATTATAGCCTATTAAATAAACTTGTAAACCAATCAGTAAATTTTCAGTCTGATGAGGAATATGATATTTTCAATGTCTTAAATTGCCTCTCCAAAAATTTTTTGATTACAACAGAAAAAAGAATGAATCTATAAAAGACCATCTTAATTAAGAGATCAATATTGGCTGGGTCCAGGGACTATGCCTACAATCCCAGCTACTTGTAGGACTGAGCTAGGAGGGTCACCAGTCTTAGGCACGGACAACTTAGCAAGAGCCTGTCTCAAAATAAAACCAAAAACGGGACTGGAATATAGCTCAGTGGTAGAATGCTTGCCTAATGTGCAAGGCCCTGGGTTCAATCCCTAGCACGGGAGAGAGAGAGAGAGAGAGAGAGAGAGAGAGAGAGAGAGAGAGAGAGAGATCTTAGAGTGAACCTTCTCAGTTATGTGACAAATCAAGTCATGCATGCACTTCCTGGCAGGAGAAATGAGAAGGCCACAGGATCTGTTCTGTGACACTCCTAACAAAAACACATGATTTGAATCTAATGACAAACCATCTCAAAATGAGACATTTTACAAAATAACTAGCCTGTAAACTTCACAAGTGTCAAGATCATAAAAGTGAAGGAATGACTGAGAGTTTTTTCCAGATTGAAGATGACTAGCAGAACATGAGAAAGAAATACAATGCATGATAAAGTACATTTTGGGGATAACTGGTGAAACTTGAATAGGCTATGAGAATTAGATAACAGTAATATATCAGTGTTGACCTGCTTAAATTTTAATGATGGTATCATCGTGTAGGAAATACACTGAAGTATTCCCTGGGGGTGGGGTATCATGTCAGCAATTCAGCATCAAATGGTCAAGAAAAACTTCTGTGAACTCAGAACTTTTCTGTAAGTTTATTTTAAAAAAAAAAAATACTTGGTTGATCTCTGAATAATACTTTTATTACAACTCCACATTATCTAGTCTTAGTTCAGTAACACACTAAACACAACCCTCATTGCCAGAGCAGCATATATTCCTATCTTTGCTGTGATGTAGGAAATCAACGAAACTGCAAGTTTCATGATTAGTAAAATGTGTAGAAGCTGGATGGTGAGTATGAGGGGTTATTATATTTGTCTCTTTACTCTTTACCTATGAGGTTAAACTTCCATACTAAAACTATGGACCATCTCTGCCAATGTGTTATTATTACTAGTGCTGGAGGGAGCGAGGGAAGGGAGGGAGAAGGGCAGAGAGATATATACAGACAAATAGCAAAGATATCTTCACATAACTGGGGTGGAGAAATCAGGGAGATGACAACCATGGTAAACAGAGATCACTTTAAATTTTAGAAATTCTTCCTTTTAAATAAAGAAAAAAAATCTAAATCTGATTGAACATAAATAGAAAAATAATTATTTTATTTTAAAAATATATATATGGCTATACTGACTCCAAAGGGAGGTGGCAAGTGGCCCTGAGGATACAAGTTCTCCTTGCACACATACACATAACACACACCACAGAGGAGGGCAGTTTTTAAATTTAAACTCCATAACCCCCTTTATTATAAAATTATCCCATGCAGAACCTAATTTCTGCTTTTGTCCCGTTTTGAAGCACACTATGCACAAAACTGAACAGGAGTGACAATGTACTCAGCTGCTG
Organism: Marmota marmota marmota; assembly: GCF_001458135.2. Taxonomy (NCBI): domain Eukaryota; kingdom Metazoa; phylum Chordata; class Mammalia; order Rodentia; family Sciuridae; genus Marmota; species Marmota marmota. The sequence continues at coordinate 4,258,967 of NW_025999869.1, forward strand.
AGCTCATAAAAATTGGGGAGAGGGAGAGCTTCCTTGTATAGAGTGAAAATTCCAGCTAGAAAGTGGCCTGTTTCAGGATGAGTCCTACTGGGTATCCTGCTGAAAATCAATTCACCAAATCACTTGTCTTTTATTTGTAAATGAGTAAAGTTTTGTTTCTCTTTGTGCATATAATTTATTTCTTACAGTTAACATATTACTATATATGCAAAAGATAAAACAATAATTCTCCAAGTGTTCATGGAGCAAGGACCATGTCTAACTCTCTGCTCTTCGTAGTACATTCCACTATTGCTGATATTCCACTACTTAATTATCCCACCAATAAAACAGACATACACAAAAAGACTTTGCTTAGTCAGAGTTTTTATGTCACAAAAAAAATGACTCTACATATGGCCACAAAGAAATAGCAGTAGTTAAGCAAACTTTACGTTCCCATTAGATGGAAAGGCTTACCAGGTTCATTTCCTGAGTCAATTCAGAGAGGATTATTACTCCTATTATGCAGTGCTCCACAGTACCCTTTGGAGAAAATAACCAAGTTTAGCCTACGTGGAGACATGTGATTGGTTGGTTCTTACAGTGTAAACTGGGTAACAGTTACAAAATACTAAATACCAAAACATCACACTTACTTAATAACACATATATTAAAATATGTAGAAAAGTCACTGAGTTCTACAAATAAAAGGATTTCAAGCTCATTTTTTGAAAGATAAATTTCAGTACCCAGAGTTGAAAGGGAAAATGCTCACCTACCTTAGAGCTACATAATATCCTACAAAATATTTCTGGCACCTGAGACTTACCATAAACTAAGCTTCAAATTATGAGTTTAGAAAAAAAAAATTATGAGTTTAGTTTAAAATTTTTTATAAGACTATAAATAAGTCTGAGCAAAAAAAAAAAATGCTCTTTAGCTCTATAAATTTACTTTGACACATACTGTGACAGCTGCATTCAATAAGTAATTAATAAATAGCTTAGGAACTAATTAAATCCCTTGATCTAGTATCAGATAAAATCACTTAGACCCTTTTAATATTATTTAGTAGTGTAGAAGTATGGATTCATTGTGTCTATAATGAAGGCATATAAAGCACCCAATACAAAGGGTAAATGTATAACTGTTAGTCTGGTATACATTTTCACAGCCTCTACTGTTTTTAATATAATTTCTTCCAATTCAATTTCAAAACTTTTTTCATATCAAAATTGATTTTATATACATATTATTAACAAATTACCCTACTGCAAAAATCACAGTGGAAATATGAAAATAGTAAGTGTAACTTTGAATTACAGTGCAATCATACTAAAACATTAACAGATGGTACATTTTTCAATTTTTTTAATGCCTTTATTTATTTATTTTTATGTGGTGCTGAGGATTGAGACCAGGGCCTTGCACATGCTAGGTGAGTGCTCTACTGCTGAGCCACAACCCCAGCCCCCACGTTTCAAATCTTTTTTTTTTTTTTTAATTATTTTTTAGTTGTAGTTGGACACAATACCTTTGTTTTTTTGGTGTTGTTGTTGTTTTTAATGTGGTGCTGAGGATCAAACCCAGGGCCTTGTGCTTGCTAGGCGAGCGCACTACCACTGAGCCACAATGCCAGCCCCATGTTTCAAATCTTAATGCTGTAGTTGGTCATCCCTTCTAACCCTCACAGAATTCTAATAATAATGCTCACTAGTGTAATGAAGTTCAGATTACCTCATAATAACAATGAAACGAACAAAAGAAACACCCCTGAATTCTTCAAGGCCTGATGAGGGTGCCTGATGAGGGTGCCTGATGGAGCCCCTAATTTCCCATTTCCTGAGGCATTCCTTCCCTGTGTACAGACTTGATGTTTCTCAAAATGTGGCTCCCTCGCCAACTGCTGGCCCAGTTGCAAATTCGACTCTAACATGAAAATGGCTTGGTACTGGTCTAAAACAAAATAAAGAGCATGTACCAGAATAGAACACAGGTAAGTAACTACATACTGTTCAGTTAAGCTGGCTTTTTTTTCTTTTCTTTTTTTTTTGGTGGGGGGGTGGTGAGTCTCTCTTGATGACAGAAACACAAAATTCATTTATGGTTTGACGTAAACTCCTTGTTGCAGAGCAGCAACCTGAACAGCAACCTGCTGCCGTAGGTGACAACTCTTAGATACGCATGTAGAAAGGAGGCACATACACATGCTGGGAGTGTGGCAGCAATGGGGCTGCAACACTAGAGAAAGTGGGTGCCCAGAGGTCAGGACATTACAGTTCTAACAAACCTATAATTTTCAGAACAAAATTCCCACAAGGTGCTAACACCCAAATGAACTTTGTGGTACTATTTTTAGAGTACTAAAACAATAAATCGTCTTTCCCATGACTGAAGGCTAGGTCAAGTCATATACCCCAAAACAGTGCTAAATAAATATTCTTTTATGGTATTATAATAAACTTTCAAGATAAAACATTTTGTTTCTTCTGGTCTCCCAAAATTGACAAAGGTACATGCTAAAGCCCAACTTAAAGCTGAACTTACCAGATGCTGAAGAGGGAGTCTGAGAAATGCTAGCCAACAAAAATTATTTCATTTCAGTTGGTTTTCAACTTCAGCTTTATTTTAAAAGAACTCCACATCTATTTTTGTCTACTGTCATGACTATTACCAGTCTTAGTAAATGGCAAGAGAAGGACACTACAGTACTACTCCAAATTACAAACACAACTCTGAAGTAAGAAGCTCTGTCTCTGAATAAAATCTCCTCCTGTGCCAGTGCACGCTGCTCTCCTCGGGGATAAGAATGTGCTTAACTCCTGTCAAGTTTCAGATGATCAAATACTTGTTCACAGGGGTCTTAACAACGTGAATAAAAGAGAAGCTATGGGAGCCAGTATTTCAGTCTGAGTTTGCAGTACTGCACTATGATGGGGTTACATCTAACACAGGGGGTGACTTTCAAAATTATTCAATGAGAAGGAAAATCCCAGAAAGTCAAAACTACCCCTAATCGCTAATAAACCTGTGCTGAACCATCCCTCCATCAAAACTGCCAAATAGCCAGGCACAGTGGCGCATGCCTGTGATCCTAGCAGCTCTGGAGGCTGAGGCAGGAGGACTGCAAGTTCAAAGCCAGCCTTAGCAAAAGTGAGGTGCTAAGCAACTCAGTGAGACCCGTCTCTAAATAAAACACAGAATAGGGCTGGGGATAGGATTCAGTGGTCAAGTGCCCGGAGTTCAATCCCTGGTACCAAAAAACAAAAACAAAAAAACCTGCCAAATATTCCTCAAGACCCGTAACACATCACTGTTTTTTCAGATGACACCAGCTAAGGTAATTTTCTTTTAGGTAGGAATGTTTGTATGAAAAAAAAACCACATTTTTTCTTCTTTTAATATCCGAATCATCTTAAGAAAGAAGCATAAGGAACCAAGAGCAGATTCAGAATTCCTACAGCATCCTGGTTGCAGGTAATCACTGTAGGTTCTCTTGATTTTCCTTTTCCCGGTCCAAATATCTGAATTTATGTAAAATAAGCAATAACATACACTATGACTTTAATAATTTAGGTTTAAAATATTCTTGACAAAATGAAGAGTTAATGCAGTATAGTATAAAATAAAAAAGTAAAAGGTCAGAACACTTGTTGAAGTGCTAGTTACACACTTTACTAAATAATTATGTGATCTTATATAAATCATTTAACCTTTCTAAGCCCCAGTTTTCTCATTTAGAAAATGAAACCCATTTCCCAGGGTTGTAATGAGAATTAGATTAGATCATATATGATCTAATGATCATATATGAAAGCCATTATTATCCATGGTTTGTATATATGCAATATATATATATGTCATAAATGAAAGAACATACATTTTTGCAATTAGAAAACACAATTATTTATGTTCTCCTGGTATGAAAATTATGTAAGCAAGCATGAATTTTATTGACAAAAACAACAAAGGATCCAAGGATAAGTAATAAATGATAATTAATATGATGTAATGCTGGTAGCCACAAGCCAAACCATAAAGCTTGAAGAAAAGCAGAATTCTAAACCAAAAAAGGCAAGTAATGGTGTTAAAGTAAGGTAATACTGACTTCTTACCTGAAGAAACTTCTTCACATCAGCAATAATTTCTCTGAAGACAAACTGGTCTTTCTGAACCTCAAACCACCCCAACTTAGTGATTTTAGCAATGACTTGAATAAGAGCTTGGATGACAAAGGGAGCCAGCTTAGGTTGTGATGCCACATAATTCAGAATGTAGTTTCCTACAAAGAAAATATTCTATGATCATTTGGACTTTTTGAGAAACATAAAGGTAATCATGTGAGGACAAAGAGGAGGCAATGACAGGTCTTTCAGAGAGATCTCTTCCCATTCCTTGATATGTGTCCTTATTTACCTTCCTTCCATAAAGCTTGGTTCAAAAAAGCAAATTTGTTCCACTGCATTTATTTATCAGGGGATAACCGGAGCAAGATACGAACATCACTTTTGTTTCTAAATGATTCTATCTACTAAAAATGCTGGGTAAATGCAGAAAACTGTGACCAAGCCAAATGGACCGAGCTCTCCGTGACATGTGTATGCCTGCATCTGCTAGCCACCTCAGGGCGCCTCACATGTGAGCGGCCACACCCGGCCTCATCTGGTGGTAGGATTTTCCATTCTGTATCAGATAATCTCCTTTCCATCACTTCATAGTCACACAAAAGCTGCAAATCTTAGGAAGGGTTGTACGAACTTCAAATCTTTTCATTTCAAGTCAGAGTGCCACACTGTCTATACTGGTTAGGTATTCCTTAACCACTTAACATGTAAAATTCTACAACCCTTTTGTTAAACTTCTATCTTTTCTCTATCTCTGTCATTGACAAAAGTTTTTGGTTTGTTTAGTTGTAGTTAAGAAAATTATCTTTATTTTATTTATTTTTATGTGGTGCTGAGGAACGAACCCAGGGTCTTGCACATGCTAGGCGAGCGCTCTACCGCTGAGCCACAATCCCAGCCCACTGACAAAGTTTTTGAATTGTGTTGTCATAATTTTATTTTTCTCATAAACCCTAAGGTTTTTATTATATAACACTGTATCATAAATCTCTTTTAGAACACAGGTCTACACAAAAACTTGTATGTAAATGTTCATAGAAGAATTATTTATGTTGGCCAAAAAAGCAAACAACCCAAAGGTTCATCAGCTAGTGAAGGGGTAACAAAATGTGGTCTACACAAGAAAATATTACTCTACAATAAAAAAGGAATGAAATATTGATACATGCTACAAGGCTGGAATGCAAAACACTTTGCTAAGTGAAAAAGCCAACTACAAAAGAGGACATAATGTATGATTTTATTTCTAGACAATGTCCACAAAAGTTAATCTGTGGAGGGAGAAAGCACATCACAGGTTCGTGGTACAGAGCAGGTGACTGTAAATGAATATAAGGGTGATGAAATATTCAAACCAAGTTGTGATAATGTTCAAACAACTGTAAATTGACTAAAAGTCACTAATTGTACACTTAAAATAAGTCAACTCTGTGGAATATCATACCTAATTAAAGCTATCTGAAAGAAATGGAGGAAGAGGAAAGCAGAAGGGACAGAGGGATGAAGGATTGGTTTATATAAGCAACCAAACCTAAGCTACACTTTCATTTGAAAGAAGGTGGGAAAAACAGCATTCAATCTAGGGAAAGAACATTTAAGAAGGGCACCAAGGCAGAAACAACCTGGCCTGGGGGAGTCCTTCACACACAATTAACAGGTTAGTACCAAAGAAGCTACAAGGCTGCCTCCACAAGAATGGGTCTTCAATGACAAGCTCATGAACCTTCAAATGGTACTTCACTGATAACCAACCATTAGCCATTGTTAACTACATTAAGAAGGTAAAAAATAGTGTAATAGACACAGAGGATCTGGCATTGAGTTCATGATTGGAAACAATGAGATATGTAAAGTGGTACCATATAATGAAGGACTAAGGATTTTGAAGCTGGCACGATAAAAGCAATTTGACTGTTACGGCTTCTACACATTTTCCACTTTAATTTACATGTCAATTATTATGATGATACATGTCAGATCTATTATATCACGACCAATCTTCTAATCTACTTGCAGAAATAAGAGTGGCAAATCAAAATAAAGAAATAAAAGAAATCCGTCATTTCTTGTTGTCTTGAATGTTTCTGTTTTTTCCAAATTTCATTCCTACATTTTTTAAATTAGAGTACAGATACTCTTCAATTTACAATGAAGTAACATGCCAATAACCCATCATAAGTTGAAAATCTCTAGTAAGATGAAATTTCATCTAATATACCTAACCTACCAAATATCATAGCTTAGCAACACATTACAATGTAGAATATTAGTTGTTTGCCCTGGTGATCCTGTGGCTGACTGGAAGCTGTAGCTTCCTGTTATTGCCCAGTGTCACATGAGTGCTATACCATTATCATCCAACCAGAGAGAGATCAAAATTCAGAATGCAAAGAATGGTTTCCACTGAATGCTTATTGCTCTTGCATCCTACTAAAATTTTTTTAAAATCTTAAGTTGAATCACGGTAAGTCAGGGAACATCTGCATTCCCATTTCAAAAACAAAGATTCTATTTCAAAAATGAATGTAGGTCAAATAGATAACCTAAATGCCTGTATTATTAAAGACATTAGATCAATATAGTTAATAACGGAAAGTACTAGGCCCAGATGGGTTTACTAGTGAACTGTACCAAACATTTAAGGAAGAAATTATACCAATATACCAATTATAGCAATTCTCCATATCTTCCAAAAGACAGAAGCAGAGGAAATGATACCTAATTCATTTCGTGAGTCCAACATACCTTAATACCCAAACCAAAGACATTACAAGAAACTACAGGCCAATGTCTCTCAACAAATTCTCAACAAAATATTGGCACACTGAATCCAACAATATATAAGAAAAATTAAACACATGAGATTTATTTCAGATATACAAGTCCAATTTGACCCTCAAAAATCAATTAACACTCATCAATAGGCTAAAGAATAAAAAAAAAATCACATAATGATATCAAGAGATGCAGGGAAAGCACTTCACAAATGCAATAACCATTCATGAGAAAAAACTCTCAGCCAACTAAGAATATAGAGGGACTTCTTCCTCAACTAGATAAAAAACATCAAGTTCAAATCCAGTCTCAGCAATAGCGAGGCACTAAGCAACTCAGTGAGACTCTATCTCTAAATAAAATACAAAATAGGGCTGGGGATGTGGCTCAGTGGTCGAGTGCCCCTGAGTTCAATCCCTGGTTCCCTTCCCCACCACCAAAAAAAAAAAAAAAAACTTACAGATAACACCATATCTAACAGTAAGAAACTTGAGGCTTTCCCACTAAAACCAGGAACAAGATAAGATGTCTCCTCCGACCACTATTATTCAACACATACTAGAAATCCTAGCTCATGTAATAGGGAAAGAAAAGGAAATAGAAAGAATAGAGATTAGGAAGGAAGAAATAAAACTATCTTTGCTTACAGATGACCCAATTATCTATGTAAAAAATCTGAACAACAAACCCTGAACAAGTGATTACAGAACAAGGTTGCAGGATACAAGGTTAATATACCAAAGCCGACTGTATTCCATTATCAACAATGAACAGTGGCACCTTAAATAAAATACCCCATATTATTTATATAGCACTCCAAAAATGAAATACTCAGGTATAAAACTGATAAAATATATGCCAGACCTAAGCCAGAAAAATTACAGAGCTATAATAAAAAGAAACCAAAGATCTAAATAAACAAATGGCTTAAATCCAGAAAACTAACACCACCAAATATTTGCAAGAATTGGAAGCAATAGGAACTCTCATATGTTGCTGATGGGAATGCAAAATGATATAGCCAATTTGGAAGACACACTCTGGCAAGTGTGCACTTTGATATGTACCCCAAATTGGAAACTTATGTCCACACAAAATGTGCAAATGGATGTTCATAGAAGTTTTACTCACAATTGTCAAAACTGGAAGCAACCAAAACATCCTTCAATAGGTGAATGGATAAACTGTGGCACATCCAGACAATGAAATGCCGCTGTTATTATTACAGAGAACCAGAAAGAAATGAAGTTATCAAGTCATGAAAAGACATGGAGTAACCTTAAGTGCAAATTACTAACTGAAAGAAGCCAATCTGAAAAGGCTACATACTATATGATTCCAACAATGTGACTTTTTGGAAAAGGAAAAACTATGGAAACCATAAAAAGATCAATGGTTGGGGGAAAAGAGGGATGAACAGGCACAGGGGATTTGCGGGGCACCAAAACTATTCTGTACAATACTATACATTATCAAAGCCCACAGAACATACAACACCAAGAGTGAAACGTAACAGAGATTGTAGACTTTGGATAATAATAACTTATCAATGTAGGTTGGTTGATTGTAACAAATGTACCACTCTGGAGCAGGATATGCAGACAGCAAGGAAGTCTCTGCATGTATGGGGGCAGAGATTGTATCAAAACTTTGTAATTTCTGTTCAGTTTTGCTATAAACCCAAAAGTGCCTACCAAAATAAAGTGTATTTAAAATGTGTCTGTGTGTGCGCAAAAGTCAAATAAACAAAAATCCAAATTTTAGACTTACATTTATAGTGTTTGAATACTTATTTTTAAAGCTACAAACTTATTTTGCTTTCTTAAACACACAAATTGACAAATGTATGGATAATTTCTTCTCTAAGCTTTCTGAAATACCTAACACTCAACATGCTTAGGGAACAGGCAGTCAAATATATAAGGGAAAATGACATCACTGTGTGATTCTGACCATTCAAATTTGAGCTTAAAGATCCTAACACATAACACATTTTAATTTTTCTGACACAAATATAAAAATCATGTTAATCTTGAGGCTAAAGAAATCAACAATCTATTTCTATTATGAGCAGGAAGACAAAAAATCCTATACCTCAATTATTAGAGCTATATCCATATGAAATACAAACTTACATATACACACACAAAAAAACTTAAAAGTACATTACTTCTGAAAAATATTTGCTATTTTATAGAACCAGGTTCCAACTATAAGAGGTTCTAAGCACTGTTTACCCACACACAAATTATCAAGGAGTCAGCTTTTGGTTTTCAATGTATCACAACTGCTTTTGACACAGCACTCTGAGAAACACTGAAGCTTTCACTTCTCCTGTCATTGAGCTATATGTCAACTTAAAGATTAAGAGCATGGATTCTATAAACTGAATGACAGCTCTATCATTTCCTAGTTGTGTGATCTTAGATTACACACAATATTAAATCTAACTTCTTCAACTTGTGAAATTAGGATAACTCATGAATTTGCTTGGAGGATAAAATAAGATGGTACAGATCTTAGCAAATATTATTACTTATTATTAAACTAATATGCTTTTTACTACATATTGCACCATATTATCACATCATTATTAACACTGGATTAGTAAACAAGACTTAACTATTAATCTTAAAAAAAAAATGACAGAATCAAATAATTCACAAGCCTAAAAACCGCTCACCATATTTAAAAGTCAAAGTTTTACTTCTAAAGTAAAATTTGTTAAAAATCATAATAAACCACTTACTGATATCAATCCTCTGCTCAACAGGTAAAGGACTGATTCGGCTGACAAGTTTTGAAAGACATGTTGCTGCAAGGAGCTGAGCATAGGATGTCTGTGAAGAATAATTTTTTTTTATTATCATCACAAATAAAATTAGAATAATCAAAATATTACAGGTAGTTTTTCTAAGCAAAAGTGAGAAGTTTTGTTTTTCCAAATTGATTTACAATGTATAAAATGAATCTACTTCAGATACATATATACAGATATATATCTTATTATCAGTGTATATGTCATGTCAGAATAAGATAAGGCAAAAATGAACTTCAAATGTCTAACTTTCAAGGCACAGTACTAAATTAGATGTCAAAGCAAGGTGCTTTTTTTTTTTCTGCCATGATGCTACTATATCTTTCCTAAAAGAATATGTGTTAATAATATCAAACTAAACACTAATCACAAAATTCCCAAATCAGACACAAAAATATCAATCATCAGAAAAATTAAATCCACTATCTCAACACAGAATTTCCTTACAAAAATGAAAAATAAAATGAGGTTGCACCAAAGTTAAGTTTCCAAGTGGCTCATCGTTAACCAGGCAAGGAAAGTCACTTACCAATGAGGAATTAATTAAATCACCATTGTTTTATTGTAGCAGCCTAAGTTATGTGTGCAGAGAAAATAAACCTTACTAGCCTTTTGGTGAGAACAAATGTTCAAAAATTGAAGACATGAAGCAACAACAAGTCAATTTAAAAGCAAGACAAATGATTTGGAAAGATTATTCCTAGCTCTCAATGAGTGAACAGATGTTACCAATACTGTTCATATTGTTAATATTACCAAAACTTTCTCCCTGTTTATTCTAGAAATCAACACTAAGTGTGATACAGCAAGAATTAGCCTCTCTGAAGAGTCTGTGTGGAATTATAGGTCAGAATATTTTCAAGACAGTTGAGGAAACATTAATTCAATATAACTTGAAGTAGAATCTGCGAGACACTGGTGGTAAAAATATGGAGCAGAAAGGGCTTAGTTGGGCAAATTTTAAAAGCTTGTAAAAAATGTAAAATGTTTAAGCCAGACATGGTGGTGCATGCCGATAATCCAGCGACCTGAGATGATGAGGCAGGAAGATCACCAGAAGCTTAGCAAGACCCTGTCTCAGAATGAAAGGGCTAGAGGTGTAGCTCAGCGGTATAATGTCCCGAGTTCAATCCCCATTACTGGTGCGCAGCAAGAGTAACATGTTTTAAGCTTATAGTTTCATTAGCAGATATGCTATGGTAAACATTTGAGTCTATCATGCATTAATGAATCAGAGGTGCTAACAAAGTTTATTTACTCCTATGAACTTATCTTCAGTTCTGGGAAATTCTGTCAGTGGTCACTTATCAGTAGTAAAGTTGTACTGCAATTTTTTTAAACTTGGGGCTGAGAATGAAATTCTTCTGGATAAGATGACCAAGCCTCTATTATTCAACACTAAATGGCTTTGGAAATTATCTTTTTCTGCAAACTTAAAAATGTCTCGTAATGAATTCAACCTAAAATTCCAAAACTACCTAAAAGACAAACAGTGCTTAGTACTTATATACAGAATGACTACAATGACTAACGACAACATAAAATCATTTCAGTAACAACTGACTCACAAGAAATGACAAGCTTCTCTAGACATTTCCTACACTTCTGAAAGTTAAAAACAAGTAGTGAGATCTCTATTTTCAGATTCATTTTCTAAGTGCCAACTGCAGTTCCAACACCACCGTTCAGACCTTGATGCAAATAAAAAGAAAATTTCCATATTTCAAAATCCATTTAGCTGTGCAATTGAGGAGTTTCCACCTAATCTTCAATTGGAAGTGATTAATCTGCAATGTAATGACATGCTAAAAGGCAAATATCAAGAGAAGATATAATAGAATTCTATAAATGCCTTCTAAGTGATGAATATATTTAATTAAAATCATATGCCCATGGACTGATTTTAGTATGTGGCAGTACCTATCTATGTTAAAAGATATTTTCAAAGACGAAAAATGTAAAATTTTATTACGGATCAGCATTAACATATGAACACTTATAATCAATGCTGATAACAGGAAACACAACTCTGAAATTCATTAATAGTCCTAAAAGAACTGTCCTATTGTTTTCTATTAATAGACCTCTACTACAAAAAAACTACATTCAATTATTTTGAATTTTACCAATAAACCTTTGAGGACATTTGTTTTCTCTCTTGTTATAGAAATACTCATAAAATATCTTCCATTTTGCCACTTGGCTCACAAAGCCTAAAACATTTACTTGATGGCTCTTTACAGAAAAAGTTGTCCAATTCTGGTCTATATCATGAGGCCTCTGACTCCAGTGCTCATCATATCATTTCACAGTTCTTTGTCTATAGACCTATGCTTTACAACTAAACAATGCCCTCCTTTAGTTCATGTACATAAACCATTTAAGCAGTAGAGAGCATGATTTTATATGTCAGCACTTGCTAAACAATTTCTGAAAGAATAGCTCTGAATATAGAAGGTAGAATATCAAGTAGTAGCCAGCATTCTTTTGAATAATTCTTTCATGTTTCAAAGTTAACTACAACCTGCCTCTACCAACTAGATCAAAAAAATGGCAAAAAAAAAAAAGTTGTTCTAAAATGTAATTTTTTCCCACTAAAATGAGACATAAAAGGATCCAAGGTGGGGTTGGGGTTGTGGCTCACCTAGGGAAGTGCTCATCTAGGGAAGGTAAGGCACTAGGTTCGATCCTCAGCACCACATAAAAATAAATAAATAAATAAATAAAAAGGACACAATACCTACAACTAAAGAAATATTAAGGGCTGGGGTTGTGGCTCAGTGGCAGAGTACTTGCCTTGCATATGAGGCCCTGGGTTCAATCCTCAGCACCACATAAAAATAAATAAACAAAATAAAGACATTGTGCTCATGTATGACTGAAAAAAAATGTTTAAAAAAAAGAAATATTAAAAAAAAAAAGGTCCAAGAGGAATCAAGAAATTATTTCAATTCATTCCTATTCTGCCTCCTGACTGACTATTCCCTAAATTTGCTTCCCTGGCTTTCCAATTCTTTCCCTGATTAATCTCTTTGACAATGAAATAAACTATAATAAAAAGATGTGGCAACATCTGTCATTGCTAATACACACGATTGATTAACACTGACATACATTCAGTGATCTCTCATGGTTAATTGTTGTTATCAAATACTTACTGTTCCTTGTTCTAATAAAAGTTGACACTTGCTGAGACATTCTGGGCTGTCAATAAGTTCCAAGAGTGCTTTCTCAGCCTCTATTCTTTGTGTAAGATCAGTCCCTATGTAGAGGTGAGTACATAATGCCTCCAATTCGGCCAAACTCTTGAGAAGAAAAACAAATTAACATTTTACGTGAATGAAAAAAGGTAAACACATTAACCACAGAAGACAATACAAATATCATGCTTGTATACATTAATCCAATACACATGTGCTGAGCTACAGCTACTTTCCAGGGGAAACCACGACAAACAAACAGGCACATCTCCTACTCCTCCAATTACTGATAAATTAATAGTTATGCAATAACTGTAGTATAGAAAAGGGAAGACTTGCCTGATCCAAGGAGTCAGAAAAATAACGTACACCAAGACCAAAAAGAGTGAGCCTGATGGGGGAAAAAAGACTAGAAAGGCCTTCTGTCTACTTACCACTAGAAAGGTGGATGGCAAGTAGACAAAAGGAAATGCCAGATGAGGCCAGATGTTTGGGGGTAGGGGGAAGATCATGTACAAATTTAAGATAATTCAATTTATATTTTCATGTTGTAAAAATTTCAATGGTTCCAGCTATAAAAAAAAAAAAAGTAACAGTAATTGTAAATATATGCTGATTTGGGGCTTCTGAACTGACTTGAAAGCTACAAGTGAACTATGATGTGATTTTTTTGACCCCTTGGCATTTCTCACAATTTAACAACTAATGTATTTTATAAGCAAAAAGACTAATTCATTATGTTTACAAATATAATCTCATCTGAAGATAGAAGACAAACAATCTGAAAGAAGAATGGAAAAATTGAGCTTGGCATTCCTCTCAGCTTAAAAGATTTTTGTGAAAGTCATCTTTCTAAAACAAGCTACTTCACTAGAAACTTGAACCAGAAAATTGTCCTTGGAGGACAAAAATACTGACATAGATTTCAGTGATGGGTAGGCAAATAAGTTACGGAACATTTCTAAAGAAATGACAATTTTGGTCTTTCCTGGTTTGAATTTTTGAGGCAGCATAAGAGCTACACCAGTCCATACATTCCCTCAAGTGCGACATCTTTTTATGATAGGAATATACAGCTGTCACTGAAACAGAGTCCCCTGGAGCTCAATGTTCCTCCCACTCCTCTCTTCTGCTGGGTTCCTTCACGGCTTTCTCTACTTCCCTATTCAGGCCAGAGCCCAGCATCCTAGACTTGAGACTCTTCTGCTAGAGTGAAAAGGAAAGTCCAAAAGTAACGTTTTAAATAGATCCCCAGAAAGGACCTCAATGAACCACTTTTAAACATTTCCCAACCTCAACTGACCCGACAAACTCAGATTACTACATATATTGTTCACAATATTAAAATACACAGAAAATATATAATTCAAAAATACTAAGAATTCTCTTCTCCTCCAGGAAGAAATACAGAAATGAAAAGGACTACTTTTCTTTCCCCTGTCAACCTCAGAAGTCTTTTCCTTCACCTAATATATCTGAAGGACAAAAATTTTAGAACTGATAATACCCAGAATAATTCAACACTAAATTGATCCTGCTGTCATGCATTCACCTAGACTTAAGATTTTTTAAACAAGTAGACTTTCACTGCAAAAAAGAACTAGGTCCAAAATAATTACAGGACCTGTTTAACAAAACAAAAAAGCAAAAAAAAAAAAAAAAGAAGAAGAAGAATAAGAAGAATCTGGCAAGGAGGCACCTGCCTATAATCCCAGCCACTTGGGAGACCAAAGCAGGGGGTTCCTAAATTCAAGGCCAGCCTGGGCAACTTTGCAAGACTTTGTCTCAAAATAAAAAATAAAAAGTGCTGGGGGTGGAGCTCAGTGCCCCTGGGTTCAATCCCCAATACAAAACAAACAAACAAAAAAAAAACAAAAATCCTAACAATAACAATATCAGTGCCTACTTAATGAGGTTTGTTTGGGGAATTAGTTCATGCCATGTACCTTCTAGCTCGCAGTATATATTATAAAGGCTAGTTTTGATTATTACCTGAAAATAATACTGTAATCAGTTGAATTATATCCCCCTAAGGCAGGTCCAAGCCCTAACCCTCCCACAATACCTAAGGTCTCCTAGAACTATGTGACCTTACTTGCAAACAGGGCCTTCACAAAGCCTTACTTGAATTAAGGATCTCGGGAAGATATCATCCTGGATTTAGAGTGGGCCCTAAACCCAATTATTGGTATCCTCATTTATAAGAAAAGGAAAGGCAGACTTGAGGTGCAGAGCAATAGAGGGCAGAGGGCCATGAGAGGGTGTGCTGGGAGCCATTAGCCAAGTAGGTATGACAATTTCCTTGCCCGCGTACCCCATGTTGCTTAGTGGAAGGACTCGTGGAAATAGGACATTTTGCAGTGACATTGCATGTAGGTGACCTTGCTCAAGGACCAAGGCGGATCCGGGTTTAGGGTGTTCCCAGTTTAGAATAATCCGGGTTTAGGGCGTTCCGGTTTAGGGTGGTTCCAGGTTTAAGGTTATTCCTGCTGGGAATAGGGTGTATCCTGCTGCCTGAGTTCCCCTTGAGTTCTCACGGGATTCAGACAGTATTTTTTGGGAGACAGAAGCCCAGTGGGGGTGGATTTGGGCAGAGAACGTGGATTTCCCCAGAACGTGATTGTAGACGGCTGGTGTGAGTTCGGGAATAAAGAGTTGCTGTTTGAATCTACAAGCTGTGTGGTGGCTCGTGATTTTGTGCCCAGCCAGACTGCGGCAAGGGTGGAGGCAAACCAAGGACTGCCAAGGACTCAAAAGCCACACAAGCTAGAGGGGGCATGATAGGGCTTCCTCAGGGACTCCAGAAAGAACTGCCTTTCACCTTCAGAACTATCAGAGAATAAATTTGTGTTGTTCTAAGTCACCTAGTCGATGGTGATTTGTTACAAGAACCCTAAAGACCATCAAACGAAGAAAAAAAACTAATACAAATATTAATATTAATCAAGTGGGAAAAGTCAAGTGTTCTTTCATTATAATGGTAACATACATATGCCTTGCAGATTAAACCTTTTTAAGGAAGAATAAAAAATACATTCATAAGGACCCTTACCCTGATGGAAAGGCATTGTCCCACTACCAATTTATCAGACAATCATCTCATTAGCATTTGATTTTCCAGAGAATCTATAAGGAAATTTTATTTTTCACAGTAGATAAATCTGCATCTTAGTTTTATTATGTATTGATATCTGAGAATATGAGAATGCTTCAGAAAATGGATCCATTCCCACTGTGTAGACAATCTGATTTGGGTTATTAAAGCTGCTATACAAGGCTTAAATCAACCATAGAAGTTCATCTAAATAAGTCCAACAAGGAGAACTGGGTATCATGTACCTCCCATAAAGAACTTTACTCTCTAGTAGACAATGATGTAATCCTACTGCCAATCTAAATCAAGATCTTCCTAAGTATTCTGGTCCTACTTGACATGTAATTGGTTCTCAACTGGCCTTTCTACTCAGCAATTCTCAAACATGTATCTATCAACAGGTAAATGCTGAGTAAAAAGCCAGGCAAAAAGTATCTATTGTGCCAGGCACAGTGGCACACACCTGTAATCCCAGTGGCTTGGGAGGCTGAGGCAGGAGGATTGCAAGTTCAAACCCAGCCTCAGCAAAAGGGAGGTGCTAAGCAACTCAGTGAGACCCTATCTCTAAATAACAAACAAAATAGGGCTGGGGATGTGGCTCAGTGGGTGAGTGCCCCAAGTTCGAACCCTGGTATCAAAAAAAGTATATATTGTAACAGGAAACAGCCAGGTATAGGAGTACTACAGGAAGGAGGAGGAAGCCAGTAGGGATGACAAACAGGCACAAGAGCACAAGGAAACTTTTGGAGGTGATGGGTATTTTCATTTTCTTGATGTCATACATATGCCAAAACACATTTAATTGCACAGTCGATGTATATGCATTTCATGACTCAGTTATCCTTCAACAAAGTTAAAAGAAAAAAGAAAAAAAAATGTTCCTAGGAAAAAATTCCCTAAGAATAAAATTAAATCACAAAAATTCCACTTCAATTAAATTTAAAGCTCTTTTCAATTACTTCCCTATATTTTTCCTGGTTTCTGAATTAAGCTTCTTGGTTGCCATTCATAGAAACTCCTTCATTTTAAAAGTTACTTGTTTCCCACAAACTGTTTCTTACTACCTTTTCCTAAGTATCCCGGAAGGCTTGATCCTCAGCCTCTTGGAGCTCTTCAATGATGAATTAGATTACACTTGTTCAAGAGCTTTAGAGTTTATAGAATGGATTCCCACCTTTTTCCCAAACCAATCCTAAAAACACTCCTGCAAAGCACACATTTTCAGTATGCTCATTTTACAGATGAAAACACTGAAGCTGACAGATCAGGTTAAATGGTCAATTCTAAGAAAAATGCAGGTCTACAGGCTCTGAGCACATGTTGTCTCCTCACAATCTGCCATCTGGCCAACCTTTATTCATCTATCATCTACCTCCAGGTGATGTCCTAACCCTACCTGTAGCCTGGTCTGTTAACCATCTTAATATTTGTCTACAAATGTCTTACTTTTAGAAATCTAGAAAGATGTTAAAAATAAACCTCAAATATCAGAAACTGAATTGAGCATGTTTCCCACAGATTTCAAGTGTCCCTTTGATTTCAAAGGTCTAGACCAGGATCTAGATTTATATGTTTGATGTTATCTTCAGCTTTTCCCTCTTCTTAGGATTTTGCCCTCAACTCCTGGAGGTAATCTATGTCTTCCACAACAGGAGCACATTTGCTTAGGGCAGGGGCTGATAGTCATAGGTTGGAGGTAGGCCTGTTTTAGGGTGGTGACTGAGGGTTATAAGGTATCACTGTAACTAGAGACTGAGTCCAACCACATAGGTAGTCGTCCAGCCATGCCAAAGTCATGAAGCCCCAATAAAACTCTGGGTCCCAAAGCTGGCAACAGCATCCTGGCTTGCAATACTTAGTGGTACATACAGCCACACATTGAGTAGCATGTCCTGAGGACAACAGAGGCTGTTTTAGAACTTTCCCAGACTGTCCCATGTGTCTCGTTCCTTGAACAAATTTTAATGTGCATCCTCTCCTTATAATAAACTACGACTATAAGTATTTTGTAAGTCCTGACAAATTGGGGAACCTGAGGTGGTATGGGAAACCACTGAACTTGGAGACTGTGCCATCAAACCATAGTCTGGCAAACTCCAGAAACACAACTCATTTGTCATCAAGCTCTACCAGTTTTTTTTCTACAAAGACTCAGACCCAGCACCTTCATATGATAATCAGAGAGAGTAGAGCAATCAAACAATATTTTCTAACCGTGGCCTCCATGCCCTGGATTTCTTCAAAGGCTGCTTTAGGAATGAGAATGGAGGGTTGTGGGTCTTAGACGCATCACGGTTAGATCTGAAAAATAGAATTTGGTACTCACTAAGTTACCTTAGGAAATTTATTTAACCTTTCTAAGCCTCCCTGTTGAAACTTCAGATAAAAAGCCCCCCTTTCCAAAATAATTTTGAAACTAACAAAGAAAAGATAGGGGAAAGGCTAATATAGTGCCTGCAACAAGTCAGATCCACAATGAATGATAATCATTCTCTTTAGCTACTGACAGTTCTCAATCACATCTAGATTAAAGCAGGTGGCCTGACTGGAAGATTAAGAAGCATGGCTATTGTCTCTGGATCTGAAACCACACTAAGAGTAAAATAGCTCAGTGGAGTCCTTACATCTTTTCTTACGTATCTCTTCAGTTTCATCAAAATCTCCCAATCCTCAAGAGTGCCTCCAGCTTGCCTGTTCCCAGTTCTCCTTCCTCACTCTGCTCCTCTATCTGGACTGCTTCCTCAAAGATGATCTAAATCCTTTACTTCTTTGGGGACATAGAACTATAACTCATAGCTTTCTAACCAAAATGCATGTGCACTGAATGGGTTATAGAAATAATATGATGCCCCTCCCCAGGCAGCCAGGGAAGGGCTGGGGATATGGGGAAACTCCACAGATAGCCTTTGGCTGTTAACAGTTTATGTTAATCAGCTACACAATTACCATGATGTGAAAAAGACTATGGCATAACATTTAAGTAGTACCCATTGGCAGGTGATTATAAGGTATAGAAAGTGGAAAGAATATGGAACTTACTGTAACCATGGGCAAGTCACACTGTTCTAAAACTGCCTCAAGGAATAAAAATATATATGCACATCTCTTAAGGAATAAAGTGTATACATGTACTCTCTTAATGGTGGTATTCAACTTTAAAAAGGGCATGTGAAAATCAAAACGCTAAGTACTGGTTATCACTACTAACAAATACTCTGAATTAACTGGTTAACAATATGAAACAATGCACTAAAAGAATTCAAACTGAGAAGTGGGAAGCCCCCCCCCAAAAAAAAAACAAAAAACTGTGATGTCTTATTTGTCCAACTCCACTTTTTCAATTTTTTTTTTTTTT
>NW_025999869.1:4280974-4286363 GCF_001458135.2 Marmota marmota marmota
GCCCCCAACCGCTGCGCCGCCAGGGTCGTGACCTCCGACCCTGCACTTGACCCAACTACCACGCCCAACTCTCTGCTTGGACGCCACGTCTTCGTTGTGCCACCGGTGCTCCGCTCTGGCAGCACAAATATCGCTCTTGGCTCCAGCTCCCGCGTCGCCACGGGTTTCCTCGTCCTTTACCACCCTCATGCCAACTGCTGCCCTTGACTGCTGACCCGCTGAGCCCAACTCCATTGCTTCTTTAAAATTGTTCAACTTTATTTTGGTTAAAATTAAACAGTACCTACGGGGTGTAAAACATTGTGAAATTCTGACTTGCCTCTGACTCCTTGTTTGTAGGAGTCTGTTTTTAAAATATGAGCTTGTATTTTACACCTAATGATTCCACTGGAATGAAAATATTTTGGAGTAGACGTGAGGTCGACATCAGGCCTTTCTGGTGCTCTTTATTTCTCTGGAAATTCAACAGTTCCATTGGGGCCATTGTGCTTTAGTGTTTTAAAAGAAAAACTAGCTGAAATAATCCTTATGATTCAGGGCTACTAACTATAGTTCAGGGCTCTTATTTCAATAAGTCTGTTTGCAAATTCTGCTTTGGTTAACTTGAAAGCATGTTTATTTCATCTTAATATTTAAAGGATAGTTTTGCTGGGTATAAAACTCCACACAGGCTTTTTTGTTTTTTTTCAATCTTTCAGTATGTAAGATTGTCTTTTGTTTGCCATTGTTTCTTTGGAAGTCAGCTATTAGTCTGATTGTTGATCCTTTGTCTCCTCTCACACACACACACACACCCCATCCCCATCTGAATTTGATGTCACTAACCCTGGTGTTTATCTTGTATCTTGGCAAGTATTTCTTTAAATATTGCTCTATTTCCTCTCTCTACCTCCCCCATCCTGCCTCCCTCTCTCCCCCTCCCACCCTCCCTCATATATATATTTGAATTACATGTGTATTAGAACATTTTGCTCTATTCCTTATGTCTCTCAATCTTTTCTGTATTTGTCTTTTTTAAAATTTTTGTACTTTAATCTGGATATTTTCTACTAACCTGTCACCCATATAGTAGAAACTGCTCTGCTGTGCCTGAGCTGTAATACAACCCCTCTTGAATTATTAATTTGACTTGCAATTGTATTTTAGTTTTAGATTTTTCATTTAACCCCTCCCTTCCATTTAAAAAGAAATAGATTCCAAGTCTCTAGTAAAATTCTTTCCTCTATTTTTTTTTAATTTTAGTCATATTATTTAAAATCCTATCCAGTAATTCAATAGCCCAATCATTTGCATCCTCTAGGTTTTTGGTATTTGGCACTGTTTTGATTATTGCCTCCTCCTTTCCCATGTCTCATAATTTCTTGTTGAATTCATACAATGTGAAAAAAAAAAACTATAGAGGCTTCTGAATGATAGTAAGCTTTCTCCAAAGTTAAGTTTTCTTACAAGTATGTAGATAAAGTAAATCACCTCAATCCCAATGGGATTTGGTTTTAGGCTTTTTAATGCTGGTGTATTTCAATTTTGTCCTTAATCCTAGGTCATGGTCTTTCTTAGGTCTTACAACTAAAACCCAGGTGTTTATGCCACCACCCCAAACCTTATGGAGCTTGTCCTCTAATCTCTATTTCACCAGCTTTATGCAGCTGATAAAATCTTGGTTCAACTCTTTAGGTGCTGCTGTTCTTCTGGATTTCTTGAAGTCTCCCCCTTGTGTCTATGCATCTTAGGAATTACCTGATGATTTATTGGGAATTTGTAAATAGATTTTGGGGTTCATGTTCTGCCATTCCCTTCTCTTTAGACTTTTGGCCCTCAAATCCCACTTGCATTTGTTCCCAAGCTCCAAACTCTGCTTCTGTCCTATAGAGATGTTGCTGTCTATTTATCTCTGTTACTCCCCCCTGCCACTTAGAAAATGCTCTGGGGGTGGGGGTGCTGAGTGAATATATATCTTGCCACTTGTGCTTTAATTCTCTCAAGGATTGTGGCCAATTAGTTTTGCCTTCATTGGTTGTATTCCAGTGCTCTCAGTTATTAATATGTATATTTATATGTCTGGGGTGATGTGTGTATTCCATATCTATATAATAGCTAATAAATATATGTTTAATAAAAGAAAATAAAATATATATTTATTTTTTAATAAAATATATGTTTATCAAAAAATATATGTTTATTTGGAGTTCTATATATATAATATCTGGATATATATGCATATATATTGCATATTTGTAATACAATATACACTGACAGTTTGTCCTGTTTGTATAATTGTCCTGTCTCAATAATTGCTTCTAATGGGAAGTCTAATCCAGTTCAAGATACTTCATTGTGCCCAGACTGTTGGCAACTTCGAACTATGGCCTCAACTTGAATAGCTTATCCACAAGCCATGGATCTTCATCTTCACAACTCAACTTCTAAGCCTTAAAATTTTCTGTATTCCATTTTTTTCACCCCTTTACCCCCAAATTTTTGATTCCTGTATTCTGATTTTCATTCCTAGGTCCCAAATCTTTTGATACCCAATCTCAACTTGATTCCCATATTTCCAACACTTCTAGCTTCCACCCCCAAATGTCGACAATGTTTTCTGACCTCCCTGTTACTTCCCTGCTGTGCAGTAACTTATTATTATAATCAACCACTGCCTTTGTCTAACTTCTAAATCCCAACCAACTTTAAGGCTATTATTTTAAAGTTAAATTTCTGTCAACTCAATTTTCAGGTCCTAGGGGAGGAACAACTATTTTAGTTTGGACATTTGAAAATTTTTTCACTTTAAAATATCCTTGGCACACATGTACAATTGTAATAAGAACAGTAGAGGAGGCTGAGTACCCAGCGAATTCACAAGGTAGTTCTGGAAATGAAAAGCCAATTGTTTTTCCCTTTTAAGTGACCACCAAAGATTTCTGTTTCAATTAACCCTCCCTTCCATGATTGTCTATCAACAAAGTTTGCATTTAACATCATCTTTTTGTCAGTTAATAAAATTTAAGATAGAATTATGTCATTACAGCTATTAAAATCAGCACAGAAGATGCTCCAGGATGTCAAATAATTCATTTCTATCACAAAACTCAATTAAAGGAAGGACATTTAGAGCCCTTAGGAATTACAGAATTATCTTCCTTTATGGCGACTAGCCTTATAAAAAAAGACAGATAGATGTTTGATCTTTGTGCTTTTTCAGGGGATTCAATTAACATTTATAATTCTGGTACCTTAGGAATTGGAACGCCTAATGCCTGTGTTTTGATTTGTTATTTCCAAGATCAAGATGACAGAAAACCTATAACACAACAATTTTATAAATAGTAACATGAAATGAGGAAGTAGAACACAGTGATTAGGAAATCAGACTAAAGACAAATAATCTGGATAGATTGGGATGCCAGCTTCATCACTTACTAGCTGGTAAACTTGGTGAGTTATTTCACCTTTTTCTGTCTTCATTTCCTCATATGTGAAATGGAGATATAACGATGCCTATCTTATAGTTTTCTGTGAGAATTAAATGAGCTAATATATACGACATATTTAGAAAATACCTGCCAAATAATGTGTCATGTAAAGATTAGTTTTTATCAAATAAGATTATGTCATTCTCTGGATATAATTAGAGAAAAAAAAATCTTAGTGTAACAAAAAGTCAGATCCAAACAGATCTGACTAGATCTCCTTCAGGGGCTTATTAAAGAACCCCTGACAAGAGGGGTCTAGAAGTGAGGGAGGAGCCAGTCACAGAAGGAGAAGTAAACCAGGTAGCTGCTATTGACACCATGTACGTACGTGTGTGCACACACGTACACACGATTAAAAAACCAATGTGACTTTAAATTGAAATGGAGTATGTAAGATACGTTAACTCTAGGAGAGAATAGGGCAGAGAACCAGAAGTACCACCAATCATAGACCATTTAAATACATAGCTATTTCCTTGAAATAGACCTGTCAATATTTTAAGTGCTTTCTTCTAAAATTCATTTAGGACTTACCAGTAAGAACAATGCTGGCTAGTTGTTAAAATATATAACTAGGTCCTTCACATAGTAATATTTCTTCCTCAGGGAAAGCATGCCATTTCTTAGAAGCCAAGTTTTTTCCTTAAGGGGCCACATTTTCCCTCTGTTAAGGGTTATGTTTCAAGCTTATTGTAAGGATGCCCAGCTAACAAGGCAAATCTCTTATGATAAGGAAAACTAAAGGGCCTAAGAAGATCTCAAGGAGAATGGAATCCTTGAGTTTCTCCATTATCCGTTTTTTTTTAAGATTTATTTTTTAGTTGTAGTTGGACACAATACCTTTATTTTTTTATGTGGTGCTGAGGAACGAACCCAGGGCCTTGCACATGCTAGGTGAAGGCTCTACTGCTGAGCCACAACCCCCAGGCCCTCTCCATTATCCTTTCTTATGCCTCCCAACTCTCCACCCCAACACTCACTCCTGACTTCCTCAAGAACAGCTTATGTCATACCAAGGAGCCAGGGGAGATCAATAAATGCTGATGCCCACATTAACTCCTTTTCCATTGTAGTAACTTTTTTAAAAAGAATACTTCTGGAGAAGTAGAAGATGGCGGCGAGAGGAGTGCATTGCCCCCGTGTGCCGCGTCACCGTGTGGGAGAATGACGAGTCAGGACGGCTAAAGGCTATCTTGTTAGGAAATTCCAGCAATAGTGGGGTGCTCCGGAACCTGGAGGAAGGATTTCCATCGCACGAGGATCGGCTGCGGGGACTCAAACGCGAGAGATTTGTCGCACGGAGGGTAACACTGCTTATTCAGCAAATCGCCCCGCGGCTAGAGTCTGCAGCGCTCGCTGGGAAACGAAGAGATAGCGACGCAGGGATACAGCGCTGCAGTTTCTGCCAGCCGTGCAAGCACCGTACTCAGTGCTGAATTCTGGGTTCGAGACGGGGGAAGGAAGCAGTCCAATTCAGTTCTCCACACCGGTCAGATCACAGAGGAGGCCAGCGGCCACCATCTTGGAGAGCTGACGTCACCATCCCTGTTTTCAAATGACCGCAGCTCATTCAGCCATAGAACAGGTAATTTCAGGCTGCCATTCGCCTACGGCGTGCAGACAGATTACTCAGGCTCAGTGCTAGATGACCCGTGGAGACTGCTTCTTGGAGTCTGCTCTTATCGGAGCATACACCGAGCACGGAGCGGCTGAGTTCCGGCTCCCGGAACTGCTCTGGCCCAGGGCTAAGGAGCCCGCGGAAACTGCTTCTCAGTCCGGGTCCTGCTGAGTACTGTGGAGGTAAATACCAACCGAGCCTTTGTGGGCAGTGGCAACAGGACTGAGACAGGGCCTGTGAGGGCCGGTCAGGACTCACCCGTTGCTTTGGTCACCCGGCAAAGGGAACGAAGTGCTGCCAT
>NW_025999869.1:4289724-4342974 GCF_001458135.2 Marmota marmota marmota
GAGGGGAGGGGAGGGGGGATAGTAGAGGATAGGAAAGGCAGCAGAACACAACAGACACTAGTATGGCAATATGTAAATCAATGGATGTGTAACTGATGTGATTCTGCAATCTGTATATGGGGTAAAAATGGGAGTTCATAACCCACTTGAATCAAAGTGTGAAATATGATATGTCAAGAACTATGTAATGTTTTGAACAACCAACAATAAAAAATTAAAAAAAAAGAATACTTCTAACATATTTTTTCTGATTTAAGGAGAAATTCACAATTGTTGCATAAAATATAGAATTTCGTAAAGTCAAAGTAAAGTTACCAAGAATGGTATGCCTCAAAAATAACCAAATTTTTAATTTTTTTTAAGACAGGGATTTATTATGTTGTCCAGGCTTTTTCCAAACTCCTTAGTTCAAGTTCAAGCAATCTTCCTGCCTGTCTCAGCGCCTTCTGAAGCTGGGAGTATGAGCAAGTATCATCTCACCAGGATCAAAAATAACAAATCTTAATCAGCATCTGTCCTTCCAGATCTCTGTCTCCACACATGTATATGTGGGAAATTTTTTTCTTTTATACAAATGAGACCATACTACAATACTAATTTGCACCATTTTTTCCTGCTTGACAATCTACTTTCTAACTTTTAACATCACTATTATAGATCTGCTTCATTTATTTTTAAGAATTCCATCATATTCCCATATATACTGACTTATTTATTTAATCAGTCCTCTGCTAGGAGAAACAAGTTTATCTGATTCTTTTTATGACTATAAATAATGTCTATAGCAGCAATATTGAGGAAACTGCCAGTGTTCTCTATAACTAGAGGAGGCAGAAAAAGCAGAATTTTGTCCTCAGTGTATACTTTTAAATAAAATGCTTCTACAAAACCTTTCCAAGTTTGGCCGATACATAGGTTGACCATATGTTTTATTACTCACAAGGACACTGTTAAAAGGGAGGGTCTTAAAGCTATCAGATAGGGTAAAGCAAGGTCCTTGCCAGCAAGACAAGGTCTCTGTAGCAAGAGCAAGCTGGGGGAATCACTATGACCCACGTAGGTAAGAGGACTTTTGTGTAGGAGGGCTGGTTCTTGAGGGCATCACAGTCTTTACAGGGTGAAGAAAGCATCCATACAAGAGTGGTCCTTCTGCTGGTGTCAGAGCTAAGCAGGGAAGGAGAGCATCCATACAGAGTTTTGGAGCCAAACTAATATGAGGGGTGTATCCATATATTGGGGGAAGGGTGGCCTGGCACAGAACTTTGAAGCTCAACAGGCATGAGAAGGGCATCCCTGAAGGGGTGGAGAGGAACTAGCTAGAACTGGGGAGTCAGAGCTCAGAAATGTGGGGAAGGGTAGGGTATGGGTAGGGGGTGCCATGCCAAGGAGTGTTGAATTCCAAGTAGGGCAAAGAAGATACCCATGCAGAAATATTGGCAATGGAACTGGTTATATACTGGGGCCCTCGGTTTGGTTGAATGTCCTTCAAAGGTCCTCGTATTAAAAGTTTGATTCCCCAGTCTGAGGAACTGGGGAACTTTTAAGAGGTAGTGAGTGGCTCATTTTAAGTCTTCTAGTCACATGGGAACATGCCTTTGAAGAAGATATTGGAATCCTGGCCCTTCCTCTCTTCTCTGTTTGTTTCCCAGCTGCCATGAGGTGGGTAGCCTCTTCAACCATGTACTGTCACCATGAGGCTGCCACAGGCCCAAAGCAACAGGGCCAAGTGACCATGGACTGAAGGCTCTGAAACTTGGAGCCAAAATAAATCTTTCCTCCTTTTAAGTAGATTCTCCCACGTGTTTTGTTAACAGTGGTGGGAAGTTAGTCAACGCTCCAGGATTTACCCTCATTGTCTTATTTTAAAGCAGCTTCTAGACCTTGTTAATTCAGTACTTTAGAATGGGTCTGTAAGAGACTAAGATCCTTTAAAAAACCAGGATTCTATGAGAACCCTTAGAATTTTTATAATTCCTTAATATTATTTATTGGCTAGTTAGTATTCATAATTCTTCAATTCATATTTGTTTTGTTTGTTCTAATAAAGATCCAAGAAAAAAACCACCTATTGCATTTGGCTGATGTAATTTTTCATGTCTTCCTTTAATCTATACAGTTTTTCCTTCTGCTTCTACTTCTTTTGATACTAGGTGAATTTATCTATCAAAGAAAGTAAGTTGTTTGCCTTTCAAATGTCCCAAATTTCATATTTGACATTATATCTCTGTGGTGTCATTTAGCATGTTCCTCTAGCCCCTGCATTAGTGTCCTTATGAATGCAATACACGGGCCCCTTGAAATCATGGCTGCAGGGGCCTCTGAGTGCCTGAAAGGTTCAGAATGGTGAAACAACTTCCTAGCCTTCCCTGTGCAAGCAAGTCATCCCACAATCTCTTCTCAAAGAAATTTTCCCTTCTACATCCTGGAGCCTGCAGTGAGTGGGGTCTTGCAAATTGCTGAGAAGCCCCCAAGCCATCCTTCCTATTCTCTCTCTGTGTGAAGGACTCAGCACATCTTTAGTGGCTGTAATCTCCTCAACAAGCATACTTCCCTTGATCCTAACTTTACATGCACTTCTCTAGCCAAACTGCAAATTTTTAAAATCCCTTAGCTCTGTTTTCTGCTCCCAATTTTCACAGTAAACCTGGCTAAAAGCTCCCAGTAATAGCCATGCCACTGACATGCTGTGCTGCATTGGGATTTCCTCCACCTGATTAATTAGTCTATCACTGTTAAATTTAACTTCACTCAAAGTCTCAGGACATGGGCATAATATAAACTTTGCCAAAATATAACATGAGTAACCTCTAGTACAATTCCCATGGAGTCCACATTTCCCCTGAAATATCAAAAGTATATTGCAGTTAGCATTCTGGTCTTCTAAGCTCCCACTAAAGTTCTGCTTATAGCATTCTAAGGCTTTCCCAGCCTGCATTTCCAAAGGCTTCTTAACTATGTGATCAGATTAATTACAGCATTGACCTCACTTCTTAGTACCAATTTCTGTTTTAGTTAGCTTTTGTATCTCTGTGACCAAAATACCTAACAAGAACAACTCAGAGGAGGAGAAGTTTATCTGGGGCTCACAGTTTAAGAGCTCTAAGTCCAAAGAGGGGCAATCCCATTGCTCTGGTCCCAATGTGAGGCAGCGGATTGTGGCAGAAGGGCCTAGCAGAAAACTAGGATGGACTGATTGGGTTAAAGCTCTCACAATCCAATCACTTTACCTCTGCACATTCCTGCATTTGCACAGGAGTTTTGTGGGGGGCAGGGGGGACACATCACATATCCAAACCATAATACAGAAGCTCAGTAAATGAGATCAGCACTAATCCCTTTCTGAGGGTGATGCCCCAGTCACTTAATTCCTCCCACTTAAAAATGTTATCACCTCTCAACCTCATCACACTGGTACCAAGCTTCCAAACATGACCCTTTAGGGTCCATGGTCAAACCATATCCAAACCTTAGAATCTGAGAATAGGAAAGCCTATAAAAGACAAAGTACATTAATGGTCATCCGGGGCTGGGCAGAGGGTGATGGCTAATGGGAGTAAAGTTTCTTTTGGAGATAATAAAAATACTTCAAAACAGATTGTGCTTATGGATGTGCAACCCTGTAAGTACACCTAAAGTCATTGAATTGTACATTTTGTTGAGTTGTAGGGTGTGCTATCAGCTTTTCATCACTGTGACCAAAATGCCGGACAAGAATAATTTAGAGGAGGAAAGACTCATTTTGGCTCACAGAGGTTCAGTCTGTGTCCAACCAACTCCAATGCTCTGAGACCAAGGTGAGGCAGGACATCATGGCCGAGGGGTATGGCAGAAAGCTACTCAGCTTGTGGAAGCTGAGAATGAGGGAGAGGGAAAAGGAGAGAGAGAGGAAGAAAAAAGAGAGAGGGATGGAGGGGCAGAGAGAGAGAAGGAGCAAGGGGCCAGGGACAGATAGAGTCCTAAGGCCACACTCCCAGTGACCTGATTTCTCCAACCGTGCCCCCACGTGCCTATAGTTTTCACCACCTCTCAGTAAGTTCATTCAATTATTAATTCACTAAATGGGTTATTCCACTGATGAGGTCACAGCCCTCACAATCCAATCATTTCACCTCTGAGCATTGCCGAATTTTCTAATACATGCACTTTGTGGGGAACTTTGCAGATTCAAACTATAACACGTGGAATGTGAATTATATCTTGATAAAGCTGTTAGTAAAAAAAAGACCCTATTAAGGGCCGGGGTTGTGGCTCAGTGGTAGTGCTCTTGCCTAGCATGCATGAGGTCCTGGGTTCGATTCTCAGCAACACATACAAATAAGTAAAATAAAGGTCCATCAACAACTAAAAAAATATTTTTAAAAAGACCCTGTTAAAAATAAAAAATGTTCTTTGTAGTATAATATAAATAAAAAGTACTCTAAGATCTTATTTCCACCATGTGAATGAGAGAAAGGAAAAAAAATATTTTTGAATAATGAAGTAGTTATACAGTTCTTTTTGAACTCAACCAGCTGGCCAGGTAAGTATTTTCTGATTTTACAGGTCTCTTCAAAGAAGTTAAGCACTTTGCCCACATCTGTTGTATCTTAAATGGCAGAGCTCAGGTTTAATCAAGGTTTGTTTATCTACAAAGAAAATATTTTTCCATTACATCATTTTGTCTCTATATTTTAACTAGCTTTAAATTTGAATTCAACAATAGAACCAAATCTAAACCAGGTGTTTCATTCACAAATATGATATTAACTAAGAATATAGTAAATTACCTTTCAGTATTATATTTACAATTTTTTTGGTACTGGGGATTGAATCCAGGGGTACTTAACCACCGGGCCCATCCCCAGCCCCCCTTTTTTTAAAATTTTGAAACAGGGTCTCGCTAACTTGCTGAGGGCCCTACTAAATTCTTGAGGCTGGCTTTTGAATTTGCAATCCTCCTGCCTCAGCCTCCCAAGCCACTGGGATTACAAGTGAGCACCACTATGCCTGGCTATATTTACTTTTAAAAAATTACATCAAAATGCCCTAAACTTTTACCAGTTGCCTCAGAGCACATATTTATCCATTTAGAAGACACAACTCAAAGTATAAGTATATGCATACATTTAATTAATACATAATTATGTATAGTAAAAAGGCTTTCTGAAAAATAATATACCTCAATTTTATCTTAAGTGGTACAGTATCTTGGAAGTTGACTTTGTTATGGCCCTATGTAGAATAAAAAACAAGCTATATTTAAACCAACTATGAGAAATGTCTCATTCACTTATTTAATTATGAATTATAGTCCACATAGCAATTGAAAAAAGCTGACCTTATATAATTATTTCATGGCTGATATGGTCCTTGGTAGATAGCTTTTATAAATTTTATGTTCCACAGCTTCTATTTCTCCAATGTTAAGTATTTTTTCATTAATGGTAATCTCAACATGGTCCAACAGTCAATTTAATATTAATCATTCCTCTTGTCCTTGTTCAGGTCTAGAGCAACAATAACCCAGAAATCACATAAATTCCCCTTTTCGATGGCAAAACTACCATACGAGACCTTTGAACATATTGGGTTATTCATATCCAATCAAAAATGAATAGCATGAGAAATAAAACAGAAGTGGACTCGTTTTACACTATTGTCAACATTAGGGAGCAGAGTTTATATCAATTAAGAAATTTTTAAAGTACAGATGATAGTGGAGCTCTCCTAACCACTGAATTTTTTGTCTGTGTGGGTGCTAAAAGCTTCCAGTATTTGGAAATATTTTTCTCTTTTTATTTTTCTTCTTTTGGGGGTATTTTGTGATTGCTAACAATCATTTAAGTTTTATCTTTGGCTTAAATAAATCAAACCTACTTGGTTTCCTCCTAAATTATCTACAAATTAGTTACCTATTCCAGGTGAAAGGAAACTCTGGTTTTAGTTAATGCCACATGTAAATCAGTAAGGCTGGTCCTTTAATTTCTGTACATATTACCAACTTAATATACTCATCATAATCTGTGCTGAAATCACTCATGACAAATTTCCCTGTCTTTTCTACAAAAGGTGTCCCAGACTTTACACAGCCCCAGCATGATCACAGTTCGAGCTGAAATCCATCACATTATCTGCCAAAACCCCAAAGAAAATCGGACCCAAATGACAGCTAAACCACATTAGGTTTTGTATTATTTAGCTCAGAGCATTGTGCCAGATTTAAGTAAAATGCAACCTGGAAAGTGATTTTTTAAGGCTTTTAGCTTGATGTTGCTCATGTGTGTGTGTTTGTGTGCGTGCTCACATACACACAACTATATTCCATATGAGCAGAAGAAAATTATAATTACATTGGTAAATTGCTCATTTTGCAAAGCATGTGGATTCAGGTCATTGCAAGATTCTTGATAACTCATTGACATAAATTAACAGAGTTAAATCTGGTGACTTTTAAAAGACTTGTTACAAGATTCTGGAAAAATCCTACTCGATGAATTCATTTTCTTCTACTTTAACTTCAGGTAGAGCTATTATTATCCATGGAGGAATTAGCATATGGTGGAAGAAAACTAATCAAGAATGGCAAGATTCTAAACTCCCAATTAGTTGACATCACTAGTCTTTTAGATACATCTTCTCAGCCCCAGGAACTCACAAATTACCCTGAGAAGTAATGAATTGATGAGTAGAAGTTAATGCAGGAGATTTTTTTGATAGCCTTAAAAGTGATAATAGAAGAGCTTCTATAAGTTTAAAAATTAAGGGAAAAGGTGGACACTGAAAGGAAAACTTAATAATCATGAACAAGAAATATGACAATTATGTCAGGGTCACTAGACTTCAAGTGTCACTGAGGCTGTAGTGCTCTGAAGAAAACAACTCTTTGTTTCTCCTTTACAATAGAATATGTTCAGCATAACAGATTAGAGCTGATTGGCTGGAGATATTATTTTGAACACATGGATCACAGGCAAACACATTCTCATGGCTGAACTATGTGATTCTTGGGAGTCTCGGATTTTAGCAATCCAGTACTGCAATCCTCTGGAGAGCCTTGTGCCTCTGTGTGTGCAAGTCTCACCTGTATTAGAAATGGTTCTCATTATCTTGCTGGGACAGTGCTGGTTACACGTGATTTCATTTTGGGTATCCGCTTCCTGAGATCTCAATTTTTACTTGTCAGGGAGAAAGGTAGTAGAGAAAATTACACCGACAGACTTTTGGAAATGGAGTGGAACAGCCGTATCCTGAAACGTGTGCTGTATAATGTGTGCATATGTAACACTGGCGGGGGGTGGGGGTTGGGGGGTTCTAGGCACTGAGCTAACTGTTGAGCTAACCCTATTTCATTCACAGTTACCTGAAGAAGTGTATGTTGAAGTGCTTAACCACTTTGGAACTCCACGGAGCGTGCATTAGGAAACAGGGGTGTCTGTTAGAAATTGGAGCAGCTCAGTTTTGAAGAATGAATTATATTAATACAGGACTGTAAAACTCTCTCTGTGGAAGTTGCTGTTTTAATTGCTTTATTTTTCTTCATCTTTCCCAATGCGTATAGTAGTTTTATGTTTACATTGGCTTCTTTATCCTATCAAGGAAAATGCAGCCTTATGAGAACTTTATTTTGCCTTATTATGGCTTTTAAGTGTTCTGAAATAAATGCAAATGACTTCCCACGGACACAGGAATCTTTTCTACTCACTTATCAACTACTCACAGCCTATGCTCATGTGATTCTTTCAAAGGATATTTTGGACTCTCATGCCAAAGCAAAATTTTGTCTAAATAGTTATGTACCATGTCTACACTTTTAAAAATCTAAGTCCAGGGCAGATATTAATCACATTTACTAAGTCATTTCTTATTATTTTAAATTCTATCTAGATATCCCTGAATAAAAGTTTAGCTGATTTTGGATATTTTAACTTTAGAAGAGACACAGGAAATTCCATATTGTTTTGGAATATGTAAACAGAGAAACTTTTGCTATTACTCAGTGAAGTCACATACTTGAACTTGGTTTATTTTTTGATCCTTGTATAGTTTGATCTATGGAGTGCTGAATCAAGCCTTAAATAACTAACTCTGTATACTGAATTTTTTTAAGACCTGCTGGAGGCCAAATAACTCAGATATTAAGTCATTATGAACACAAAATAGATACTAAACTCTTACATGATTTCAACATCCATTTTTCTTTTAAAAATCTTATTGAATGGTGTGGGCATTCTGTATTGCCTGAATGAAAAGGGCCTCACAGACCTGAGTTCTGCTCTTGGCACTCATGTGAGACTTCGGCTCCTTGAACAAGCCCGCAGATGTTTTCCTGGTTCCCACAGATGTGACGTGCCTCAGGGCTTGTCCATCTGCCAGCACCTCAGCCTCTAGGACCATGTCAGGTTGTGCCCACATTGCCCATGGACATGGCTGTTCTCATCCACATTCCCATGTTCCAAACAGCAGCCCCGTCAATCCAACCCAGTTCTAGATGGGGCGTTCCCGGGCTGGGAGAAGAGTTCTAAGCCACATTTTCCACAGCCCTGAATGATGTCAGCAATGTTCATGAAACCCAGTGGGGAGACTTTGCAAAGCCTGAGCCGTGTGTAGCCAGCCCACAGACACCACTGTGGCCACCAGAGGCTTCCTTTCCAAGCCAGTGAACACCAGCCTGGGATCTTTGGTGTTAAGCCAAGAGGAAAAAAAAAAATCCATTTCTTCTTTTCTTTTCTCCCCTCTTTCCCTCCCAAAGCATGTACAAATCTACTATAGGTAATTTCCAGCCAATATTTATATCAGATTCCAAGTCTAGAGACGATAAATAGGGTATTTTAAAATCCACAAATGTTCTTCTGGGACACTGTTTCTTATAAGGACAGGTTGGGGTTTAAAACAAACTGTACTCTTGACAGAGGAATTGTAATTTTTGCCTCCTGGGTGGTTCAGGAAGCTTAATCCAGAGACGGTAATGTTTTATAATATCTAATAGTGGAGCCCAGGAAGTATTAATGAGGACAAATTATGTAAAGTATAAAGGTTATTATCATGTGCAATAAAAATTATTTTAGGGAATGACTTTCCATTCTTTCTTTTTCCCTCCTACCCTCTTCTCTCACCCTCTCTTTCTTCCTTCCTTCTTTTTGTCTTATCCATGAGACTATCCATAAGACTAACATGGATACGTAGGCCTCAATTTTATTCAATTCTATATAGTATCTATGACTGGCCCTAATTGGCCCCTGTTTCTCTGAGGGTCAGGCCAGGTGAGGTCTGGGCCATTATCTAACACATTATAATTCTAAGGTAGCTGCTAAACAATAGTAAAGCATAAGAATACTCATTGGTCAGACATGGTAAAAGTATTCTCCCATGTGTTTCTTCTCTTTTTTAAATATTTTTTTTTAGTTGTAGGTGAACACAATACCTTTATTTTATTGTTATATGGTGCTGAGGACTGAATCCAGTGCCTCATGTGTGCGAGGCAAGTGCTCTGTCGCTGAGCCACCACCCAGGTATTTCTGTTCTCTTCTCCAGTCCTGTAATGTGATGCTGAAGGAGTTTAAAAACACAACTAACAAGGACAACCACCAGGAGAGGGCTCCCCTGCAAATGGGAAACTCAGCACAGTGTTTGGAAGCTGGAGCAAAAAAGAACAGGTAGCAATCAATGGAGTAGAGCAGAATGAGAAGGAGGGAGCACTCGTAGGTCTGTGGTGGGGGAAGATGACCAGGGGCCAGCTCCGGCGCACTGCAGAAGTCCAGGCTATCCCGGCTTCAAAACAAGAGAACCTTTGCAGGCGGGGCTCTGGAACAGGACTCTTTGAAAATGACCCTACAGAAAAGTAAGAGCCCTTTGCAGGTAGCTCATCAAAAGTAAAAACAAGAAGAAACGGAACAAGAAAGAAGGTGAGTTCCCCTCCGTAAGATTTATTCAGTGATGGCCAGGGATAGGAGACTGCAGCAGGAAGGGAAATAAATCTCAGTAGCCTACAGAACAGGGGGACCTGTCAGACCCCTTTTCCTGCTGTACTGCAAGAGTGCTGACCACCAGGTTTTACCTTCCAAGTGGGAAACTGGGGACCCTCCCATGGGAAACTGACCTATCTGGGAGATAGAACCTTCAGCTGGTGCGTACATGTTACTTGGCTAGATGTAGACCTTAAAATAAAACTAGTAGGGACAAAGCAGAAAATCATCTATGGCTTGCTCTGACCCTTGGCTCTGCCTATCACCAATTGGTGACCATGGGTAATTTTACCAACTTGATCTTAAAATTTCCCTTAAAATTGGGAAAGCCATTGCCAAGTGGTGATGAGGATGACGGGAAGAGCATTCGTCGAAGCTTCTGGGGGAGGTAGAGACACTTAATAAATAGCAGCTTTTTTTCATTAGTTCATGGTGATCAATAATTATAGTAAAAGTGAGTCCTCTTGGAATAATTAACTGACTCTGGCACAGTAACCTTTGGCCAAATGTTACTCTGAGCAGAATATTATATTGGCTTGCTTTAGACTCTTGCTAAGTGGCCTGGCTGTTGCCTGAGAAACAGTGATTTAAACTAGACATATGGATTTCTGTCTAAGTATGATAGATGAGGTAAGATAGCCGAGGGAAGAGAGGGGAGCTCAGAGAGGAGGGGAAAGAGAATTGATTTTGGTTTTCTTCAAAGGGCTGGTGTCATTTTTCTTAGATTTGTCATCATATCTTGTTGGATCACTAAAAATCCAGATGTCAAATATCACTGTGTGCTTCACAAAAGCAGCAGGTTTTATAGAGAAATATGAAAGGCTTGGAAATAGAGAGGGAGAGAAGAGACAGTGTTGACTGCCAGTTACCTTCCTGTCTTCCTAGGACAGGGCACACGGAGGCAGGTAGGACTGAGGAAGAGGGTGGATGGGAATATGGGGACCACACACCAAATATCCTCTGGGTTCCAAGTCTTGGCTAGTTAATTTCCTACAAAACCTTGCTTCCAAAGCACCAACCTTAAATTTAAACTAGAGGTAAGGATTCAAGGATTCAGAGATGGAGCCACAGCTCATGATGAGGCTACTGACTCGTCTCATTCGACAGGTGATAAAATATAAGCAAAGAGGCTAAATAATAATTTACCCAAGATTGAATTCTTAGCAGAGCCAGGATTTGTACCCAGCTGAATCTCACTTCACAGTCCATCTACCTTTCCCACTCGTTTCACTCTCTCTTTCCCTGGACATGATTCATTTTTATGAAATAAGTGCATGCAAGTTCTTTGTAAGACATAATGGGATATATAAATCCAAGGCATTTTAGGTATTATTTAACATTTGAAAAGCAAAAGACATCTGAAAATCAGAGGAGCAGTGGTACTCACGTAAACCTCCATGCATTGAGTTGGCTTTCTGTTTGTGGAACATGTTGGAAAAGAAGATGGAAATATGAGGCTGAAATGGAGGCAAAGTGGAGATTAGTTTTAATATTTCAAAAGAAGAAACTGCTGAGTCTAAACATTTGCTTCTTGCCTTCCAAAACTGTGCAAGTATAGTATGATTTTTCTGGGCATAAAATTAAAGAGGGATTGTCTTGCAGATGATCTACCAGAAGTTTAGCTTCTTGCTGCATCAAGGAGGCCCAGGACCAGCATCTACGTCTTCACCTGGGAGACTTAGAAATGCAGAACCAGGTTGAGGTCAGAATGCGCCTTCGAATATGATTCCCAGGGGACCTGCATGCACCCTTTGTTTTAGGCCAGAAGCTAACGGTTACAGATTAAGAGAAAAAGGGCATAAAGCTAGGGAAGGGATTTGAAGGGTTACATATATTTTTGATGAAAAAAATAATTTCCACCAAGTACCCTGAGTATTTTTTATAAATAAATGTATTATAAAAAAATCATGGCGATTGCTGTAAAAGTGACTGGACTGTGTCCTCAGAGTGGGGCTGTGGTGGGAGTGTATATTATAAATAAAGGTCATTGAGAAAAGAAAGAAAAAGTTTAAATATTAAAAGGAGTCATAACACTTAATGCAAGCAGCCTCCTGTTTACCAGCTACATTTTAATTAGATAGGGGGGACTTGAGTGAAATCTTGAAAATTTAGTTTAAAAAATTCCCTCTAATATATTCTATAAGTTATGAGTAAAACAAAGGCAGAACTTTGTGGATTTCTCTCTTGTCAAAGCAATTCAGCATCTTATAAAGAAGTTCATATTACTCTGGAGGGTAATCAGGAGGGAAAGATCATTTCTCATTTGGAGAAACCAGCAGTGGGAAGGAGATGGTGCCCCGGGCATCTGCTCCCTGCTGGGGTTAGAGGGCATCTCCTTGAGGCCCACCATCACCATCTGTGACCTTTGCCCTCTTGGTGAAACATTCTGTTGGGAGCCATTAGTAGCAGTGTGAGATAGGGAGATAAGGATTCAAGAATTCAGAGATGGAGCCACAGGTCTCCCACCTAAACCCATCAGGTCCCAGAGGAGGGTATTCTCTTTGGGGCTGGAGGTGTGGATCAGTGATAGAGAGCTTGCCTAGCCTTTGTGAGGACCTGGGTTCTATGGGCAGCTCCATAGAAAAGAAGTTTAAACTCTTTCAATTCAAATCATCAGCATGTATTTGGGAAGTATATGCTTTGTGGACAACTCCATACAATATATCAAAGTGTAAGCCTTAATTTGTTTCTTCCAGGATTTTTAAATCTTTGTTGGAGAAACAGCATTTTATGGAAAGGCAGGTGATGCTTCCTGGGACAGGAAAGAGCACTATAATAATACAGTGCCTATATTTAGGTCTTGACAGTGGATGAGCTTGTTCAGAGTAAGAGGGAAAAAAGCAGATTTCCCTTTTAAGAGCTATGGAAACAGGTTTGAAGAGGTTTAGTGACCCACCCAATATCACCCCATGCTAGAAAATTGCTCAATTGCATGAAGAAGAAGAATTCAGATGATAATGAATTCAGATGGTGATGGTGGTGATGGTGATGGTGATGATGGTGATGGAGGTGATGATAATGATGATGATGGTGATAATGACAGTGACAGAACTGGTGATGGTGGCGATGGAGGAGAAGATGGAGAAGAAGAGCAAAAGATGGGAAAGACAATATGAGGGGCAGTACTAGGGACTCTCCTCCTCAAACAAAGAACATTCCTGCTATTCCTTCCACTCGTGTTGTTTGTTCTGACTGAAGGAGAAAAGTGAGTGGCTTCAGGGGACTGAAACAGACAGACTGGGGCATCCCAATGTGATCTTGGCACACGTGGGGCTTCCTGGAGCACCATGAAGTAGATGTAAGTGAAGAATCCTCTTTGTAACCCACAACCGAGGCTTAAAAAATCAGAGGCTTCACTAAATGCATCTGGCAAGCATTTCGTCTTCCCTTAAATAAAATAAATTCCCTTAATAAAGCCAATGGAGGCAGGGTTGGCGGGGGGTGGAGAGGGTGTGTGTGATTTATTACAGAGCACCGAGAGGGCCTTGATGGCTCTGAACTATCTACTTAGAACTGCTGGCTCTAAAACCAAGTTGTACATTGGTTTCTCTTTTTGTGCCAATCTTACATTTTTTAAAAAATATAACTTTTATGAATATCATCATTAGTGCTATAAGCACAGGGAAGTATAAGTTAATTCTACAGTAAAGTGATTATTAAATCCATTAGTCATATACAGGGAATCCATAATTAACTTATTCTCCGGCATCAAGTAAATGATTCTACTGTGTGCTTTAAGAAAGCAATTGTTCACTAATATGCAAAATACAGCAGAACTATTAGATCATAAAGCTATGCAATCTTATAATTAAATTATAAATTTTACATATTTTAATAATGTGCTTTATATACTTTAATTGTTTTCTACGCAAGATTAAAAGGAGGTGCCATGGTTTTTCTCAGACATATTATATCTTGACCTGAACCGTGCGATACTTAATAATAATTGATGAGTATCTACCGGGGATGACAGCAGTCTTTCAGCAGTATCAGATATTTCTTTGGATTATTGCCGAGGACTGAAATGAAGACGTGCATTAGTCCTAAGTGGAGTTGCAGCTATTCCCTTGGGCTTTCTTTGTTTTCTCCCTTTTGCTATTGTATCAGACACGGGCATCTTAGCAGTCTGTCTTAGCAGGCCAAGAGCGTGCATGGGCCCCATTCTCACTGCCTGGGCTGTATATGTGGGTAAAGGCAACATGCACATTAAATTCTCTGCAGGGGACCTGTGCACCCTCATGAGCCATCTATTGTTGTTATTGTATTTTGGATTAAATAATGATGCCATTATTTTCCATGTGCAAAATTAAATGTGCTTGAAAGACCTAGGAGGTACCACGGATCTGTGCTTCGGGGCTGCCTCTGTCACCTTCTGTTTTTCCAAATGCTGATTGCTGCAGAGGGAATCATACTACTGGTTTCCTCTTCTCTCTCCTGGGATAGAGCTACACTTCTTCTGGCGCGGTTACACTATTCCAATCTGCTTTCTGGTTGTCAGAAGTGATGTTGTGTGGAAGACGCCCTCTGCAGGAGAAGAGTACGTGTTCAGCATCCCTCCATTCACCCAGCAGACACCCATGGAGTGTACCACGGGTCCCGCCCTGAGCCCATCACCAGAGGTGCCAAGATATAAAAGATGTGGTTAATTGAGGCTGGGTTCCTGAAGTAAGTGTATTGCTGAAGGTTACACAGGATGCTTAGGGTGTTAATTGGCAAGGCCTTCAATAACCAAGTACCACGGACCTGGTGGTTTAACCAACAGAAATTCATTTTCTCACAATTTTGGAGGCTAGATCAAGGTCTCAGTAGGGTTTCTTCTGGGCCTCTCTCCCTAGCTTACAGATGGGGCCTTTTCCTTGTGTCTTCCCATGGCCATTTCTCTGAGTGGACCTAAGTCTAGCTCTCCTTATAAGGTCCACCCTAATGACCTCACTAACTTAATTACCACTTCAACAGCTCTGTCTCCAAATCCAGTCATATGCTGAGGACGTGGGCATTAAGACTTCAATATAGGATTTTTAGGGGACATCATTCAGCCCCTAAAATTTAGGGATCACCAAGGAGGAGCACTGAGTCTCAGCGAGGGAAGGCTTCTGGGGGGCGGGGATTAACTCTGATCTGAGTATTAAAAGATAAACAGGGATGATCCAGATGAAATGTGGAAATGGGGAGCAGGCAGCCTGTGGAGAGGTCAGCCTGTGGTTCTTCTTGAATATGGCTGGAGCTGAGTGTGCAGGAGGTAGAGGGAAGGGAAGACACAACATCGAGTCTGGGAGGTACGCAGGAGGTCGACCTTGGAGGGCTTGTGAGTCATGCTGAAGGGTCTGTGCTTTATCCTGAAGAAGGAGAGGAAGGCTGAAGGATTCTAGGCTAGGAATGATGAGGTGAGCTGTATTTTTTTTTTTTTTTAACAAAGAAGCTAGTATATTTACGGGTCCAGTAGAAAGGTCACTCTTGCCCAAAGTCTTTTCTATGTGATTTGTCACAGTG
Organism: Marmota marmota marmota; assembly: GCF_001458135.2. Taxonomy (NCBI): domain Eukaryota; kingdom Metazoa; phylum Chordata; class Mammalia; order Rodentia; family Sciuridae; genus Marmota; species Marmota marmota. Next base: position 4,305,156 of record NW_025999869.1, read on the forward strand.
CCTGAAATTTTGAACACTAAAGAAGTATTCCTTCCTGTCTTTGTCCTCTTTATTTCCTTAATGGCACACATCAAGGTCTGCAATTATTTAAATCATTGGTGTGTTTGTCTTCGATTGTCTACCTCCCCTTGATAGCAAGGCCTTGGTGATCGGCACATGCTCTGTCTCCTGCTCCTGGCCCTGTACTTCAGGCATGGTGGGAACTCAACACATATTTTCTGAAAGAATGAATGAGTTGTCCTACCTTCGGTAACCCATTACACGGCTCAAGCCAATAGGTTGGCTTAGACAGCCCAAGGAATGACACAGAGTTCAGATAAGTTTTGGTAATGGTTAGCAGAGAACTAGGTGAAGGAGGGCAAACCAGTGGGAGGGGCCACCACACTGGCCACTCCCTTGCTGCCAGTTGGGGAGGCAGGAGGGGAGATGAAAATTAGTTGACATAATGCACATGGAAATAATTTACACCCTGGATTTGGAAGCCAGATGGCCCACTGGCATCACACCTCTGCCATGAACTAGCCACATGAACATGGGTAAGTGGCTTACCCTCCCTGGGTCTCCATTTCCTCATCTTGAAATGAGGATAATAATAGTTCTTATTGCTTCGGTTATTATGAGGGTTCTATGAGTTAATGTAACAAAAACCTTTTTGATAGGGTCTGACACCAGAGTGATGTCCGTCTTGGCTACTATTATTGTTATGATTTAGATGTGACTTCCCTCCCCACAATCTCATGTGTTAATGCAGGAATGTTCAAAGATGAAATGTTTATGAGATTTGTAAACTAACCAATAAATGTTATGGTTTAAATATGAGGTATTGGGCTGGGGTTGTGGCTCAGTGGTAGAGCGCTCGCCAAGCACACATGAGGCCCTGGGTTTGATCCTCAGCACCACATAATAATAAATAAGTGAAATAAAGGTATTGTATCTACCTACAACTAAATAAATACATAAACAAACAAACAAACAAACAAATAAATAAATAAATAAATATGAGGTGTCCCCCAAAAGCTCATATATGAGGAAATGCAAGGAAGTTTCAAGGTGAAATGATTGGGTTATGAGAGCCTTAACTCAATTAGAACATTAATCCACTGACTTGGATTAACTGGCTGGCAACTGTAGGCAACTGGGGTAACTGGAAGAGATAGGAGCACAGGGGCTTGCCTTTGGGGTTATATTTTGGCCCTGGTGAGCAGAGCTCACTTTGCTTCCTGAGCTGCTTTCCTCCACCATGCCCTTGGCCTTGTTGTTTGGCCTCACCTGGGGCCAGGGATATGGAGTTGGCCATCTATAGACTGAGACCTCTGAAACAGTGAGCTCCAAAGAACTTCCTTCCATTTAACTGTTCGTGTCAGGTCTTTTGGTCATAGTGACAAAAAAAGCTAAACTAACAGCAGATTAATTCATTTGATGGGTGACTCATTTGAAAGGACTACTTACTGAGTGACAACCCTAGGCAAGTAGGGCGTGGCTGGAGGAAGTAGGTCCCTGGAAGTGTGCCTTTGGGGTTTGTATTTAGTTTCTGGTGAGCAGAACTCTCTCTCAGCTCCAGGCTTCTGAGCATCTACCCTCTGCCCTGCCCTCCCACCAGGATGTTCTGCTTTATCTCAGGTCCCACCAATGTAGTCAGCTGACCATGAACAGGACGACTGAGACCACAGCCAAAATAAATCTTTCCTCCTCTAAGTTGTTCTTGTCAGTGATGCAAAGGTGAATGACACATTTATTCTAACGAGTCGTTTTATTTGGAGGAGGCTAGATTGATCCCCTTGATTGTGGTCAGTACTCCCTCTGCTCCAGGTTCTGATTTGCCATGACAGTAGTCCTCTTTATCTGCGGTTTCATTCTGTGTGGTTTCAGTTACCCACAGTCAACGGCTTGCCCAAATTACCAAATGGGGAGAGAGAGAAAAAGGGGCTGGGGGAGAAAGAGAGACCACGTTCACATGCAATATATTGTAGTATGTTGTATAATCTTTCTATTTTATTTTTGTGCCTAACTCATACATTAAACTTCACCATAGATACGTACATATAGGGGAAAATAGTACATATAAAACTTGGTACTGCTCGTGGGTTCAGGCATCCCCTGGGAGGGCTTGGAACATAATAGATAAGTGACAACTATTGCATTTGTTTTCTAAAATCAAGGTCTTAGACTTGGTGGGGGACGGGGGGAAGAATCACGACTTGAGTTCAGTTTATCACACGTATTTGACTGTCAAGTTCGCCCTGTAACAGAAGATGTGAAAGGCAGACGGTAAGCCCACCTGCCCTTGGATGTGCATTCTGCTGGTGGTTGCATAGGCTGAGAGCAGAGCACCTGCAAGTGTGGCCCACCCACCTCTCACCAGCCTTTCTGGTGCTCAGAGTGGAGTAAGGGCAACACCAGGAAGATCCTGGGGGAGACACGAGGTCCCCTTTTGGCACTGTAAGTCCAGGGCTTGATTCTGCCACGAGGGTGTGGAGAAAGCCAGGGTAAAGCAGAAGCAAGAAACAGTCCACCAGGTGCTACTCCCAGACCACCCAGAAGAAAGCTCCCAAGGCCAAGGGAGGTCCAAACTCTTGGCAAAAGGGAAATGAGTGAAGAATCCTGGCCCTATCGGGCTTCCTTACTGGGACCCTCCTACACTGTGGCTACCCAAACCAAACTAGGCTTCCCAGAATTGGCTGACAGAGCAAGAGCTTGTTTAATTTGTGAGGACTGGACACTAAATCATTCTTTGTGGCAGCTCTGATATTGGCAGATGGGAGATTTTGCTCTGTCCTGTTTATATAACAGCAGTTGATAGATAGTGACTTCGTAGTTGGATATTTATGAGAGGTTTCATTTCAAATAATATAGTTTTGGCCCGTGGCAATGCTAAGGCTCTTACCCATTATTACCAAGAAGCTAAATCTTTAGGATATTGTAACTATAACTGCAGGGTCCGTTTGATCTACCCGGAAGAACTGCAAAAGTTAATATTTTTCAATGCAATGAAAGCTTTATTATAAAAAGTCTCATTAGGAAGTTATCTGTCCCTAAAACACATAGGCTATCAGAAGGTCAAGGATATAAAAAAACAACTTTTCATACTTTTCTTTCACCTTATGACTTCTATCATATAACAAGGTAATTAAAAAGGAAAACTAATCTCCCTTTTTCCATTACAGAAACCAAGCCCCCATGCCTCCCCATACCCTCTGGCCAAGTCCCTGTTCCGAGGTGAGCTGGCAAGGTCCATTCTTCACCGTTTAAGGACAGTAGCCCTGGCTGGGTTAGGTGTTGAGTGTCTGCTGAGAAAGTGCTGTCCACCTGTAAATGCCATTAAACTGTGAATGGCTTTCCTTTGCCCCAGTTGTGAAAGATTATTCCATTTTAGTACCTTTCGGGAGGTCTTTGGGATTCTGTGGGCTTTAAATCTTTGTAAGGGAGACCCTCTGCAGCTGGGGAAGTTCCTGGAAAGGAAGTGGGGAAAGGGTGTTACAAAGGCTCTTCACCACGGATGGGCGCTGGGAATCAGCAGTGAGGGCCCCTCGTCACTGCAGCTGTCCTCCAAGGAAGACAGCATAAAAGGAAGCGATCCACAGGGTTCCCTTAGTTTGGAAGAGACAGGATAAGAGCTAAAATAGTTGGAGAAAAACTGGGCAAGAAATGAGATGGCAGATAAAGAGCAGAGGGCTCAGGTATTTTCCTTTGTTTCTGCAATGTGGCAGCATCCACAGGGCTACCCACGGTGTTGTGGGCTGAAGTGAATCATTTCCAACCCTCTTCGTTTCCTGCCTGGCGTTCATATGCTGAAGTCCTAACAGCCACTACCTCAGAATGTGCCTGCATTTGGAGACAAGGCCTTTGAAGCGGTGATGAAATTAAAGGGAAGTTATTGGGGTGGTCCCTGAGCCAGTATGAATGGTGTCCTTATAAGAAGAGGAAATGTGGACACAGACCAGTAAAGGCCTTTTTTCATGTACTTTTCATCTTATTAATGATTTTATGAAAGAGATACTTTCTTATTGTAGTCGTATCTCTTCATTATTTGTAATCTTGAAAAGTATTTGGTCCCAAAGTCTGTCTCCACCAAAGAATCTAATTCCAGCATTTTCCATTGTGTGTCTCATAAAGTGTCCATGAGGTTCTCTAATCGACTCACATGCACACGCCATCTATGGAGACAGCTAGGGACATGGAGACGTGACCTGTTTGGAGAAGACAGGAAGGCCTTGCTGGGAAGTGAAAATTCAGCCTACAACTAACCCTATCAGGACCCAGGCCTGTGAGTGATACTTGGTGGGAACTCCTATAAAGACCTGTTTTAGGGCTGGGGATGTGGCTCAAGCGGTAGTGCGCTCGCCTGGCATGCGTGCGGCCCGGGTTCGATCCTCAGCACCACATACAAACAAAGATGTTGTGTCCGCTAAAAACTAAAAAAAAAAATAAATATTAAAAAATTCTCTCTCTCTCTCTCTCTCTCTCTCTCTCTCCCTCTCTCTTAAAATAAATAAATAAAGTGAGTGTTTAAAAAAAAAAAAGACCTGTTTTAGTTTGGCTTGTTGGAAACTATGGGGTTTAATTTTTAATACAAAAAGCTTGGCCTTGGATGTAGCTGGTAACCTCATTGCCCTTCCCCGCTCCGTGCCCAAATCTCTCCCAGTCTTGATGCATCCTGAGGTGAATGTCCTCTGACACTAATATGGTTGGCATGCGGCTGCAGTGTGTCCCCCAGGGTTCGTGTGTCGGAGGCTTGGTTCTCAGTGTGCAGTGTTGGGAGGTGGGATCTGTGAGCCGTGGAGCCTGGTAAGAGCTCCTTGGCATTAAGGTGGCTCTTATGGGACTCCTGAGCTCTCAGGACAGCAATTTGTAATACAAGCCAGCCCAACCCCTGAATTGCTCTCCTCCTTCCTGTTTTGAGATATCATCTCTTCTCGAATACGCTCCCACCCTGCCATCCACCATGCTGTGATGCAGGTACTGAAAACCAACCCTCCAACACTGAGCCAGAGCCACACTGTTTGGACTTTCATATCCTAAACTGAACTAAAAGAACCTTCCTTTAGAGAGTTATCCTGCCTCAGGTATTGCATTATAGTAACGAAAAACCAACTAATACAGGTGTGTTTTTCCTAAGGGGCCCCCTGCATTTTCTCCTGGGTTAAGCCATAGCTGAAGAGACTAAAGATCGGAGAGTTTCCTTGGGTAGAAGATCCACCTGGAGGTGGTTCCCCCTTCAGCCCTGCATGAGGCCAGGCTGCAACTTTATTTTCAACAACGCTTTTTAGGACTTTTTTTTTTTTTTTTTTTTTAAGAAGAGCTTGGGAATGAGGTAAAGGAGGTCTAAAATTTCATTGTACAAAATTAGAAAGTGTGGGATGGGCAGGCTAGAGACTGACATATTAATTAGAAATTCTAGGAACTCTTTGCTGTCTTAGCAGTACTAATTTCCTACTTAAACTAGCAGGAAAAAGCACGGGTTTTATTTTGGGCTGTCTGACTTTAGTGCCGGCGGAGCCTGAAAGAGAGCATCTGTTTTTGAGAATAGGAACCAGGCAGTGCTTGCTCCCCACTCTTTGTTTTTAAGGCTCTCTTAAATCAAGAGATGGAGAGCCATTAGGTGCCAACAAAAACCTGTTAAACCAGAAACTGTGAGTTCTGTTTTGTTTTACTGATAATGTGTCTTTTATTTTTATACAGCAACCTCCCAGCAAAAGTTCCAATAAAAAAGAGATAATGTTTATTGAGCATGTGACAATAAGCTGGGAATTCTGTTAGGTGTTTCACACACGGAATTGCTGTGTGCACTACACTAGGTGAATCGTTGCAGCCTATGAAGATGTTTTTCTAGTTTTAGAGAAAAAAAAATAAGGTTCAAAGAGGTGAAATCAGGTCACACGATTAAGCAGTAACAGACTGAGCCAGGGCTTCACTCCAGGTGGACTCAGGCCAAAGCTTAGCTCCTAACTGCTCCAGCGAACTCCACGAACTCCTCCAGGCTCAGTTAATTTGCTTCTCAGCCCTTTGAGTTTGTGGCTTTGAAAATGGAAAGCTCAGTGCACGTTTCTAAAGCAGGAAGGTAACAGAGACATGTGCTTATTATTGTTTGCTTTTCTTTCATTCCTATTAATTGTCTAACTTAGATTCTGGAGACTTCTACTAACTTGTTAAGAATGAGGCAGGAGGTTGTAGAGGCTGAGCATGGGTCTGGAGGCCACATAGACCTAGGTTCCAATTTCAGCTCTGCCACTTCCCAATGGTCCAACCTTGAGCCAGCCACTTGATCTCAGCGAACCAGTTCCCTCATCTGCAAGGAGGCTTCTATATAAACTTACCTTATACAGATGTAGGGTGGTGAGGTAGCTGGTGTGTGGTTGGCACTTAATAAATTGTAGCTATTGACTAGCATCTTGCACCACGGGCTACCATTCTTTTATACGACTCGTAACATCAGGTCTATCTGAAATACCTGGGAAAAAGCAAAATGAGAAAAACCACTGATGGACTACTGCATCGTGGTGATTATTCTTAATATTTCCCCCAGAAAACTGCATAAAAGTTATTTTATGCCTGTGTTCTATTTGGAAAGCATTATAAAACTTTGAGCAGATGACAGCGTGTGAGAGCTCGATGCTACCGAAGCACAGGGTGCTTTTCTGATAAAGATATAACTTTATTGCCCTTTATGTACTCTCTGGGTTAATACGGTAAGCAAATGGGAGATAATCTGAAATACCTTTACCACCATTTATAGTGTCAGAACACACAACTTTTCTCTCAAAATGCAAACAATTCATGGCCAGGGATGGCATTGTGTGTACATATAAAACTGTTTTTAAAACAATCAACTGTGTGGTGCTGAGAGGGATGGTGTTCTGAGGTCTTTCACCTTGGCGGAAATGAAACAGGATGTTCTTAGAGCCACTAGCCAGGTCAAAGTCTTTCTTCCTTCTTTTCTCCCTCCCTCCCTTCCTCCCTCTTTTCCTTCTCTCTCTCTCTCTCTCTCTCTCTCTCCCCCTCCCTGTCTCTCTCTCTATGCCAGCTTTTGTCACCTCCCCTGTAGGAACTTTCAGAGCAAAGGGGTGAAAAATTGTGTCCTCTAGGCTAAAAGTGACTTTAAAAGGCCTTTTTGAGGAAGAATGATCTAGCAAAGATTCCAGCAATACCTCTGGCTTACATTTCTGGGGATAACACAGTCCTGGCAGATTGAGCAAGGTCGCCGAGGCTGCAGGTAATGCTGTTAAATCTCCGTGGGATCATGGCCTTCTGTTCTTTTGAGACGCTGTCATCTTGTTGCTTCTGCAGGGGCAGAGCACCAGCTTCCCGTGTGGCACCATCTGGGGAGGTGACAGGATCAGCGAAGAATGTGCTGGCTTGGGATAGGGCTTCCAGTGCTGCATGTGCCCTGAGTTTCACCTTGTGATGCCTCTGGCCCTTGTCTACCAATATGCCACATGAGCTGGTTGGATTTCCTGCTGTCCCAGCTACCTCCCACTTCTCATTTTCTAGGGACATGTAATATAGGTATAATCATGTATCAAACTAATCAGGATGCGTTTGTGTGACTTACATCAAATATTTCCGAAATACTTTATTTTTTATAATCTCATTTTCAGCCCTACCACAAACCTGTGAGGTAGGAAACACAAATATTTTTGTTCCATCTGACATATTAGGAAACTTAGGCAAATAGAGATTAAGTTAATGGCACAGTCCAGGTCTCCTGACTCTCATTTCTGGGCTCCTCTACTAAATTAAACTGGATTAGTCTTTTGGGATAAGTGTGAAAGGGTATGCAACTGAATTCTTTGTGGAAAAGAAATAACTTGATAAATTATATTAAATTACTGTAGGAGTAGATAAAAAACAAAGTTCTATTTCCCTTGTTGAGAATTTGCCTTTGAATCCTACTGTGAAATGGATTAGAATGTTTTGTTAGGATGGGAGCAATATACAAACCCAGAAAAGGTACATCTCATATTCTTTTAAATGGGTAATTTCTCCGGGGACTTCTTTACATTCTGAAAATTCACTTTATTATTGCATCCTAAGGTTTGTGGCTTCAAATGCCATGGCTTCTGCGTCTAACTTTTATTGGTGATATTTGTGTTTATCACTTTCTACTGTCATCCTCTCCCATTCCCTTTGTTTTGTTCCATAGATAGGATTTGATTTATGAATGAGAGCTTTTTGATTCTTCAAGACATATTTTGGTGAATTGGTTCAATAACTTGTTATGGAAAAAGCAAAATCCATCAGGGATGTATTTGCCTACTTCCTCTCAAAAGAAATCTCTCCTGGAAACCCACCCACTCTGAATCCATCAGTCACGCCGCATTTCTGTATTTCATCCACATTGATTTGTTTGTTAAATTTGTCCATCAAAGGGTTCACCTTAAAAGCTAGCTTTAAGATTTCTAATATTTGGAAATTAAACAAGTGTCTTGCCCCCCGAGGTAACATGCACACTGCAATCTAGATTCAAAAGCCTTTCGACTTTGGTTCAGATGCAGAATAAACTGGTGGGTCAGTTGGAAAGAAGTCGCAAGAATGAGAAAGTCACCTGATGTAGAGAGTCCCTTTTATGTCACTCTGATGATCTCAGTCTCAAGCCAAGCCCTTCCCTTTGTTGTTTTGAGCGGTCTTATTGAGATGCTGGAGTTGAACCCGGGACCTAGGAAGCATGGTTCAAGCCAGCTGTAACCCCCCACCCCCACCCCCCGCCTGAAGCAGCAGAACTCTGGTTTCGGGGAATCTGATTTTTTGTTTGCCTCTGAGAGGTTTCACTCTATTGGCCTGACTGTCGAGGTTTAGCATCTCAAACACTGGAAGAGCTGCTGCCCAGACTCTGCCTCACTCTCCAATCCCACATTTATCACCTGATGCCTTTTGTCATGTTGCAGCCGTATCAGAAATAGACATTTTCCTGTTCCGTCTCGGCACTAACATGGAAGATTCAATGAGACAAAGGAAAAATTTTGCTTTCTGTCTGCTCTATACATTATTCATATTCAATAATCATATTCAATTGGATTCTTTTCTTCCATGTGGTAGACATACTGTATTATCTTTTCCCGCTGAAAACATCGTTTCATGAGGCTTCTTCTTTTCTACCAAGGTATTTGGCATCTGGCCTCCCATCTGGCTTCCTAGCAGAAACATCTGGAGAGCTTTGAAAAATACAGGACCTGAGTCCACAGGTCTTGGGGAGCCTCTGGGAGCTTTTGCCTACAAAGCTGCACCAGTGAGTCTTCTGACCAGCCAAACTGGGGGACCACGGCTCCAAAGCACGTGTGTCCCAGTCCCTGGGAACATCCCCGGGTTGGAAGCTTCACTAGCAGGACTCGAGGACTCAGCATTGTCAAGTGTCGGGGGATGATTTCTTACAACAGAGTGATCGAAAATAAAAGTAGTGAAGGGAAAATGAGCCTGGGGAAAGAGGCTCCAAGGAGATCAGGCATAGGCTTCCAAGAGTCCTCTCGTGCGGTCCCCCAGGAACTGCTTAATTCCTCCAGCATTGAATTGTGATAGGCCAAGAAGCTCACTAGAGACTCAGTGCCCAAGATGGTCGTCGAGGCCCCATCACCTTGGCACCCACTGCTTACCATGTACCCAAACTCCAGACTCCCTGGAGAAATCAGGTGTGCAGCATAAACCACCCTGTTCACCCAAGCAATTAGGGCACACGAAGCCACTACTAGGGAATGCACCCCAAATCCAAGTTCCCTGATGCTGGCCAGGGACCAGCCTTGAAAACAGGCTAAGGACAGGAGTCTCGGACCTCCTGCATTATCTTTTCTCTTCCTGAATAGTATATAGAAAAGAGGTAAAAGGTAACTCGATTCAAAGAATGTTAGCCAAGTTTCTGTAGTGGGTAAGAAGAGAAACCTCTGGATGAAAATGGAAATTCAGGTGGTGAAATATGAAACTCCATTCCTTGAGGATCTTCATCAGCAAACTCACTTGTCCTTAATTAAGAAGCATGCCATGAACTTGGGATGTGGACCATCCACCGCCCTGAGACCTTTTGGTGACTGGGCTCCACATAAAAAGAATAGATGGTTTTCTTGTTTTATGTCCTCAAAGACCACAACTAGATGAACCTGGAGACACTCATTCACTTGTGTGTCCTGTTCCCTTTTCCAGTTTTCCAAATGGAATTGCTTTTCCTTTAATCTCTGGAAAGGCATGATTATAAGTGGGATGAGGTGGTCAAGGCCTGCAGCACATCCAAGTCACTCAAAGCTGCAAGTTCCGTGACTCCACTTTGAGTTCCCAAAAAGAAACAATGATTTTAAAATTCAACATCTTGGGCAAAGAGGCATTTGCTTTTATGTTAGCGATACTTTGTAGGATGCTTTGATTTTTCTGTAGACACCGGCATCTCCTGCATCTACAGCCTTCCAGGATTAGCTGGTGGCATAGAGGCAACTGCTCTGAGGCAGGAGGATGGCAAGATCAACAGGGAGAGCCAACTCTTTATTCCCATGGGAAACTTCCTGGCAAAGAATCTGAGTATTTCTTTATTCAACTTGCACATTTCCTTCTCTCTAAGCAACAATATTCTACCTCAAGTTCATCTATGCATATCTGCTTTTATTCAGTTCACTGATTCAGATGATTAGTGGGACAGCACGTACCTTGTACAAAACCCTTCTTTAACCTAACAATGACAGACTCACTCAGACATTTTTGTCAAGGTGCAAAAGCTCCTTCTTATTGGACTTGTTTTCTATGAGTTTAATAATTTCTTCCATTTCTCTCTTTTTTCCATTTCTGTACATTCTTCTTAAAAATGTGAACCAAAATTGGACTTTCTGATTTTCAACACAAACGTACTCTGTTATATACCTAAATTTTTAAAAAATGTTGGCAATTATATGTAATTTAATATGTATTAAAACTAAAAATAGGTGAAACAAATACTGAAAATTTTCTAAGTCATGGGTATAACGTGTAAATTACCTTGATCATGTATTAAGTGTAATTCCCTGCTTTTTGAGTTAATTTTTTAAAATGTGAATGTTTTAAGAAGCAAGACTCTTTGGCAGTGAACATGTTGTGGACAGGTGAGCCACTGTGGGCCAGAAGCAAGGCTGAGCTGCTCTGCATATTGTAAAATGGTGCACGCCATTGAGGAAGGATCTCATCTCCATCCTGGATGCCAATCACCAATACCTGCAAGCCACTACGTTTGCCTGGCCCAGAAAGCCCACACAGAGCTTTCCTTTTACAGTTAACTCTTCCCGAGTTGCCTGTTCATCATCAGCTTGTGGTCTACTGTAATCTCAGGCTCTTTTCCATTACGGTCATTTTCCATTTCTCCCTCACTTTCATTTGAAACCAACCTGCTGTCATTTACTTGTTAGTAAATGCCTCCTTTGTCTATCCAACAACCTATGTTGAGACTTTTGCTATTCTCAATATCAGGGTAATGAAAATGTTTATTTTCGTGACTTAGAATATTCCTGACCTCACCTAGTTTCATGTCCTTGAAAATTTGATGAGATGAGTCTTGATATTTTCACCCAAGAAATAAATACTTTGTACAAAGTGCTCTGGAAGGATAGTATATGTGGACAGATCTAGAAAATTAAGAGCTTTTACTGAGAACTATGTAAGCACAGAGTGATAAAAAAACCTAAGGCATATTCTCAAGCCAAACTATCATTCAACAAAAACGTAAGAGAATTGCCAAATAATAAAGAAGGCTTAAAAGAGAATCTGTGGTATTTTTTGAGGGTTGGACCTTTCAGCATTGCCAGGCCCACAGGCTTAATAGCAATCCAAGTGTCACTATGCTGTGACATAAAAGAAAAACCCCTGGTGTGTCATCAGATCTTACCATTTCTTGTGTAGGAAATAATTGAGATAGATAGATAGATAGACAGATAGATAGATAGAGAGGTGTATTTGTGTGCTGTCTAGGCAGGAGGACCACGAGGGTGGAATAGGCGGGCCCCTGATTTTCCACTACCATGTACTTCTGAGACCTTAGAGTGGGACCTTAGAGCACATTCTGTAGAGGACCACTTGATCTGGTGGGTAGTCAATATGGTGCATTTATTTCACAGTTTCACATATTTACAGTTGTTCTTATATCATAGCTTAAATGGGGCTTTGGAGCAGAATTATTTTTAAACCTTTTTTTAAAAAATGTCACAAATATGATAGATAGAGCCAGTCAACCACCCTCCACCTCTTTCACCCCACCCTCCACCCATTAGAAACATTTTGTTAAAGGTTCAGGTGATCAGACCCCTAGAAAATGAACTGTGGGTATAGTGTCTTAATGGCAAAAGGAGTGAGCTCTCAGGGGTACAGGAAGTGGAGGAAGAGAAACGGTTTTCTAGAGCCGCGGTGGGTTTCTGAAAGGAAGGAAAAGCTGTGCATTTGTTAGAAAACAAAGCTAAAGAACTGAAGAAGGCGATGTCCTCTAAATCAATGGGAGGCTTCACCTGGCACACCTGCAAGCGCTACTTAGGTGCTGTTGGCTGGACTGGCTGAGGAGCAGAGGCCGAGGCCCTGGTGTGAGGGTGAGGTCGGCTGGACATGGAGAAGACAGCTCACTTGCAGCCTGCACATAGGTTCTGGAACATGTCCTGTGGTGATTGAGAACATTCAGGGCCCAGGGCCAGCATCCTCCTACTCCTTCAGGGTAAGCCACTCAAAGTAGGACAGCTAAAAGGATCAGGGATCTGAGCAAGGCCAAGTCTACTTGAGCTAAGCCGCTTGCAGCTGGGTAATGTGGCTTGTTATCTAATAGGCATCATTCCTGGTCATTGGAGCCCAGGGATGGACGCTCCTCTTGGAAGGATGCAGGGGATCTGCCTCTGGCAAAGTAGTGCTCACTGTTGCTATCAGAAGTGATAGAACACCAGAGGGCGCTCTGACGGGGTCCACCTGGTACTTTTACTGCCTCACCAGGATGTGAGTAATGGTGATTCTGCAAGTCTTCATGGCAAGAGTCCATGTTAAGACTCCTCAAATGAGTTTAGAAAATGCTTCCATTTCCATCTCTGATGTAGGAAAAGGGCTTCTGCAGTGTTTGGGACCGATGTGCACTGAGAGTAAAACGGTAAGACACATAAAATGGGGGAATGAAGACCCAAAGTCTTCTAGTCTGGGGAATCCATGATCTTTTAGAAACAAGGTATTTATATTTTATATTATTGATCCACTAACTTTCTATTCACTTAACATCTGATTTTTCAATGAGAGGACGTATTAGAATTTGGAAACGATTCTGCTGTAATGCTAAACAATTCTCATTATTAAAAACTGACTCTACTCTTGAGTTAGGGCAGTGACTACCAGTGAATTGACATAAGCCCACATTTCATTTTAATCAAAAACTTGAAAACATTACTCCCTAAATAGGCAGCAATGTATTTTATAAGCACCCACAGAGGTTTAATACATAGTTTGCATGGTTAATTCAGAAACAACCCCCAACACTTGAGGGTTACTTGATATATGCGACCATCTTCTTCTCATGGGATATGAGGTAAATTCAGACCAGGGAGCCACTGGGTACACGGTCAGCCCTGGGCTCCATGGGGCTTCATAAAAGTGAAAGAGGTACAGGCTGATGTTTCCATTACAAAACCTGTAATGTTTGGACTGCGACACAACTTAGAATTTTTAACAGCTGAGAACTCATCGTTTGAACAGAAATAAGTGTCATTTTAGCCACTTTTGGCACCACTGTGCTAGAGAGCACGTTTGGCCTAGAATTCCATTGACATCATGACCTTGTTCTGCTGGAGACCTATGGCAAACACAAAGTTCAAGGCTGTCTCAGAAGTATAGGTAGTATGCCCAGTAGAAAACATTGGCTAGCATAAAAACCAAAGGGAACAGTAGTTTGGAATATCGATCAACATTGCTGGGGTTTTGAATTGTGAAATAATCCACAATCCTGCCCATCTTTTCTCGGAAGACGAACTTGAACTTGTCGCTGGTTTTCATTGTCATGTTGCTGTAGTCAACATTGTCACCCGAGATTTCAATGGTGGCAAAGCTGATCTTCCGCTTAAAGCTGGAGAGGGAGCTGTTGATGATGTTAGTGATGTTGACTTCTTCCACCTCCTTCGCCGTCCCCTAGTTCACAAACCATGCCGTTAGCTTGGAAGACTTGATTCAGCAAAGAAATAAGTGGGCAGTAAACTAATGAGAAGTTTAGAGGCCTAAGTGTTGAGTAATTAAGTTTAACAGAGACTTGCAGCCCTGCTGTCCTGTTTGTGGGCACCTACCTGTGGGTCCCCAGCCTGCATGACGAACAACCATCACCCTCCCTAGATCCACAGGGCAGAGTGCCAGATACCAGCTGCGCAGGCTGTAAAGTCAGCAGACCTGGGTTTAGATCCCACTCAGCCTCCTACTCTTGTGGACATCTAGTCACCTTAATCTCTCTTAGACTTCATTTACTTGCCTGCAAAATGGGTCATGATATAAATAGCTACCGTGGGAGCTGATGGGGAGATTAAGTGGAATAAATCATGTGAAGTATTTAGCAAGTATTTGGTGAAATTCTATTATTTTCCAGGGAGAAGGAATTAGTGGTTATGGGAGATAATAGAAATCAGCCGTGTCCTGAGGTCTATGCCACACAAAAGTGGAAACTTTGATGCTCCCCTTGCAGTTGCAGAGGGTTGGTGTTCTCTAGCAGGTGGGCGTGCCCAGGCTGCGGGGAATGTAATGCAGTCAGACAGAATGTGGTTTAGATTTGGGGACAGGCTATTTATTAGGAGTAGGGTCCTGGATGAGTCACCTTGCCTCTCTGGCAGGTTTCTCTATAGTAAAATAAGGACAATAATGGTACTATTTCACTGGGTTGTTGGGTGGACTAGAAGCTGTTGATAGGTGTTTAGCATACAGCAAGTACTCAATAGCGCATCTATTATTACACACTCAGGAAAATAAGAGCATCTGGTGCTTTGGTAGAGGATCTCAGTCACATTCCAACCCCCCTTTTACCAATCTAGAAAACTAGACACTTGGTGGGTAATTAGACCCCTTTCCTGTCCCTTCAGGGAGCCTGCAGGGAGCAGAATGAATGAAACCCACATTCTTCTTTGGCTGGCTCAGTGCGTAGACTTCTTTGCCTGTGTCACTTGGACAATGTGGCTTTGTGGAGTGCTGCTGGCAATAGCAGGACACAAGGGGAGCCCCTTCTGCCCCTTCTAATGATGCCTCATCTGCTCACTGTTGGACTTAGCGCAGTCTGGCCCATTGCCAAAGGCAGGTATGTCTTCTGAATTGGATCCTACTATTTTCTTTCTTATTCCTATTGGCCTATTAAAAGATGGTAGGATCGATTCAATTTGGCTTCCAAATGACCCAAGGGTTCCTCGGGGCTGTAAAGAGTAATAGCCAAGAGCGAGGCCCAATGCCCACGGCCAGCAGGACAGAGGGACAGGGCCAGGCTTAGAAGCCCCAGATCTAGATCGAAATCCCCCCTCTACCTCTTACTCTCTGTGTCCCTGAGATAAACCTTCTTGTCCCTCAGATTCCACAACTGAAAAATGGAGATAAAACCTTGTTGGTGGTTAGGAACATTTAAAATGATATGATATTTCCTGAAGGTTTGGATCTGGTGCATGTAAGTACTTAAATAATAATAATCATCATTATTTTTCAGATAACTGGACCCTGATGTTCCGCTGCTAAATAAAAAAAAAAAATAACAATCTTTTCCAATTAGCAGAAAAATGTGCTAATCAAGAAATTTGTCTCAATTTAATTTTTCCATAAACCACTACTTGTATAATTTGAAAATGTAAGAATGCAACAAAGAATTAAATAGTACCTACATATTAACCTGAAACTTGTAAACAACTGATCAAGTGTGGTTGGAAATTAGATTTTTCATGGATTCCTGTTCTTGTAATTGTATGTTGCTTATGGATGAGAATCATTTTCTGCTGGAATTAAATGTCCTCATATCTCATTGCATTTGGTAAAAGGGATGACCTTTTTCAAGGGGCCCCATGACTTCCAGATGTGCCCACATTGGAAGGATGGGACTTACTGGAACCAAGCAAGTCACTGGGTGACAGACACTAGAACCAGCTCACCTCTACAGGGCAGCCCATGGCAAAGTGACAGAGCACCCACAGGGGCCTCAGGATTCTTACCCTGTCCTTGGCTTCCATCTGCTGCAGGGAGCTGTAGTGAGCAATAGCGTACTCCACCAAGGCCCCAAACACAAAGCTAAAGCAGATCCCCAGGTACACGTCGATGGCTTTGATGAAGCAGTTGGTGTTGGGAAGAGACGTGCGGGACCCGATCATCAGTGTGGTCATTGATAACACAGTGGTCACTCCTGGGAAAAGAGCAAAAAATATTTCCAAGATGGCAGCCAGTGGACTTTCCTCTGTTACCTAGCGGAGGGTCTCCACTCAGGGGTCAGCCAGGCGAGGACAGGACT
This sequence comes from Marmota marmota marmota, assembly GCF_001458135.2. NCBI lineage: Eukaryota > Metazoa > Chordata > Mammalia > Rodentia > Sciuridae > Marmota > Marmota marmota. The sequence continues at coordinate 4,321,567 of NW_025999869.1, forward strand.
CAGAAACGGAGCAGATCTCATTCTGAAAAACCTGTGACCTTGTGGACCTGGGTTAATTTGCCCATTTTGCACAGAAATGAGCAATGTGGTTTGCTAAACCATTTCCTTCCACAACATCACCGACAGGGGTCACCTGATCACAATTTCCCCTCATCTGTCACTTTAACGAATTTAAAATTGCACTGCTTCTAAAGTAGTCGCTGTCTCTTTCTGTAAAAGACTCTCAAGGAGCCAGCTGTTGGATTGCCCTGGGAATACCAATGAGGACAGTGACGGAAGGGGAAAAACGTACGCGGTGACCCAGTTCTTAGAAACTTACCGATGCAGGTTCTTGCAGGGACAGAATCCAGGGAGATCCAAAATGAAACCCAGGACAGCACCACCAGGAAAGTGGAGGGAACATAGGTTTCCAGAATGAAGTACAGGACATTCCTCCGCAGCTCAAATTGCAAGACCAACCGGGTGTAATTTCCTGATGGGGTCAATAAGAGACAAGAAATCGTGTCTGCTCACATGGCGGAGCAGAGTCCCCATGGGACGGTTGACTGAACCATATTCACATGAAGCCCCCTGTTATTCACGAAAGCCTGGCTCATGTCGAACTGCCATGGTCCCCACAACACCTGGGTATTTTTGCACGGAGTGGGACTCCCAGGGCTGCTGGCACTGTGCATTGCAAGTTCCGCTTGGGCTTTTCTCCGTCATCTGACTCTTACACTGTTGTGACCCCCGGTGTCCTTGACATCTCCTCACTAGACTGTGAGCCCCCAGCATGCAAACCCTGCATCTTTCAGTTCTGTGCTTACAAAGAAGTTGTTGGATAAGCACCTCCTCAGGGTTACCTGAGACTGTCCACTTCTCAACATTCCCACTGGGTAGACCTAATAGACCCATTCAATGGCATTTAATTTTTGATGTTTCAGCGGTATCCTGGATTTACTGTACTTTAGGAAACTATCACACCCTAGACGTGGGGGATACGAGCAATGAGCGCTATTGCTGATCGAATTCTGAGCAGGAGAGAGGACCTTGGGGCGTACAGCATGTGCCGCGGGTTGGAGAAGCAGGTGCTTCTGTGAAGGGAAGGTCATTGCAGCCGACCGGGCAGCAGTGGCCGGTGCCGGGCTGGGGAAGGGTGGAGAGGTTGTGCCCCGGGAACAGAAGTCTGGCTCAGACTAGAGTAGGGAGAAAACAGGAGAGTTGAGGGGACAGCTCAAGTTCCTGCCACCCCAAGGTAAATCCTGGATTTAAAATTATACCATAAATCAGCTAATGAGCAAGTGATGAGAAAGTGGCAGACACTCATAATCAAACCCCGTCTTGAGAAAATCCGTTTCAGTCCTGTGCGAGGAATAGGTGCAGACCCTCTACCCTCCACCCCTTCTGCCCCTCTGAGGGGTTTTTGGACCCTGAAGGAGTGAAGTGGAGAAGAGAGGAGACTTCTGACTCAGAGTGCAACCCGCCACTTCTGTTCGGTTATTTTTATTTTGTACGATTTGTCACACGAGTTACCTGTCTCCTGCTGGGACCTGGTGACTAAGGTGAAGTAGCGTTGTATGGTATACTGAGCAAGCCGCAGGTTTTCCAGCCCTCGCACGGAATCGTTCCCTCTCAGCCAGGTGAACTCCACGTCATTTCCATCATAGCCCCCTGCCAATAAACAGAGCCCTGATCAGTGCAAGGGCACCGACGGTACTGGTCTGGAAAATGCTATGACATGGAAACAGTTTGTACTCCATCCTGATGGTAGTGGGCTCAAGGATGATTCCAGGCAAGACCTCTCACGTGCCACAGCAGTGCCTGCTCAGAGTGACATCACCTACTAGGACCATGCGCCATCCATTGAGAACTGGTCCTATGGTAAGCAGGGTCTAAACCTGGATGATGAGCCTTAGATATGGCCTCCTTCAGAGGCCAGCCTCAGCAACTTAGCAAGACTTTGTCTCAAAATGAAAAATAAAAAGGGCTGAGGATGTAGCTCAGTGGCCGAGGGCCCCTGGCTCCAATCCCCAGTAAGCAGCGGCCTCCTTCCTCACGGAAATACCATACCCATCAACACCCAGAGGCCTGTGCTGCACTGCTTCCCAGGGCAGTCTAAGTAAGTGCCGATGGGTCTTCAGAGACTTCAGAACTGGTCTTTCATATCGCATTGGTGGAAATGCGAAAACCGAAACAAGAATCCTGCAGCCAGCCACTTCAGTGATGCTTGTCACCATGTGAGTTTGATAATCTCAAAGCTGTTTTATTAACTTAGCCAATAATTGTCATCCTGGACCCACTTGGTCTCTAATGTTCTCACAAACTTGTAGTCATTTCTGTGTTTCTTCAATAAGTATTATGTATTACTCAATAAGTATTCTGTCTCAGAATTAAGGAGCTATGTTTTGCTCAATTTATACATAAAAGCTCTCAGATTCAGAGAGGTTGCCTAACTTTCTCCTGATAACAAAGCAAGCAAGAAATAAAGCCTGCATTGAACTTTAGGAAAGTTTCATCTCAAAGCCCTTGGATGATAATGATGATAATTATAATATGTCATTTAATTTAGTAAACATTACTAAATGCCTTACAACATCATCATCTCATTTAATCCTCAAAATATCTCTTTGGAAATATATCTGAATGAATAATAAGCACACAAAAAATACCCAACATTATAGGTCATTAGGAAAATGCAAATCAAAACCACAATAAGATGCTACTTCATACTCATTAGAGTAACTACAATAAAAAAGACAGATAACAAAGTGAGGACATAGAGAAATTGGAACTGCACTGGTGGGAATGTAAAATGGTATAACCACTTTGGAAAAAGGTTTGGCAGTTTCTTGAAAACTTAAATATGTTTTTACCATTTGACCCATATTTCACACCAAGGTATCCGGTCAAGAGAAATAAAATCTTATTTATACAAACACTAGCACACAACTGTTCAGAGCAGCATTACCCACAATAGCCAAATGTTTGTCGACTGATGAATAAATAAATTAACTGTGATACGTATACACGTACATCTCCATACAAAGGAACATTACCTGGCAATGAAAAAGAATGAAGTGCTAATAACACACTGTGACGCCTATGAACCTCAAAACTGTTCTGCTAAGTGGAAAAAAAACAAATGCAAAAGAGCATATACTATATTGATTTCCATTTGTATGAAATATTCAGAAAAGACAAATTCATACAGACAGAAAGTAGATTCATGGTGCCTGGGAGCTGGTGGTGGAAGGAGGGGTGATTGCAGATAAGCCAAGGGAACTCTGTGGGGTCGGGGAAACGCAATATGGCAATGGTCACACAACTTGGTAATTTTACTAAAACTGTGGAATTCTATACTTAACCCCTGTAAACTTTAGGGTATGTAAATTATACCATAATAAACCTATTGAAGTGGCTGGGGTTGTGGCTCAGAGATAGAGTGCTCGCCTAGCACGTGCGAGGTGCTGGGTTCAATGTCAGTACAACATAAAAATAAATAAATAAAATAAAGGCATTGTGTCCAACTACTATCTATCTATCTATCTATCTATCTATCTATCTATTGAAAACCAAATCATTGAGCCAGACACTATTACTTTCCCACTTCACTGATAAGTAAACTGAGGTCTAGAGAGTTTCATTACCCAAAACCAAATGGCTAGGGATGGGAAAAGTCCAGGGATTCCAGTACCTATGATCTTAAACACAAAAATATATTGCCTTTATTTTCCCCACATTTTTATTGGTGCATTACAGTTGCACATAATGATGGGATTTGTTGTTACATATTTGTACATGCACACAATATATTGTCTTCATTTTCTTTTCTTTTTCTTTTTTGGTTCCAGGGATTGAGCCCAAGGGAGTTTAACCACTGAGTAATGTCCCAGCCTTTTTAAACGTTTTTTTTTTTTTTTAAATTTTGAGATAGGGTGTTGCTAAGTTGCTTAGGGCCTACGTGGCTGAGGCTGGCTTTGAACTTGCACTCCTCCTGCCTCAGCATATAAGCTGCTGGGGTTACAGGCATCGTGTGCCACATGCCCAGCCATTGCCTTCATTTTCAAAGGCTGCTAGGAAATATGGAGTTAGTGCTGGGACAAATATTTTGAAAAGAATCTGCTTCTGGTAACCAATATCTAGTAGGGGTGGTCTCCTCCTCCATAATGCACCAGCTCTTTAAAGATTTTCAGGTAAAAATTGTCTGTGGGCTTTCCTTTGGAAGCATCCAAAGTTCACTTTGGCACTGAAGTGAGCTGTCCAAATTGCTTGGGATCCCAAAGAACTAAAGAATCTATAAAAACCAAGAGTGCAGTTACCTACTTGGACACTTTGCTTTTGCAACTAGTAAAAGCACAATTGTTACATTAACACACACACACACAAACACACACACACACACACACCCCTGTCCCTGAGTGACTATGGGGAATGTGGGATGGTATCAATTCATTTTTCGTGATGGCATGCAACAAAAACCCTGAGTGAGGTTTCTGTACCCAGATAACTGCTTAATAAACATGCAGCGAAACCTTCCCCTGCTCGCTGGGGACAGTATTTGTGCAAACAGAACGTGAAGTTTCCAGCGGAATATTGCTCTTGGGATTTGAGATGAGCCCAGCCACGACACATGGAGGGCAATTACTTGTTTCATGTGGGACTCAGATGAGTTCTCTTTTGATAACCCCAAGTTTTATTCTGCTACCAAACAGCTGCATTGCTTCAGGAAGATTCTACATGCATTTAATGAATAAGATAATTAATCTGAGTCTTTAATTAAATGTCTACTTTTGAAAAATGGCTTCTACCTCACCATGGGTGGACTTTCCTGATGCTGCCCACTGTGTTCTTAGGTACAGAGGGCCCATTTGTCTCCAGAGCCTGTCCGCAGTCCCCTCCACACTACAAGCCAGGCTTAGCTGCCTTAACAAGTCCTATCTGTGGTACTCTTTTCCCCGCAGGTGACAAGTTTGGTGAGCATTTTAGAGTGGCTTATTAACAATGGAGATTGTTTAACAGTGCCAGGGAATTCATTTGACACACATCACTTAAGAGTAAACCTTCATTTCTCATCATAAGCAAATCCCCAGGTTGCAATTTAGATGCCCGTTTAGCTGGCATTATTATGTTAAACTTTACATATAGCAAGTAAGTTCTTTGAAAAGTTGGAAGCAGTTGTGTGATAAATATTAACGGATTGCTTTGCATGTTGACCCTTTTTTTCAACGCTAGGGATAGAACCCAGGGCCTTGAATGTGCTAGGCAAGCACTCTACCCGCAGGCCACGCCCCAGCCACGCCCCAGCCACACTCCAGACACGCCTAGCCAGAGCCATGCCAGCCCCCACTTGGCCCTGCTAACCTCTGCTATGTTCCCTCTTGCTCTTGTGCCTTGGCAGACGCTGTGTCCCACTCCTCGTCCCCTGGGCCAGCTTCAACAGATCCCTCATGTCTGATTTCAAGTGATATCTCCTCTAGAACACCTCGAACTCCTCCAGGCTCCACAGTGCCATTACTTCTTATTGTCACCATCTAGTCTCTGTAATTATTTTAAGTCCTGCTCTCCATGAGAGGACAGACTGAAGGCTGGCACATCATTTCATCTTTGTATTGCAAACATCTACCTCACTATCTGGCACAGAAGTCATTTAGTTGTTGAGTGGAAGAAGCAAAGGCATTTAAATGAGGGCTGACAGGGGAACTCAACCAGCACTCCAGACTCGCTGGAGACATTAGTGGGAAAATATGCAGAACTAAAGTATTAGAAAGAGTCAAAATATTTTCCTTAGGACACAGAGGAAAAGAAAAACAGTGGCCCTCGTCCTAAGTAATGGAAAGGAGCTAGCAGAGGAATATTGGAGTCCTGTGTGACAATTGTGTCGTAATTCAGTTTAACATTCTGGCAGGATTTGGGGAATCCAAAATAAGCATCGTGTGGTTACTCAGTTTGGGGAAAATAATGATAATAAATGGGCACTAGAGAAACTGGAAAGGAGTTATTAAAAGCTTTTCATTATCCCCATATTACTGTTTTAAAATCACTTTATGGTACACTCAGAAAAAATCTATAGCTTATATCATGAATGAGCCACAGGAACAAAATCCCTGTTGACCTTCTAGTCCAGTGGCAGGAATGTATGAAATGTTTCTTGGTCAAGGAGGCCCAGGGCAATAGCACATCAAGGTCACACACACTGGTTACCTCCTCTCAGGAGTCTTTCCCTCTAGCTTCTCTACTTCCTCTGCAGTGAAGAGGGAGTTTTGCTAGTGACCACAGTGCTTTTGCACCAGAAAAAAATAAAAGGAGAAAAAAAAGAAAGCTTTTGAGGCTTTCTAGAAACTAGAGGGTTATGTGCTGACAAATGGAAAGGGTGTTGGTAGAAGGTTGTCATTGGTATCTGTAGGGACCCATGGTTGATTGAATTTTGGTAGACTGACAGTGGGGATGTGGGGGTAAAGATCATGGCCAAGGGGGATTCAAAAGGAACTCACCCAGCACCACAGACACTTTGAGGATGAGCAGCCAGATAGATGGTATAAATAAAAAGTTAAGAGTTAAACTATCAGGTGTTAGTGTAGACCCATTTTTATCAAGATGTTCTCTATAAAGTAGAGATACTCATGAAACAAGTGAGTCATATTCTGTGGTTACACAATTCTGGGAAATATTACTGCTCCTTCTTGGAATTTCACCTGGAATTTGCTCATTAGGGGCTCTTGGAAGCTCTGCAGCAAGGCAGACTGTCAGTATTTGTGGCTTTGTGGGCCCTTGGGTCTCTGTCATAAAGACTCGACTCTGCTGTCCCAGTGTAACGGCAGCCACAGGTGACACATAAATGAGTGGGCAGGGCTTCCCCATTAACCTTGATTAACAGAAGAGATGATGGGCTGAGTTGGCACATGGAGGAGGCTTGGGGGTCCCTGGTTTAGGCCATGAATCCCACCAAAGCATTCCCTTCCTTTGTCTCTTTGGTAATAATGCATAATAATAATAATGCACAATAATAATCCCCAAAAGATGTGATGTTAGAAGGTTTTTCTTTGAGAAGAACCTAAATCCATTTGGAAGGATAGTCAGAAGGACTGAATCCATTGTGAATCAACACCAGAAAAAGAAGGATCACTGGGTAGGGGACACTGAATTCCAGATCCAGGTCACCCAGGAATGGGGCCTATGGGCGTGGCCACTCACAGCTCTCCAGCTGCAGCTTGCACGTCTGCGTGTCCATGGGGTACTTGGACAGGTCCATGTTGCATGCCACAGTCGTTGTGATTCTAAGAAAGAAAAAACGAGTTCAGAAGAGTGTTCCGAGGACTTTCACTTGGGCTCCTGCAGGGATCATGTGGCGTGGAGACCCATCCCCCCAAATTTTTGAGGTTTCCTGTGCTCTTTGTATGTTCAACAACACCCATGAGACTAAGAGAAGCTGGGTCCAGAGTGGGGGAGTTGGCAGGCTAGCCACTCAGAGGCCAGCCAGCCAGCATATCACAGAGCAGACTCACGGCTGGCTGGTTTAAGATGTCTTCCTTTCAGTTTTTCAATGTGTCTACCTGTGCAAGGTCATGACAGTGATCACGGGGCTTGCTCAGGCTCAGGTGGCTCTGAGTGGCAGAGTTGGAACTGGAGCCCTGGTCTCCTGGCTTCTTGATGGGATCAGGATGCAGAGGGAGTGGAGGGTACCTGGCTCAGTGGCTCTCGGGGCTCAACACCCAGGGATGGTCAGCTCAGTGTCAGAGAAGCCCTTGTGGTGGAGATTTCAATCTACAGGACTTTTTTTTCAAGAGTCACATATTTTCACTTGGCTTCCTTATTTATTAAGGACAGTGAGAGGTGCTCTAGGAAGCAGAGGTCACCACAGCACAGTGCCCACCTTGAGGATCCCACGCTCCCCTAAAGGGAGACAGAATAACAACGACCATTCATCCAGTGCTTGCTGAGTTCTCTGCTTGCGTTCAGCCCTTTGAGCCTCTGGGAGGTAGGAAATACTATTATTCTCATTTTGATGCTAAGGAACCTGAGGCTCAGAGGGTCACGTAACTTGCCTATGGCTACAGAGCTGCCCAGGACAGAGCAGGGATTGTACCCAAGTCTTTATGACTCCAGTGCCAGGCTACAAACCATTACCTACTGTTCATAATCCTTACCCCAAACTGATTGTGCTGCTCTCTTGCAGACAGACACATAAGATAAGCACACATGTGCAGTGGGGACACAGGGAAGGGTACATTAGTGTCAATTGGAGTTGGGGTCAAGAGAGAGGTCTAGTTAGGTTTCTTGAAAGAGGAGTTGAGGTTTGGATTGGTCTTTGCAAAATTCGGGGCTGCTGAGCTGTGTGCAGAAGTCCTGTTAATGGCTAGCTCAGTCTTTGCTTTATAACTTGAGACTCTTACTCTGTATTAAAGATCAGTGTCTTCGATATTTGGTCCTGGCCTCCACCCCCAGGCCTCGGGGAGCCTATTGTGCATGATCCTTGTACCTCGTTTACACAGGACGAGCCCTCGCTACAGCATGTAGAGACCTCCTTTCCTGTTCTAGCCCTCAGGCTCCATGAGCGATTGGGTGGAAGGAATTTTAGGCCTCTAGAGTTGGGGAGTACGCATGGAGAGCCCAAGAATGCAGGTGACAGAGGCTTGGTGGCACTGAGCCTTGATTCTGTGCAAATATGACTCAGACCAGCACTGTCACCTTCTGGAGCAACCTTGCTCCACCGAGTCCCATGAAGGGTCCCATGCACCTCGCTGCCCTTGTCATTTCCTTCACACTTTAGGACTCAGCCCAGAATCTTGTGAGAGCTTCTCCTAACATCACCCCCAAACCACTAACCTACTCCCCACCTTGGGCCCCAGCACTGGGGGATGCGTCTGTTTCCAGTGTCCTTGAAGACAGGCTGTGTCCTGTCCAGCTCTGCTCCCTCGTATCCAGTGCAGGGCTTGGCACAGAGCAGGTGCTCTGTAGATGCTGAGGAGCCACAGTGGATGAGAGAGGGCCCACTGTTATGGGGAAGGCTCTAGGAGGGCAGGAGCATGGCAGAACGGCCTAAGATCATCTGAGTCTTCTTCCAGGTGCTTTGCCTCCCAGCCCCAGTGCCAGCTCACCTGAGCGCATACAGGACTGTGCCATTGGAGAAGAGGCGGATGAGTCTGTTTCCCACAGTGACTTCGTGGAGGAAGGACTTCTTGGACTCCACAATGTAGGTGTCAGGCACCCAGAGGAACTCCACCAGTCGGGCGTCCAGAGTGAAGCTCTTGTTGCCTTCAAACACCAGCCGCGGGTCTGTCCAGCGCTGTCGGAGGTATATGGTGGCCGTGTAGTCCTGAGGGGGAAGCAGCGCACGGAGATGGGTGAGTGAACGGGGTGGGGGGGCAGTGAACCCTCCAGAGCAGATCACGAGGGTCACGTGTTACCCTCCCACTTCCATTTAGAGCAAGTGCGCAGACCTGGGTGGAGAAGTTGTGTGTCACCTGCAGCAGTGAGAGAAAACACTGTGCTGTTAATTCTAGATGACGACTCTCCTACCAGCAGGGAGTCCCGGTCCAGGGCCTTGACCTCCCTGGCCCAAAAGCTTGCATTTCCCGAGATCAAATGGCTAAGGATTTTGGTGGGCAAAGTGCTTAGGTTGTCCGAGATTGACCTGGCTGCCCAGTGACCTCTTGGCAAACCTCCCCCAGTGTGACCCAGTCTTTCAGGTGATCTCTTAGATAAGAGGGCCTGCAGAGGCGGTCATTAGATGGTGGCTTTCCTGTGTCCCCATCTCTGAAGCGCTGTGTGATGTCCAGGCTTCCCACAGCACTTTTATTCTTTTTTTTCCATTTTTTTTTTATCCCTCACTAAATGTGCCTTCTTCACTCACTGGTTTCTTTCCTCCTGGCCTTTGAATCCACTTTCTTTCTGAGACTGAGAAACCCTGTTCTCCCAGTTTCCCACTATCTTGAATCTGGGTCTAGGTCTCTAGCTTCTGCGATTCCAAGTGGAGAAGGGCAGTGCTTCCTCCCCTTCTGTCTTGGAGTAGCTGGAAAGCATATGCCCAAGACACTCGAGGCCAGGGAGCCTTGGGTGAAATGGAGGGGAACGGTGCTTACCATGTTACTCTCGGAAATACTAGAGATGCTTGCGATGTCCAGAGTCAGCGCTATCTGAACTGGTTCTTCTAAGGATGGAGAAAAATCCAGAAAAACTTAGTAGAAACACACAATATGTCCTTCTCCCCTACCCATCCATTTCACCCCCGTTGGACTACACAGCCACCCTCTGCATTGGTGCATTGGAAAAACAAAACTATTAAAAATTGCAAAAGTAACACTTGCTTGTTAGAAAAATTTGAAAAATCTTAAACTATGACAAGGCTAATTTCTATCTTACTCCTTCTCAGGAGCAACCGCTGTGTATAGTGCATCTCCCTTTGTATGAAAAATATGCGTAAGTGAATTGTTATCTTACTACATATGGGACATTGCTCCATTACTTTAAAAGGCATAGTGATAAAGCATTTGCTACTTCTCAGATGGAGGATTTTTCCTGTGTTGCTTGCAAGGGACTAATCATGTAGAATGTGACAGACTTGGTAGTCTGGGTGGAGACCACTGTCCTCCCTTCTCTTCATCGAACTAGACTTACCACCAGATGGCATTCATCTTGCCCCCTCATAGCTGAGCTCCTGCTGATGTCCTAACACTTTCTCCTCTTCCTCTACTCTCCAGGAACCCTAAACTACTTAGAGTTCCAGAACCTTCTGCACTTTGTCCTGTGCACAGACTCTGTTAGGCCTCAATTCTGGAGAGCTGGCAGATGAATCCAACTCCAGAGAGAACTGTTCATAGCTCCCAAGACTGCAGGCTCCCAGCCACTGTCTCAGGAGCCAGGCCAGGCCAAGCCAGACTACTTCTCCTGAGACCACAGATGTGGGAAAAAAACCCCGAGTCTGAACCATGTGAGTTCTCAGCTCCACCACATCCCAGCTCTGAGATTTGAGAAAAGTTACCGAATCTTCTCGTGCGGCAGTGCTGTCACCTGCAAGTTGGGCTGATGCTAATGATATCCTAGGGTCATGGAGAGGGTTAAATGAGGTCGGGGGTATGGCAGTGTCTTTGCCGAGTTTCAGTAAGAGGGAATGTATGTGAAGTGCCTGCCCATCACCTGCAGAAGGTGCTCAGACACGGTTACCTATTGCGGGTCTTGCTCATCATGTTATAATAGCTGCCGTCAGAGGCATTTCCCTTTCCTCCTCTCTCTTCCCCAATCCTAGCCAATTTGAGAGGAGAAAAGAACCTTTGCTCACTAGGTTAATAGATGCATTCACTTGCAATAAATAACTGGGAGAGCCCCAGGGGACTGTAGCAATGCATTAACTGGCAGAAGAGAGGTGGAATTCAAAAGAAGCTTGAAAACGTCTCATCCAAAGGAATCAGACAAAGCAGCTTAATTATTAATCTAAGAAAACCAAGACATCGAATGGAGGTGGGAGTTTGGAAATGGAGTTTTAGAACCAATGCAATTGAAAGATACTTGAGTATTAATACTTGGTGGGAAAAGAGAGATCTTTGAGGGCAGATCCTGGAAGGTGCTTTCTGAAAGGGCGGGGTATAGAGTGGCTTCCTGCCCCTCTGGACAGCAAAGCACAGCATCAAGAAGAGGATCCTGGAGTCAGGGAGAAGGGTTTGAATCCCATGCTGGTCCCTTAACAGCCTTGCAACCTTGAGCAAATTGCTAGATCTTTCTGTGCTAGTTCACATAGAGGTACTAGTGCTGCTGTGGTTTGTCCCCTCTTGTTGTGGTTTGGATATGAGGTTTCCCCCAGAAGCTCCTATGTTAATTCAGGTATGTCTGGAGGTGCAGTGATTGGCTTCTGAGAGCTGTGATCGGTCCATTCTAGTTTGAAAGGACTGACCGGGTGGTAATGGTTAGCAGGTGGGGTGTGGCAAGAACAGGTGGGTCACTGGGGTGTGTCCTGCCATCCCTTCCCTCCTTCTCTCTCTCTCCCTGCTTCCTGGCTGCCATGAATGGGGCAGTGCTTCTCCAACATGCCCATCTACCATGATGGGCAGCCTCACCTTCGGCCCAAAGCGACAGAGTCGGCTGATCATGGGCTGAACCTCTGAAACCATTGGCTCGAAATAAACTTTTCTTCCTCTAAGTTGTTCTTGCCAGGTATTTTGGTCACAGTGATGGGAAAATGACCAGCACACTCCCCAAACTCATGTTGAAAATAAATTGTCATTTTAACAGTATTAAGGGGCAAGACCTTTAACTGGTGATTAAGCATCAGGTGATTAATCATACCCTTGAGGGTAGGATTCATGCGATCATGACCAGCAAGATGGTCCCACTCTTGCCCCCCACCATGTGATGACGCAGTAGGAAGGCAGTGCCCGGTGCTGAACTGGACTTCTCAGCCTCTAGAACTGGGAGCCAGTTAGTTTCTGCTCATTATGAACTACCCAGACTCACTCAGGTCTTCTTTCCAGCAGCACCAAACACAAACAGATTAGGACAATGCCTCTCGGGGGGCTGGGCTTGGGAAGATTTTGCCATCTGCTGTAAGTGGATGGCGGGTTAGTTGCCCTCCCTGAGGAAGGCAGAGGGGGAGGCACAGAGAGCTCCAGTCCTGCCCAGCGTTTGTTTGGTTTCTTCCTGGACAGTCTAGTCCAGGCCTTGCTGCAGCTGGCTTTTCTGTGGACCAGAGCTCGCTCCTTCTCCCTGGAGTTACAGGAGTGAGCAGTGCCACCAGAGGGCAGCTTCCTCCTAGGAAAGAGGTCAGTGGCACTGCCTCAGTAGCTTCCTCAGTGCCTGCTGGCAGCCCTTTGCTCTGTTCAGCTCAGTTCCTGAACTGTCCTGTGGAGCTCTTGTCTCTTAAGGGCCTCCGGTCCTAGAAGCTGGGTGCACGGACATTACAGAGATTCCAGGCTGCCCCGTGAGTGTAGGTCCCTTTAAGAAGCAGGGAGCCAGAAGGGGAGGGGAGAGGACTTGTGTTTCCCTCTCTGACCAAGGACCCCAGAGCCCATTTTCACCCCAGATGGGACAGGGCCTTACATTCCTCTAGGTCCACCCCAGGCTTCCTGTTCTCAGAACGGCCTCCTTGCCCAAGCACCCTGTATCTTGTTGGCCAGTGACAGGGAAACAAGACAGTGACCTGACTTAGTTGTTTGAGTCTCGGGAGGACAGAGACGTTGAGAGACGTTTGAGGACCTGGCCAAGGTGTTCAGGCTCACCTGCCCATCAGCAGGGCCTGAGAAGCTAGCTCTGGAGGTCCCTTGGCATAAGGGACTCAGATCCTAATTGTGTGGCCAGGCACCCCTTGGACCTCCACCTGAGGCCTGTGATCGGCCGCTGCCCCTGCTGTGCTCTGGGGTCCACCAGCACCTGCTCCAAGGCCAGCTTCCCATGGGCTGTGGCTGACCTGTGATCTGAGCAGGGCAGGATACCAAGGTGGCCTGTCTCCAGAGGCCCAGACTCCTCCAGTGGGCAGCTCTGGATCAAGGACACCCTGGTGGCCTTCCCAGCTCTGAAGAGGTAGAGTTAGCTACCCTCACCCTTTGGCTTCATTTTTCAACAGATATTAGTTGGCAAGTTGCTGTATGTATGTCCAGCATGGAGCTTCTGTGGGGGTGAGGGAGGTACAAGCAGGACTCCTCAAGGGGCTGCTGTCCTGAGCTGAGCCAGGTACAGTATCACAGGGCAACGCTTGGCTATGATTCAAAACAAGGGTCGAAGAAAAGAGATGGACCCTGGAGAAATCAGGGTGGGCTTCTCAGAGGAGAGAGCCTTTTTTTTCTGTGAAAGGAAAATCGGCATTTTCCTGGGAAGTCAAATTGGAAGAACAGTTCAAATCAGATAAACAGCTTCGGCAGGGACAGGAAAGTCAGGAAGGCGAAGGACGCCAGGGACTGTTGTCCTGGTCACAAAGGATAACCTACCACCAAAGTTGGGCCTGAGAAATTTGTTATATCCTGCTGTGAGGTTCTCAAAGCCAGGCAGGGAGAGCTTATCACTTCTTCTGACCTCGATGTTGAACTGGTTCCCCTGGACGCACATCCTGGAAAAGAAAGGGGGGCGGGGCTCTGTTCTACATGCTTGTTCATGAGTGAGTAAACACGGATGGGCGTCAACGTGAACTTGAATTCGCCTGTGGTGTGTCTAGTCACCGGCAGCGACTTTTCTAAGGAGAAGTCTCTTCATTTTCAGCTGATTGAGTTAGTGTCTCCATTTTATGATGCACTTGCTTAGATCAAACTGTCAAGATAATTTGGGGACCCTCAGAGTGTTCTGAACAGCTCAAGGGTTCAGTAGAGGACACTCTTGTCCTCTACTGAGAATGGGTGGCAGGACGTTGTTTTGTTCTGGTGATTGAGGGAGGGGAAAGGAACAGGGTGAGCTTCACCATAGGGCAGAAGGAAATTCAGCAACCATCCACCATGGGGCCCTTGGCAACACAGTTCAGACCAAGGCCATGGTGGGGCAGCACAGTTTACCTTGGAGCCAAGAGGCTCAGACACATGAAGGTCAGCTGGAGACCGTAGCTCATCTTGAGGAGCTGTCCTCACAGACAGGGTCGGAGTAGGAATCACTGGGGAGAAGACAGACAGGTGAGGTGAGGGAAGACATCCGAAGGCTCCCCTGCCTGCGGGCTTCCCCTTCCTGGGGTGGGCAGGTATGGAGGTTACTCGACTCCCAGTTCCTGACAGTCCCTCTCTCCTGGCCTTCTAAGCAGCCCCTGCTCCCGGGGAGTCTTCTAGGATTGCCATCATTTTGGAGGATTGTTTTAAATCAAACCCAAATAAAGGCCGAGCCCTTATTTAGACAATGATTCATCTGAGCCAGGAAATGCAGCCAGCTGTCCTGGTCTGCATATTTTGTGAGCTGCACGGCTGTGCTTACTGTGGCCCTGTCCTGCCACCCCGACTGCGTCTGCCCTCACCCAGTCGGGCGCTGTCCCATCTATCTTACAGTCCAGACCATGAGGCAGCTGTGTTGGCCATCTTCACAGCCCCTTGGTGTGGTGGGCAGGTGAATCCCGTCTTATGATGCCTCGTGAAGAGGACTGTGCACTGGAGTGGCAGAGGTGACTCTGAATCCAAGGCTGGCTACTGTGCCTCTGTATTGTGTTCCTTCAGGACAGGCCTGTGCCTCAGTTGGCTGATCCCTGGGAGCTCTGAAGCCATTCAGCTGGTGTGTGTGTGGAGACCTTGGGGTAGGCATGGCCCAGGGGACTGGCCCCTTGGATCTACTCTCATGGGAGAGCATGAGGTCTCTGGACCTCGGTGGCTGTGACAGTGGCATGGGGTTCTTGGGTTCAGGCTGTCTTCCCAGGCAGCACCTGGCTGGTTCACCCTGCTCTCCGTGGTAACTTCTGTAAACCAGGCTACTTCCTAGAGTCCAGCTATTCTGGACCTTCAGGCCAGATTCAGCCCTTCACGACATAACATTGTGCTGCTTAGAGAGCCAGCAGGCTGCTCATTGTAGGAACAGACAGGAGTAAAGTTAAAAGTGAAACTCAGCCATCTGTCAGTGTAGGTTCCTAGACTGCAACAAGTGTCCCCTTCTGCCGTGAGATGTCGATGGCAGTGGCAGTCACATGTGTGTGAGGGGTTTGTTTTTTACCGTGAACCTAAATCTGGTCTAGAAACATCAAGTCTAGGGCTGAGATTGTGGCTCAGTGGCACAGCGCTGGAGTAGCACGTGCAAGGCCCTGGGTTCGATCCTCAGTACCACATAAAAATAAATAAATAAAATAAAGGTATTGTGGCCAACTACAACTAAAAAATAAACATTAAAAAAAGAAAGAAACATCAAGTCTACTTTAAAAGGCAAAAGCAAAACAAAGGAAGTGTAAGTCCTCGTTTCTCATACTTCTGAGATAAACATTGTTAACAGTTGCTTTATTTATGTGTACTTATATTTCTGCATAAAGAAAAAAATTGAAAAGTGAAATCTGGTGATTGTATGTGCATTTTGTTATTTACTTGTTTCCATTTCAAGTAGCTGACATTTATTGAACACTTAATGAACGTTGCCTGGGCTGAGTGCCTCTAAAATCCTTATGCTTCTTTGAAGCCGTAACTACCATCCTCATTTGACAAAGGAGAAAACTGAGGCTTAGAGAGGATAAGAAATGTCACAAGGTTCTGCAGCAAGCGAGGGACAGAACTGAGTCCAAGAGGCTCACCCAGGTCCTTTTTTTTTTTTTTGGTATTGGGGATTGAACTCAGGGGCACTTAACCACTGAGCCACATCCCCAGCCCTTTTTTGTATTTTATTTAGAGACAGGGTCTCACTGAATTGCTTAGGGCCACGCTAGTTTGCTGAGGCTGGCTTTGAACTCACCATCCTCCTGCCTCAGCCTCCCCAGCTACAGGGATTACAGGAGTGCACCACCTGCCTGGCTCTCCCGAGTCCTCTTCATCTTTGCTCTGTGATCTGAATGTGCTGTCTGCCAGCTTTCTACCACACAGACGAACACATGCCCTGCTCATGAATATTAGTTTCCAAGTTTTTCACTACAAAGTCAGTAACGAACACCTTTGCACCAAGTAGCACTCATGATTCGGCTCAGCCTGTCTACCTCAGCCCGTTCCTGCTTGCTCATTGAAATACCAGCTGTAAACCCCACATTACCAACCCACTAGTGACCAAAGTCATTCTTTGTTCCTTTAACCCCTTTGCTCCAGGATGCCTTGGTCCTTTTCCTTGGCCCTGATCATCAAGTTTAAGAGGTCCACTAAGTGGCTCCCACGCCTTCCAATGTCCTGGAAGTTGAGGCCACTCCCCCAATGAACCAGACACGTGGGGACACCCCAGAGGGCCAGTCTTCAATGGGAGAGGCATGCAGGCAGTGAGTGAATGGAGCCACGCGAGGGGATCTTGGTGTGCAAACAAAGGGACCCATCAGGGGCCGTGCCAGGATGGAAGTCTCAGGTATGTCCTTTGATTCTCAAAGAGAGCTTTGTCAGTGGCACAAAGGAGGTTGGGGGCCCTCTAGATGTTGGACAAGGTAGTGGGGCCTGGCCCTGGCTCACTCTCTAACCCAGTCAAACTTGGCCTCTCCCTGGCCCTGGGTAGCCACGACTTCTTCTTCGTCTGGCCTGAATGGGCTCAGTGCTCATGTGGGATATTCCTCTGTTCTTACCTCCTACGGGAAACTGCCCTTGACCAAGCAAGTTGGGGAGCTACCTAAGCTTCAGCTCTCAGAGTCCTGTGAACAGGGCTTTCCCAGGGGCCAACCTTTCTGAAGAGAATCCTAAGGGCCTCTGACCCCCCCCCCCGCCCCCAGTCTCCAGTCTTAAAAACTTTGCCCAGGCTACAAGGGGCAATGTGCCCCATCCTGTCCCGCTCACTCGTTAGGTTTTCCTGCGGGTTTCATTCTATCATGGAAGAAGAGAGGTGGGAAAGCCTTCTAAAGGCCTGCTAGGTCCTGTGTTTGGCTCTTAAGGTCATCTGAATCTTACAGCCCTCTGATCCACGGGTAGAATCTCAGACATGTGAAGGGATTTGGCTGAGGTCACATAGCAGTCAAGTGGCCATGATTTGGATCTATATTTTCCAAGTCCCTGTTCTTTACACTGCATCTAGGAGGAGGGCCCCCAATTCCCCACACTAGACCACATTACCCTTGACTCTGCTTACACCAATCCATCCTGGGATGGAGAGCCGTGTGCACTGCATGTCTCAAGTGTGAAGCGCAGCTTGTGCCACATGTGGTGTGATCGAGGAGCTGAGCAGTGAATGGCTAGTGGAGTGGAAGATCAGGCCACGTGTTTGACATAGGCCTTTGGAACTGCATTCAGCAGAGGGGTGCACTGAGCCACCAGAGGGCAGTGTCCCCGAAGGTTACTGGGGCAGCTACAGATGAGATTCCCGCTGGAAGCACCCAGGCTGGCATTCAGAAGGTTGCAGCGGGTGCCTGAAGAGAGGCAGCCTATATACCATTACCGACCCTGAGGGCACCTCTGGCTCGAATCTCATCTCCACTTGCAGAAGAGGGCTGGAGCTTCGGATTCAGACACCAGAGTCTCACAACCTCCATTTGCCCCTCTGACCAATGGGAATAAAAATGCTTCTTACACCCTCATGGCCTCTCTCCTCTCCCTTTCATTTCTTCCATGGGATTCTTCCGTAATCCCACGGTGACAAAGAGGACCCCAAACTTCAAGTGTTTTCTAATGTCCCCGGTGCTGCCACCCAGAGTGTGAGCTGATTTGGCACCACTGCAGGAAGGACAGGGCAGACACAGGACACTAGGTCACCCAGGGGGCTGATGGCTCTTTTCCTGGCCTGGCTCCAAGGAACGGTGCGGGGTCTGCACTGGGCATGTTTCCGCTCCCACCACACCTGGGCTGCACAGAGGGGCCACACCCAGCCCCCTTCCCACCCAGGCACTGTTTCCTTGTCCTTCGTCACTTTGCACAGACACAGGCATTTGCTGGGAAGCAGGAGTGGAGCCTGAATCAGGCCGAGGTGAGGGCAGTCATTATCAGTGCCATGGTCCTGCCCAGGAGGGCCAAGAAAGCAAAGAGGTGCCAGGCGTGCCCTGCACCTGCTGGACTGGCCATCCGCAGCACAGAGGCAAACAACTGTGGCGCTCATGGCTGATGGGAGGGGACCTAATTTTGGCTCCGTCACTTGTTCCAAGATGGTACTACTTCCTCCTGAGGCTGAGTTTCCCCCCATGTAAAAGGGATCATGCTGTGGAAGTCAGGAGGCAGAGGAAGGGCTCAAACTCCAGGCCCAGCCCCTTCCATCCCTGTGTCCCAGGAGGCTTCCTTTGGATCTCCTTCCTCCCTTCCCTCTCTCCCTCCCTCCCTCCAAGGCCAGCAGCTCCTTACCAGGCAGTGAGAGGCTCTGTTAGGGCAGGGCCTCGGGGCTTCCAGGCACGGTATGCAGGCAGGGCATGCTCTTCTGTGTCCCGAGGATTCCCTCCATCTCAGCCCCAACTCTTGATATGGGATCACAGCCACTCTGATGGGGAAGACCTAGCTCTGGGAAAGGCAGAGCTGTCGAACCAGCTGGGCAGAAGGAGGTGGGCGGAGCCTCCAGCAGCTCCTCCCTTGGGAGTTCTCATTGGTCCTGGGTGTCTGGGTTGGCCGGCTCCCGACAAGACAGTTGGCACCCAGGGGTTTCATTCTGAGTTGGTGTCTCCATAGCCTTCTGGACCTCAGTCAGGAAAGACTCTGAGACTTTAGGCCTAGGAGAGTCAAGTAAGGTGGGTGACCCCCTCGGCCATGTCGGGATCTGGAGGATACCTCTCCAGCCTTATCTGGGGAATGGGAATTGGCAGTGTGACCTCAGGCAGACCACTTCACCTCTTCACCCCCAGCTTCCCACCCATAAAACAAGAATTTGCCCATTGGATGCACATTGTAAAAAGTTTCTTTGGGATCAACAGAAGTCCTGTTCTACATTAAGAATTTTAGGTTCCAGGGCCTTGGCTTTTCAGACTGGAAAATTTCAAAAAGAGACTTGGAGACCCAGAAATTGAGGATAGAAGCTTAGCAGGCCAACGGGGAGAGGTGGGGCAGACTCTGGGAGGAATTTGGCCAGATCTCTCCACCTCTTCTCCTTCCCATTTCCCAGATCTCCCACAGAGGATTCTTTAACTCTCACAGGGTCCGTTTAGGGACACCCAGAGACAAGGCCTCCGTTCCCCATGGCCAGCTGAACTTCCTAACAGAAGCACTATGACAGTGTCCACTGAGCCCTGAGTCCAGTGGCCCTGGAACCCAGCTTGCCGGAGGGGAGGCTCAGGTTAGAACACCCTGGAGGCTTGGTCTTGCTCCCTAGGGGAGGGGGGCAGGGAGGGACTCATCTGGAGGGGCAGGAGAGAGCTGAGGCTGTGACAAGATGTCCAGAGGCACCTCTGGGACACTGAGGTCAAGCTCCTGTGCAGACCCACCAGTCCTGGAGGTGGGGAGGTGGGAGAAGGGAAGAGGCAGAAGGAAGCTCAAGGAAGATACAAGAAGTTAAAGCAAGTGGGCAGGAGGGAGGACCTCAGGGTACAATGCACCATAGATTCCTCTGGCCCCAAACCAACTTCCTTAGAGCTCCTCTGGAGTCCAGCCAGCCGAGAAAACATTTCTGCGCTGGTTGGCAGGGAGTGGGCCCCTGGAGAGAAAGCCGGTTCATTTCTCCGAGAAGACCTCACTTTCACCTGGGAACCTTGGGGGCGGCTTGAACAGGTACAGCCTAGGAGGAGCCAGTTTCGGGTTCTCAATGAATGGACAGTGGTTTGGGGCTATTTTCAGAATTTCTAAGAGGCTTTCACACAAAACAAAGGCTTGAGAGTAACAAAGAGAACTCAGAGCTGGGAGGTGGGGGCGTGGGGGGGGGTCCTCTGACTCAGGAACAGGGAGACTTAGATGAAAGAACAGGGGCTGGCCGGCTGCAGACTTGGGGAAAGTTGCTTAATCGCTCTGGATCTGGATTCGGAGTTGCTGCAAGAATTCAGCAAGGACAAGTGTGGGGTGTGGAGTCTGAAAGCGTGGTACAGAGACCCCACACACTGTGGTGCTGAGGGTGTGATTGTTCTTGCCCCTGATATTGTTAGCATCGCCTCAAGTCTATACTCACCATTTGACTCTGTCTATGTGTGTTATGTGTTTCTATTATTAATTGATCTCTATCATGTATCGCTCTTACCTCTCCAATCTTCTTTAATCTACCATCTACCTATCTTAGTCATCATATCTATTTTTACCTTCATTATCTATCTTATATTTAATCTTCTAGATGAACAATTAGATTGTTAGTGCTTTCATTGCTTACATTTCTATATAAATAATCCATGAATTGGTTAATAGACTGGTTGCACCTGGGAACCAAAGCAATCCGTATTTGAAAGAATAAATTCCAGTAGGTATGATAAGTGGTCTCATCTTCAGTTTCCAACAGTGCCTCTGTCTAGTGCCAGCTTCTTAGATTTCTTTCAGATCAACTGAAGAAATTCCCAGTGTGGAGTTTCCAGGGAAGCCATGTTGTTTTCCAGTGGTCGCAGGCAGCCGGCTGCAGAACCCTGGCATCCTCTGCACCATCTGGGTCACCTAGTTCCAACTGTGACCTTAGTCTCAGGACACCTGAGGTCAATGGTATTTCGGGAAGTCCAGCTATGCCACGTACTACCCACGGGCACCTCAATGTGCACCTCCTAGTGCACAAGGCTACACACCCTGCTACAATCTGTCCCAGAAAAACAAAGGCCACAGTGAGACAGTATTTCATGTTCTGTGCCTTGTACATACGTCATGATGCATAAGGGACACTGAGAAGACACAATAGCCCTGCCCTCCACACAGTGCTTTGTGGTTTTCTGAGTCTTTTGCTGTGCATGGGTCTTTCTTTCTTTCTTGAGCCATATAATCCTGTAAAGCAAATGAGGACTGTCTCCCTCCCTTCCTCCCTCCCTCCTCCTCCTCCTCCTCTCTCTCTCTCTCTCTCTTCCTTCCT
>NW_025999869.1:4343070-4417332 GCF_001458135.2 Marmota marmota marmota
TTCCTTCCTTCCTTCCTTCCTTCCTTCCTTCCTTCCTTCCTTCCTTATTATTATTATTATTATTTTTCATTCCTTTCTGTGCTGGGGATTAAACCCAGGGATATTCTACCAGTGGACTACCACCTTAGCCCTTTTTAACTAAAAAAAAATTTTTTTTTTTAAATTTTGAGACAGGGTCTTGCTAAGTTGCTGAGACTGGCCTTGAACTTGCGATCCTCCTGCCCCAGCCGCCCTAGCCACTGGGATTACAGTTGTGCGCCTCTGCACCTGGCAAGGCTTGCTTCTTTATTCTTGAGATGAAGCTACACCAGAGTCCCTAGTGACTAAGCAGGAGCACCACTGTGCACTGGAACAGGCCTTGGATTTTTGAGACAGCTGCATTATTAGTGCCCCTGCTGCTCTTAATCAGGCCTTAGAGGACTCAGCAGCCATTGCCCTGCCATCTCCCACACTGAGCTGGGTGCACCCTGAGGTCAGATGCCTAGTCTTGTTAATTGATGCTTCTGTTACCAAGGTCAGTGTCTTGGCCACATAGTGGGTCCTGGGGAAGTCCACACAGCCAATGAATTAATGCAATCAATGGCACAGGTACACCTGGTAACAGCAGTGCATTACTTACATCTGCTTCTAATTCCTATTAATAACAAATACATACCTCTCTGTAACCCCCCCCCCTTCCCCCAGCACTAGGGCATAAGATTGCAAACTCTATATACTTAAATGACTGGAGACAAAAAGAAATGGCAGGTGCTGGAAACTCCTTTCTTGGCAAGGTCTCTGCAGTGGAGAATAGACAGGCAAAGAGGGCAGGCATTTCCCACAGGGATCTGCCCAGAGGCCCCTGTCAGCAAGAGCCATCAGGGCGCCTGGGAAAATGCACCTTCTGGGCTTCTCTGCAGACCCGCCAAGGCCTAGGAATTTGAATTTGAAGAAGCTGCCCAGGGAAATTGTGAACCCTGAGGACCCTGCTGCAGGGCAGAGCCTTTTCATTGCCTGGTGACTCAGTTGCTAAGTACTGCTGGTGCCTGTCCCTTCCAGGCTGGCTTAGCCTTCTGGCTCAGCCACACCTGGTAAGTGGGAAAGCACAGTCCACTACAACCCATGACAGAGCTCCAGAGGAGCACATGGTACACACCACAGAGGAAGGGGCATGCACACTCACACAGACACACATACATTTAATGCCATGGAGTGACTCAGGGGAAGTCCTTGGAGAAGGGACACTGAGGCTGAGTCCTGGAGCCTGGGGAGGCGATGGCCAAGTGCTAGGGGCAGGGGATGCAGGCTGGTTTGGGGCAGCTGTCTCTCATGGGCTCAGGATGCCCAGGTCCAGGTAGGTATCCTGATTCGAGGTGGGAGAAGTGGCTCCTCCTCCTGGAGGCCTCCACCTCAAGCTCTGGAAACCCAGGATCTGCAGCTGGAACCCTCCATGCCGCCTGCTCCGAGCCAGACTCCCCTGGTCCCAGAGCCCCCCAGGATTGGGCTCCATACCCTGACCCTGGGGCTCCTCTCCATCTGCCTCTTCTTGGGAGCTGCTCAGTACCTGGCACCTTTAGGAGCTCTGCCAGTGTTACAGACCCCAGAGATTATTCACAAGGTGCAAACACCATCCCAGGTGCCGTGGGTCACAGGCTAGACCAACATGGAGGCATACAGGGTCCCCAGCGAGGGGCACCATCCACACCCTCACTGTACCCCTGGGGAGAGGTGGCCCTGTGGCAGGTTTGTAGCACAGTGCCTATACCCACAGTGAGACTTCAAAACCAGAAGAGGGCAATCTGTGTCCCCAGGTGCCCTGTGTCACTTTATATGCTATAAAGAACTGTGCCCAGTGCATGGCACCCAGCCTTCCCGTGTCCCTTGGCTCAAATAATACATACGCATGCACATACATATGCACATACACATGCACACACAATACATGCATACACAGGCATATACATGCCCATGTACACACATGCATGCACTTGCACATATATGTACACACACATGCACATACATACGTACACATAAATATGCACATGTACATGCACATGTACATGCATACACACACATACACACATACATTTTAATGCCATTTTCAGAGGGCAGGGCTGTACATATTCCTTCTATTGATCAACTTGACTCCCTGGTCACTTCCCAGAGGTTCTAAAATGCAAATATCCTTCTGCCTTTCCTACAGTTCCCTAGCTGGGCCTCTCAGGGCTGTTTTATTCACCAAGAGGGCTCTGCCCACCTTGGGTCCCTGGTATCTTCTTTGGAAGTCAGGAAGCATCTTGGGGTGAGGGGGCTGAGGATCTGTGTCACAGGGGCATGAGGTCTCTGTGGTAGCCCTGGGGACTCAGGGGTCTGGGATAGCAGGTCCTGTTGGGGATTAGAGGTTTCTGTCTCCCTGGCTGAGTGACCAGAGCACAGCATTGGGCTGCGACATCTTGGCCCTGACACGTCCTCTTCCATGGCTGATGCAGCCCCTCCCCTGGTCAGCCTGGCTTCAGGGTTCCACCTGTGATGTGGGGACCTGGTTCACAGCATTAGCAGGTGTAGAACGCCGTGCCCTTGGCCCAGCAGAGAGGGATGCTTGACACATGATTTCACTGTGGCTTCCAACGTGGGGCCCTGAGGAGCCAGTTTCACCCTTCCTGGAAGCATCTGTGTTGTAAGACGCTAGCATGGTGCCCAGCGCCAGAACCCAAGGCCCGGGTCCTGGTTCTGCACATGGAAGATCTTGGTAACATCTGGTTCTCAGAGCTCCTCGGTGCCCTCAGCTGCCTGGGTGTCTCCAGTGTCTCCTGTTTCCGGAGCCTTGGATACAGGTCTCGGCTACCCCAGTGACCTTCAGGGCAGCTCATCTCTAACCCCAGAAGGACCAGAGGCTAATCTGCTTACGGGTTGAGATCACAATAGGCTCCAGCCAAGTTTTCTAGTTTCTTAAAACGATAGGGCTTTTATTGTCTTCCCTTCATCCTTTCAACAAAGGTTGAGGGCCTACTATGTGTCAGATGTTCCTCTAGGTGTTAGGCCCACAGCTGCGAACACAACACAGCTTTAGTGTGGGGAGATGAGCAGAGAATAAATGCAGGGGAGGTGGAGGCCGGGCAGGGCCGGAAGGAGACCTGGAGGAGCAGGAGGCTGCTAGAGGGGAGGGGAGGGGGAGGGTCTTTGCTAAATGGGCCCCAAATAGAAAGTCTATTCAAAGAGATGACATTAGAGGACAGACAGAGGGAGGGGTGCTGTCCTGCTCCGGCTTCCCACCCCCTCCGTTCAGCCTCCCTCTAAAGTCGCAGCACAATCAGGTGGCTTTATCATCTTTCAGTGGATATTTCTCTAAATAAAAACCGAACCCTTTTGGCCTGGCATTCAGGATATGGCCCCAAGATACCTACCCTCTGTTGCTGTCACTCTGCAGTCAGTGGCCCATGTTGAAGCGCTCACAGTTCTCCAAGTTCCCCACCCCTGCCCCAGGGGCTCGGTCTCTGCATCCCTCACCACCTGCTGAGACCCCTCCTCCCTCTTATCCATCAGCCCCCGCCCCTCCATGCTGATCTCCTCCTATCACCCACCACACTCTAAAACACAGAGTGCATGGTCTGTATTCTCACTTGTCCCCACCAGACTGTGGCCCCTAGAGAAATTATTTGCCTCCATCCTTAATGCATGACATAGAACCAGACACGCAGTAGGTGTTGAAAGAAGTAATGAATACAGAAACAAATTCGGTTTTGTTCATCTCTGTCACCTTTCTGAGCCCTTTCCAGTGCGGCTCACCTTATTTAGCAAGCAGGGCAGATGGGGCCCTTCTCCCCAGTGTCCTGTCTTCCCATGGTCCCCTTTGGTCTCTTTTCTACTGTCCTTCCTTTGCCTGCCCACACCGTGTCTCCTTCCCCACCCTCCTCCACAGCCCATATCTCCAGTGTGATCTGGGACGTGGGCCCTACAGCTGAAACCAGCCCTCTCTCCTGAGGACCTGCACTTCTCTCTGGGTCCCCAGTTTGAGAGTGGCTGCAGGTCCTGGTTGGCTAGAATGGATTCCGTTTTAACTAGGAGGTGTTTTGTAGGCCAGGTGGAGCCGCCTCGCCACACCTAGGACAAAGGCAGGTGCTGCCCCTCTCCTGGTTGCCATGACCCAGGTCCCCAAAGGGTCACCTGGCTTGAACACACTGGCCGGAGTCTGGGCTTGGACTTGGGATTTCTGGTGGCAGCCTTCAACACACAGCTTGGTTCAACCTCTCACTTGTACCCCTTTGGGTTTTGAACTTCAGAAACTTGAATTCTCGACATGGTGTTTGCTGAATTCCTGGCTCTGCCGTGAACCGGGTGCGCAGACTATCTGATCCTCTGTTTTTTCTCTGAGCCAAGATTCCACTTAGTCATAAATGTTTTCAATCATTTAGCACATAGTTGGCGAAGGTTGGCCCCCTTGCCTGGCTGTAAATCAAGTGTCAACAATGTTCTCTGGAAAGGGCCAGAGAGTAAATATTTTAAGCTTTGTGGCATACCGACTTTGTCACCGCTCTGCAACGCTGCTGCTGCTGCCCAAACGCAGTCACAGGGAATGTGTAAAGGAGCAGGTGAGGCTCTATTCTAGTCAACTACAAAAACAGGCATTAGGTAGACTTTGGCCCATGGCCTGGGGTTTTCTGAGCTCTATTCTAGGCTGTTAATGACTCATGAACCTGAGCCTGTGCCCAGAGCACCACTGTGGTGACTGGGAAGCCTTTAAGTTAAGCGCTTTGAACACCAAATACATTTCTATAACTTTCCCCACTAAGTAAC
This sequence comes from Marmota marmota marmota, assembly GCF_001458135.2. NCBI lineage: Eukaryota > Metazoa > Chordata > Mammalia > Rodentia > Sciuridae > Marmota > Marmota marmota. The sequence goes on from NW_025999869.1 coordinate 4,347,844, forward strand.
CCCCCGTCTTCTCCTCCCAACCTTGCTTTGTGGAATATATAATGGAGTACATACAGACTGTGTGCAATGTATATGTACATATATTGTAATTTTTCCTGCTGATTTCCCTCTCCAAGGGCTTCTATCAGCTCTCCTCATTTCCCCCTTTACCCTGCCCTGCCTTCCTGATGGCGGTCTCAGGGTTGGCATTTCTTCTGAATTCTTGGGTTATTCCTGGCAGGAACTACAGAAGCGTGATCCTAGCCAGAGGCAGTTTGCTCCACCTGGTCAACCCTGTGGCTGGAGTTGCCCCAAAAGTGGTGGCAGGGGACTTCCTGGAGGGGATTGGTTTGGATTCCAAAGAAAGAGTCATTAAATGCCACAGTGACCATCCGGAGCACCTGTTAGGGGGACTTACTGGCAGTCTTGCAGGGGTCCTTTTGATGGACAGGAAAACCTGGGTGTGTCTACCCCCAGGTCGGGGTATGGGGTTCATTGGGGCTCAGGAATGTGGCTCAGGGCAGGGCTGGTTCCCACGTGTGTGGCCTCATGGTTAACCTCAGTGTTTTCAAGACACACTGTGATCAGCTTTCTCAGGGCCTGGGAATAGTTCAGGCTCCAGCTTGTGGGAAAACAAGCAGCTGGCGTCTGTCAGGATATGAGAAAAAGCAGGGGTGTTGGGGACCCCACGTGCTGACTTCACCCCTCTCCTCTCAATGCTGACCTACCCCAGGTCCAAGGTGCCCCAGGCAATGGGAGAGGAGGAAGGGTCCCCTCTTCACCAACTCCTCGAGGCCAGGGAACCACTCTTCTCTCATCAGAGAGGCAAAAGATGACACGGGGCTGATCTGTGGTCCCTGCAGGCACCTCCAGACCCTCCAGCTCCTCCCTGGAAACCCATCCCCAGGCCCTGGCACTGCTCCCCTGTTCATAGCCCATTTAAAACCCCTTTCTGCGGGGGACTTGTGTGTCATCTCACTTCCTCACTCAGTCCTTCAAAAACATCCAACAGCTGCCTCTTATGTTCTGGGCGTGAGACACACAGGGCTGGTATCCCTACGAACTTCCAGGTCAGAAAAAGTTTCCTGAAAAGGGCCTGTGAGGAGGCCTGGGGCCTGAGCCTAAGCCACTCCATTTTAAAAACTCCAGTTTAACCTGCAGTCTCACCAGGACACCCACAGAGCCCTCCAGTGTGGCCTCAGACAAGTCACGTCCCCTCACCCTGATGAACAGAGTGAAACCCCTCACAGGGTGTCCTTGCCTGGTCAGAGGGAAAGGCGAGAAGATCAGGGTGGAGACCACCAGACCAGATGTTTCTGACCCCAGGGTAAATGATGTCACTGAGAAATCCAGTGGTAGCTGATAAGGATTGAAAGGGGGGTCAAAAGCCCCCAAATTTAGTACAAATAATAGAGCTGATGAACAGGGATTCAGCCAGCCGAAACCAGGATGCACTCGAGCTGGAGAGCCTGATGAGGACCTGACATCCCATCACTTGTCATGGTTCCTGAGCCTCTGCGTGATCCTCACCACTCTCAAACTCTACCGTCTGGTCTGGACCTTGGTGAGAGCCGAAAGTTCTCCCTACAACCCCTTTCTCAACCAGTTGTCCACTCCACCCAGGAAAAGCCTGCCTTGGTTCTGGACCTGGTCACTGCGGTCTGAGTGAGCGTGCATCTGCTGGACATAAAACCTAAGGCTTAAGACTTCCTGGAGGGGATTGGTTTGGATTCCAAAGAAAGAGTCATTAAATGCCACAGTGACCATCTGGAGCACCTGTTAGGGGGTCTTACCGGCAGTCTTGCAGGGGTCCTTTTGATGGACAGAAAGACCTGGGTGTGTCTGCAGAGGGAATGTCTGTCATGAGCCTGTCATGATTAAGTGTGTTTTGCAGTGTTTAGAATTAATCTAGAATTGTTTGCTGTGAATGGATTATGTCTCTTGCAGTGCCTAGCATTAAGGATTGTCATTTTCTTGATTAAGAACCTATAGAGTGAAATTGTATTGAGAAATTTGAGTGAATAAAGCAGTAAAAGGGGCAGAAGTGTGTGGACATTCTTTATTTCTCCCCTTGACTGCATACGTTGCAATTTTGCCCCCTTGTGACAAAGAGCCAAATAGGAAATATTTGCAGCTCCTAGGGCACACAGCCTTTTACTTCTCAAAGCAGTGACAGAGGTTTGAATGGATGGGCGTGGCTGGGTTCCAACAAAACTTTATTTACAAGAACAGGCAGAGAGCAGGATCTGGCCCTAGGGCCCTAGTTCAGCTGTGAAGCACTAGCACTTGTTAAGGGCTTCGTCCCCGTGCTGTGTAGACGCTGCACCTTCTGTGAAACACCAGCACGTGAGATACGAGTACATGACTCCATACGAAAGCAAGGTCATGTGAAGACTTAGGAAAATACAATTGATGGTGAAAAACTAAATAAAATGGCACCCAGCCCTCAAACAGCAGAGGCTAGAGTTTGGTGGAAGCGAGTGCAGCAGATGCCAGTTAAGAAGAGCTGTGTCATCTACACAAGATGAGAGCCAGAGCTCAGAAGCCTTCATAGCAGAGGGGACTCTGGGGTCCTGGAAGGCGAGCGGTGTCCTCGGGAGCAAGGGTGTTCCTAGACCAGGGGACGGTGTGAGTGGAGCCCGGGGAGCCGTCCTGTGGTGACGCACTTGCGCAGGGCTGGAGGAGCAGGCAAGGGGGCCCTGTGGTCCTCTCTTGTGTGCCATGGCCAGGAGTTGGAGCTGCTGTTTCTGGGAAGTAAGGAGTTAAGAAGTGGATGATCACGTTTGTATTGGATATCAGTCTCTCTGGCAGCCGTTAGGTAGGACATTGGAATGAGAGAAACTGAAGGTGGGAAGCTAGCATGGAACTGGGGTGGTCTGGGCCCCTCAGACAGGGACCCGAGGTAAGGGACATGATCTTAGAACACCTCCTCCTCAAATGTCCCTCATATGTGGAGGAAGAGGGGCTAACTTAGAGGATCTCTACGGCTTGTTTGCTTTCTTTCCCCGGGATCCTGGTCGGGGCTCGTTTTCCCTGGGACCTCAGGATGCTGGGGAGGGCTCCAGGGGAAGTTGGGGCCAAGTTAGAGGAGCCCAGAAAATCCCCACCACTTGGCATTCACTGGGGAATTGTACACAAACCTCGGCCGTTAATTTTAGGGTGTTGGTTTCCACGTCTGGGTGTGTTTCTTGGTGTGTAACACAAGCTGGATAAATCGATTCTTTCTTTCTTCTGTTTTCCTTCTTCTCCTGTCGGCCATTGCAATTTGATACCAGCTCTGAAGTCGCCAAATCTAAACAGAAAAAAAATCCTGATCTGACATCTCGTTTCGGAACACACGGAGGTCACTGTGAACCATCTTTCTGAGTCTTGCCAGCAGTGTCCAATGGGACTGGGTCCTCAGGGCCTCTTCCTGCCAGGACTTCATGCTGATCAGCTGGGCACGGACCTTTCATGTGATCTGGCTGAGCGAGGCTCTTGTTCACTTAAAGAAACCTGTAAAGATTCCCCATTAACTTTCATTTTGTTTTGTATGTGATGAAATATACACAACATAAAATTTGCCATTGTAACCATTTTTGAGTGTAAAAGGTATAGCATTGAGAACATGAATGTCCTTCTACAATCATCAGCACCGTCCACCCCCAGAACTCCCCTCTGCACCCATCAAACTGTAGCTTCCTCTTCCTCCCTCTCCCCAGCCCATGGTGTTTCCATTCTACTTCCCATCTCTAGGAATCTGATCCCTCCTGGGACCTCATATCAGTGGAATCGTGTAGTAGCTGTTCTTTTGCTTTCTGGGTTCATCCATGGTGACCCACGGGTCAGGATGTCCTTCCTTCTGAGGTCTGGGTAAGATGCCAGCGTGTGCTTCTATTACAGTTCATCTATTCCCACACCGATGGCACTTGGGTTCTTCTGCCTTCTGGCTGCTGTGGGTGGTGCTTCTGGGGAACCTGGGTGCCACCAAGCTCCCTGAGTCTCTGCTTTCCATATCTAGGGGCGATGCCTTGAGGGAACACTCCATCCTCCCGTATTTCCTTTGTGCTCCTCAGGTGATGGACAGAAGTGTCAGTAGCATAGCAGAGGGGACTCTGGGGTCCTGGAAAGATCATTGAGAGTCCTGGGCTTCTGCACAAGCTGAGCTCTCTGGGTTTGTTTTCCTTCTCTAGAAATTGAACAAACAGTACACACTATTGATTTTATGGGAATAGTGTGGAGATCAAAGGCACTACTAGTGTGTGTGAAGGGCTGGTGAGCTGTGAATCATCTGCCACTCTTGGGTGTGCTGGACCGTGGTTATTTCTGGGGCTATGCCTGACCCTCCACTGGGAGACCTGTGTTTAGACTTTCTTACATGTAGCAGACCAGGGTTTGCGTGGAATTGACTCTGTCATCAATTTCAGGTGGACCCTGATCAGTGCAAGCCTAGCAGCCTAACCAACCCAAGTGGTGCCAGAGGTTTTTTAGGATGGATCATTGAAAAAAATATTTGCAAGGGCTTTTGAGAAGTCTAACACTTCTTATTTTCCCTTGGAGGGAAGGTATGAGAGGATGTAAGATCTGGAACTCAAGCAGCTGTTTTGCTAACTTGAGGTAACACCCAGAGCTTCTGAGAGGTGACAGAACTAATGGGGGCTGAGGATGCTGTTAATATCACCAAAGGACAAACGATGAGACAGGAAGCCCTGTCTAAACTGCTAGGAGGATATTAGCTGTTCCCCTAGACTTTTGAGTTAAGTAAACCAATGGCTTCCCCTTACTATTTAATCCCTTTTGAGCCAGATTTGATGGGACTCACTTTTTCTCTCACTATCTGATTAACTCTCTCCTGAAGATCTGGTCACCTCACTGATCCCAACTCATACTGCAGGTTTCTCTGGACGACTTCTTTCTTATCAAGTTCTGGCAACAGCATCATAGCATCTAAAAAGCAGAAAGGGGCCTCAGTGTTCTTTGATTCAAGGGGGTTTGGGTGTTTTTAATAAAAAATAATTTTTATTTCCAAAAAATAAATCTTGCCAAGATCCCAGCACATGAGGCAGGTAAACATGAAGCTGGCACTGAGGTATAGGGGAGCCCGAGACATCTGGCCCCCTGAGACATCTTCAAGCACCGTTAAGACAGACTTTAAAGACAGCTCACCAAGTGTGTCACTCCTAAGTTGACCTACGTGTCTAAGGTCACAGAGCTTGTTAGGTCTACCAGCTCCCACTGGGTGCTCTTTCCACTGAGGCACAGTCTCCTCCAGCCTTTGTGGTTTGTGTTAGTGGGGCCTTTGTGACATCCAGCCATTCTCTCTGCTGCATGGGGCTGGGGGTGTGTGCTGCATTAGCATTCTCAGGTGCATTAGTCAACTTGGGCTGCTATAACAAAATATCCTAGACCAGCTAGCTTAAACCACATTTTATTGTCGTATGAAGACTGGGAAGACCAAGGTGAAGCTGCTGGGTGACTCCGTGCCTGTTGGATGCTGGGGACACCGTTGGGCATGGCTTGTCTTGCTGTATTCAGCAGGGGAAGCCCCTGGACTTGCTAATCATGTGATGATAAGATGTCCCAGGCCTGGCAGGTGGTCTCTAAGCTGGCGTGTCCCTGGTAGATAATGCAGGGAAGTCACTGGGACAATATCCAGTCATCAGGGCAGTTGCAGGGTTACTGAGGATGCTAGACAGGTTCCAGTGGGCAGCGGGCCCCAAGAGCCCCAGGCCTTGTCCCTGGGACACTGAGTCCAGGCTGGGAGCCTGAGCAGCCAGTAAGAATGATGATGGCCATTCTGAGCTCGGTGCCAGTGGCCCTGTGGAGCTGCCACATGCCATTCCTGGGCTCAGTCACATGGTCTCCTGCCTGGTCCACGTCAGCCTCCTCCCCGCTGCTTCTACCCAGTGGTCACTTGGTGCAATCTCGTATTTTCTATCCCAGCTTGTTCCTTCTCTTTATCCTGCTTTTCTCCTCCCCCCATGTCTCATCCTCTACCCTTCATAATTAAGTGACTTATTATGCTTTTTACTGCCTGTTGGTCTCCTCTTACAGAAAGCGTGCTTCGTGTGGGCAGGTGCACTGAACAAGCTGGAGAGTTAGCTCAGGCTTTGCGTAAAAGCTGTCTGTGAAATGCAAGTGCATCTTGTGTTGTGGAGACTTGGGTGCATCCCCAGGAGAGCTCATTTCTCTATGTAACGTTTCCAAACGCCGAAAAAATATCTGAAATCTGAAACATCCCTGGTCTCAAGCATTTCAAATTGAGGATACTCGACCCATGAGTACATTTTGTTGAACAAATCACAGCCACTCCCTGAGGGTGGCATTTTGGGCTTCCTGTCTTAGGACACAGAGCCAGGGAGGTGGGATGCCGTGCCCAGAGTCACACGGCTGATGAGGCTGACGGTCACCTCAGCATTCCTTTACCGCCTCTGGGCCCCCGCTGCTGCTTCACGACTGGACTCTCAGCCCCATGGGTTGCTTCTGTGTCCTTCCATCAAACTCTCTTCCAAATTGAGGTGAGACGGATGCCTTGGCTAAGGAGCTCTGCCCAGGTAGAGCTGGAAGAGAAGAAGCTTTGCTAACTTTTCTCAGGTTCCAGTGTGAAGAGATTAAGGACACCTGGACTAGGGTGGTGCATTAGTCAGTTTTCCATCACTGTGACCAAGACACCTGACAAGAACAAAACAGGAGGAGAGGTGTGAGTGCAGAGTTTCCGAGGTTCGGCCCACGGTCGCTGACGCATTGCTCTGGGCCTGAATAAGGAGAACCGCATGGCGGAAGGACATGGCCCAGGAAAGCTGCTCATCTTACGGCAGTAGGAAGTCAAGAAAGCCAGGAGCCAGGGACAGAATATATCAGCCCCAAGGGCACACTCCCAGTGATCGACTTCCACCAGTAACATCTCACAGTTACCACCCCAGGATCCAAATGATCAGTCCATCAAATGGATTAATCTACTTATTAGTTTATGACCATAATCCAATCATCTCACCTCTGAACATTCCTGTATCAAGTAATGAGATTTTGGGGGGATACCTCATGTCCAAACCAGAGTGGGTGGGGAGGAAAGGGGAGCCGGGCGGGTAGGTGGCAGGGAGGTGATTTGGCACAGGGTCTCAGCTCCCAAGAAGCAGCTAATCCCAGGAGGTAGAGACTAGACCAAGCCCATTTCTGCTGGAGGCTTCTGGCTTGCTCTGCCCTGGATACTAGCGATGCGTCCCTCCAGCCCAGCTGAGAACCTGTTTCTTGTGCGTCCTCTGTGCAGGTGTGTCAGACAGTGGCCTTGCCAGGTCTCTGTCTGGATGACCCCAGACCTGCTGCCCTGTTGCTGGCTGCCTTTCTCCAAGTAGCCGGCATCCTCTCCTGGGATCCTAATGAGGGGCCCAGGTCTCCAGCGAGCCCCTTCTAGCATGGCCCCAAATGACTCCTCCCCTTCTCCCCACTCCCCTGCTCTGCCACACCCAACGTGCCGTGCCTGTCCCACCTCTCTGGTGACACCCCACCAGCTACCTCCCTGAAAGGCTCATCCTTTCCTTCCCCAGCCACTGAACAGCTTCGAATTCTTCAAGAGCCAGACTCAGGGATGGCCTGTCTGGGAGGCCTTTCTGCTCGCTGACAGACGCGTGCACACACACGTACACAATCCTCTGTACACACACCTTACACGTATGTCCACACACACACACAAAGGCACATATACACATGGACTATGCAGTCTTCACATACACACAAAGACACATGTGTACACATCCCATGCCCCACTCACACAGTCACACACCCGTAACATAGGCACGTATATCCACAGCCCCTGCACGTGCACACACACCTGTGTTCCCTCTCAGGTGCCCCTCGCTAGTCAGACACATTGAGGTGCCCGTCCCCCACCATCCACACTCCCACAGTTGCCTGCGTGACAGCAGCAGGTCACTCTGCCTCTGTGCTCTGTGGCATGCTGGGCACGGCTCTTCTCCAGCACCCTCTTCTGGGTCGTGGTATGTTCATTCTCCAATCCTCTCTTTGACTAAGAGCCTGTCTCAGCTGCAGGCCGACGTGGTGCCTGGCACACAGAGGGATGGAAGATGATTGGGAGGTGTGTGCGTGAACTGAAGTGAGCTCATGCATGATGGGTGGGTAAAGAGACCCCTGGAAATGATTCAGGCAGGTGTCCCCCCAGGAGTGGGCAACCCTGGCTGCGGTAGGGTTGGGTTGCTCAAAGGAAGCTTTATCTTGAATACCCAGAATCACCAAATGGAAAAGAAACAAAACAACAAAACAGGTGACTGTCCTGTGCACCCTTGGCCAAGAACCCCTGGTCAAGAGCACCATCCCAGGGGAAGCAGATGGATCCAGGTCACGCAGCAGAGCCGGCACTTGAGCCCTGGGTGGCTGTGTTGACTGAGCCTGCATCAATGGAGCTCACGTGTGCAGGCTCATGATCCCAACAGCACCAGAGACAGGAAGAGGAAGAGGAGGATCGTCTGCAAGGATTGGTGGGGGTGGGAATCCGTGTCTTTGGGGAGGTTATGGATAGAGAGCAGTTGTTTTTAATTGGAGGTGATTTTGTGCCCCCAGAAGACATATGGCAACCGATGTCTAGTCTAAACACATGTTTTGTCTTAGAGGCTTTGGGGAGAAGCGGAGAGAGATGCAAGCACCTTACAATGCATGGACAAAAACGTCAACGATGCCATCATGGAGAACCTCTGACATGGAGAAGGGAATGTGGGCTTTCGGAAGAGGTCTGAACCCAGCTCTGCTATTTCCCAAATGTGTGGCCCTCGACATGGACATGGCTTGGAACTTTGATCTTTTCAGTTGCAGAAGGGGATAATTATGCCAACGACACTGGGCCATTGGGAGGGTTGCAATGCAAAAGCAGCCTCCTCAATCACAGGACACACAGAAGGCGCTTAATAAACAGCCTCCTTCCCAAACCAGCCTTCAGAACCCACGGCAGACAACCTCTGCTTCTCTTCTGCCAGAACCATGCAGCGTCTTCCTGCTCTCTTGGTTACAGAAGTATCTCTGCTCTGCTGGGCCTTGCCGTCTTCCGGTTTTGGAACTGTATCAGAGTGTGAGATGGGGTTCCGAGTCTCTCATCTCCAATCCCCCCACTTTGAATGTACACATCTTTCTGCTTTGAAGATATGCACTGTGTGTGTGTGTATGTGTGTGCATGCAGGTGTGTGCTTGTACTTGTGAGTGTGCTCACGCATATCTGCACACTTTCCTCTCTTTTCTGATTAGGTTTGCAGCAAGAAGATGGAAGGGCAGTCCTGATTTGGAGGCACAACATTTTTATCTTTTGATGAATCTGAACCCACACCCTTAGGTATCTTCATGATCTAAAATAATTAGGAATCCCCCCCATCTTTCCCAGGATGGCACTGTCTGGCTCCAGCTTTCAGAGACATCTTCCTTTCTTGTTTGGACAGAAAAATGTCATGGAACTTCAAAGAGGGATCTTGAGGGATGCTTCCCAGGCCCAAGCACCTGGGTGCATTGAAGCTGTCCTGCTGGTCTCAGGGGTTCGGTGCCCCTTGCAGGCTGCCTGGAGAGCTGTCAGAGAGCCCAGGCTCAGAAGAGAGGTCTGGTGGGAAGTTACTAAGTCAGCCTTCTTTCCACCTGCAGAGAGCTGAACTCTTCTCTGCACCACAAATCCATTCCGTGACCCAGAATCTGCACAGCGGTCTCTTTAATAGCTGTGGAGACCCGGCAGTCCAGACCCTGTGCTCCGCTTGCTCTTGGGCCCTGGAGCACGACTTCTGGGCCCTGGTTGAAGAACTTCTGGTTGGCAGCAGCTGCTGGAGGCCGAGCAGACCACACACAGCTCCCTTTCTCCAGCTGCTGTTTTGGGCAAGGCTGGGCAGCAGGGCCTGGGTGCTTGCCCTGCCTGCCTGGTGCCTGCTGTTTCCCCACCTGCGTAGGCTCTCCCCCTGCCATGGACAGATCCTTCCATGGCTCCCAGGAGGCCTGCAGGCTTAAGGACCCAGCCATCCCTTCCTGTGACCTGCCCTGGCCAGTGAGTAGCTTCAGAAGCTCCTTGAAGGCAAAACAAGAAATGCCCCCACAGAACGATTTTCTAGCAATTTCTGGGGTCAATCTGTCTTCAGGCCAAAGGGACACTCACTGAACTCGGATGGATGGAAGAGATCGTCTCTGATCCTCAAAGGCCAGCTCCTCTAGGAAGTGGCCAACACACCCACCAACTGCAATGCCCACTTCTCCCTGTTGGTGTCTTTAAAAAGCACCCACCTTGATCATCTTGCTCCGCGTGCTCCCATCCACCACAGGCTGCTGCTCTACCCAGTTCTCTTTCTAAGACGCAGAGCCCACCGTGCTATTCTCTTCCTTGAAAGCCACTAATGGCTCCCATCGCCGTGGTAGGAAGCCCTAAATTCCACCTTCTTCCATTCCCCTGGTCTCCCTCCCACTGCCTTCCCAGCTTTGGTCCCTCTGTGAGCTCATTTTACGCCGCCCCAGGCCCCAGACAAAGCCACTTGCCCCTTCCGTACCGCCTTTGGCTTTGCTCCTCTGCTTCTTTCTCCTGCCGGACCCTTCCTTTCCCAGCACCCCCACGAAGCTTCCCCGTCCTCCACATCCCACCCTAGGTGCCTCTTCCTTCCCTGAACCTCCTATTGGGATGACTCTCTGTCCCACAACACGGCCAAGTGGGACTGAATGGTTGCATATTTATCTCCCCCATATCAAAAGCTCTTTGAAATCAGAGACTGATTTATTAACCATCCCATAGCCCCTCTCCCCTTTCCTAGTATCCACGCGCTTGGCATAGACAAGGGATCAAATAAACTCGGAATTAGAGCGTTTGCTGTAAACTCTTTTAGAAGCCACCAAGGACGAGAGATGGGGCTGCCGTCTTGATGACAGAAACCCAGGCGGAGAGGGGTGGAGCAGAGCCATCAGCTTGGAGACCCGTCAAGAAAGACGCGGGGCCTCCCGGGAGAGCCGGCCCACATGGCTGGAGGCCCGTCCCAGATGAGGCCCCATGTTTTCCTCTTTGCCAGGTGGCCTCTCTCCTCAGCCTGTCCTCGGCTCTCTAGCTCCCATCTCTGGCTGTTCTCCAGGGGGAACTTATGTCTGTAATGGTGGAATAATTAGCTCCCCATCCTGGCATGCATTAACCTTGAATTGATGGTGTCAGCTAATGAGAGAGAGGGAGCAGGGGTGCCCAGGAATTATGGCGCCTCTGACTGCACTCGTCTCTCCAGGGCCCGGCCTGAGCCGAGAGATGGTGCACATTTTTCCACTCCCAGGTGAGAGACATCATTACGGGTTTTCCCAGGTCCCACGTCTGACACCAGTCATCTCTGTTTTAGTCAGATCTTTTCTCTTCAGATAAATTAAACAATATATTTATTCCCACAAAGATGTCTTTACCTGTGGATTTCTGGTTGCCCTGGTAACAGGGATACTCCAATCACAACCCTCACTGTGTGAGCCAGACAAGCTCTTTGGCGCACGTGAGTCTCTGTTTCCTTGTCCACAGTATCCATCTCATAGGGCTGTTTTGCAGATCAGCCTAATATGGGTGGAGACTCATTCCAAAATGTGAGGCGTTAGGGTTGCCTTTGGTCCAGGTGAGCACTTTGATACCGGACTCCCTTCTGGGCCTCAGTTTTTCTTTTTGTAAAATAGGGAGTGGGATTTGGCCATCAGTAATTCTCAAGGGGGTTGCCAAGGTGGGATGGTCCTTAGTCCCCCTGCACCATGACCAGTTTCCTATCACCTAAAATCTCACTTCATTTGTTCCCCTCCATGACACAAAGGTTTTTATAATAATAGTCATGATGGTCCTAGAAGAATGACCAGAGCAGCGACTTCTCTTGGGTTTACAGGTAAAGCTTCTTGCTGCCAGTGGGTGAAGTCATCGCTCCGTCACCAGCTCCTTCCTGGATGGTTTTTGTCTTGGCAACCAAAGTTTCAGCTCCTGTGATGGTTCTTTCATTGGCATCATACTTTCCAGTTTATGAGCCTTTCATTTTATATGGCGTAATTCTCACCTCCCATAACCCCACAGGAAGATGGGAGTAGGCATCACTAGCCCATTCTACAGATGGGAATGTCCATTCATTTGCCCATCCATCCATCTGCAGGACTTTCTGGGATGCACTTTGTACTAGCTGCTGTGGCTCAGAGGCTTGGTGTGTGTGGCTGAGGTGTCACTGCTCCAAGTGGAGGCTCTGGATCAAGGTTAGAGGCCCACCCAGTGCTGGGTTCAGTCGGTCCTGGACCCCATATGGCGCCCCCTGCAGTCTGCTCCCATTACTACCCCTCATTCTCAGCGCAAAGGACCACACGTGATGACTGTTTCCAAGAGAGCCTGCCTGTCCTGACTCCCTCTTTGGGTTCACAGTTCAGCCCTAGGCACTGGGTGAATTGCTACCTGCCCTTGAAGCCCCAGCGCTTCTTCTTTTAAACTTCCACCATCTTGCCCTTCTCTCCTGCAGCTTACTTCACATGCGCCAAAGTAAGTGCCAGCACCACACTTCAGATTCATCTCTGCAGCCACATCGATCACCTTATATTGCAATGATCCGCATACATCTCTGACTGTCTATACCCATGCTGTCTCTACACCTCCTCACAGAGCCACTCATGGGAAGTTGAAGAGGTCGGACTCTTCATACCATCCCTGAATCCCAAGTCCAGGTCCAAGGTCTGGCCTGGACTCCGTAGATGTTGAATGAATGAAGCTTTTTTTAACTGACCATTCCCCTCCTTGAGTAATGTTGGGTTACTCCTTGAGTAATCTCACGTTCTTGGGTGAAGTTCAATGAGGAAGGGGACAGGGAGAGAGGACCATGGTGGGAGGGCGTTGGTAAGAGTGGACGCTGGATTCCAGGCCGGCGCTTCTGATCTGGGGATAGGCTGTTTCGACACCCACACCTCTTGCCCATAGCTCCTCCATAGCTACAAACGGCTGGAGGGGGAGCTGCCTTCCTGACCGGCCGTACTCTCTCCCTCCATGGACGTGGAGTCACAAAGTCAGAAAGGCAAAAAGCAGCCAGGTGACTTCTTAGAGGAAATCGGGAGGAATTCAAGGTGACTGTGCCTGGTGTCAGGCTAATTGTCATCCCCATGTGCGGCTCATCAACTGTCCCAAAGTTCAACTAACTCACCCAAGTCCACACAGCTGGACACAGTCTCCAGGAGGAGACTTGACCTGAGGCCTCCGGACCCTCACTGAAGGCCAGGTTCTGGTTGAGTGAATGCAGAGAAAGATCTAGAGGAAATCCGGCCCTGTGAGGTGGTGATGTGAGGCCGCTACAGGTGCAGGGAACAGTGGCTGACACCAGGCTCTACCTAGTTCCCCACAGAAGGGTCTTAGTGCCAAAGAAAAAAATTACCCTGTGATGCTTATTGGAGCACAGGGCTGGCTTTATGCAGGATCATGGTGATGGACACAGGGACCATAGCAATGGGATTTTGCAATGAAGGACAGTGGCTGGACTCAGCTTTGAATACATCCTGGGAAAATGAAAGTTTATAGCCAGGCAGCAGGGGACAGTGGGTGGAAAGTGACTAAGAGGAAATGGCAGGGGTCGGGGGATTCTGGCTAAACCAACCGAACAGGATTCTTGCCTAAAACAGACATCTGTGATCAGACATCCCCCAGGGATGGTGGAATGGGAGGGCAGGTCTGGAGGGTGATCAGATAGCAAGGGAGGGGGAATTCCTGCTGAGACTGGAGGTCATCAGGAAGTCCCCAGAAGGGCCTAGGAGAAGGTTCAGGAGCATGATGAGATTTTGGGTCAAGCAAAGAATCTTTGTCATTCCATTAAAAATAAATAAATAAAAAGGTTGGGAGGTGAGAAAGGAAGGGTGTGGAGGAGGCTGTGTAGACCCTGGAGGTGACATAGGTGGACTGCTTCGAGTTGTCAGGGTGACCTCACCTGCAGATTGTCACTCAGCTCAAGAAAACCAGGAAGTGGGGGCTGTCACAATCGTTTATCCTGAAGGGACACCAGGAAGGGTGGTGGCAGATGGGAACCAGTGGCGATCATCTGGAGGGTCCTTGAAGCCAAAGCTCCAAGGCTCTTGTGAGGGACAGGGTTACTATGGGTGGGGTGTGTGTGCGCACATGTGCGGGGGTGGAGGCTATGCTCTGTGCACTGTGGTCATGGTGTCACCTGCAGGAAATCTTCCACCTCAGCTAGCTCCTATTCCATCTGACCATTTGGGCCACGTCTCCTCACCCCTGTTTGACCGGCTCTTGGACAAGGTAATTCATTTCATTTTCTCATGAGTCATGTTGTAGAAAAGAATCTCTGGTTTTAGGGACAGTGATTCATCTGGGAGCTGACAAAAGGCCAGGGGACAGAGGCGGTCACCTGAACACAGGTGGCCAGCTCCCTCTCTCCCTCCTTAGTCATGCCCAGCTGACTCCTACCAGGAGCCCAGCCTCATGCTGACTGCAGGGGACTCACCAATATGGTGGGGAAGAGCTCCTTAGAGAGGCTCATGGTGCACAGAGGAGAGAGAAGTGCCAGGGATGCAGCGAGGTTTCATTTTTATAACAAAATACCCAGGGATGATGAGTACTTAGGAAGGCATGGATTTAGCTCACAGGTTGAGGGTCCAAAGTCCAAACAGTGGCTGTTGGATCTGATGAGAGTCCCTGGGCTGTATCACCTCATGGAGGGTGGCAGCCCAGCAGTAAGAGCAGGGTTGGCAGGACAGACCGCACAGTAGGACTGAAAGCCAAGCCAAGTCAGGGAAGTCTTGCGACCTCCCACCAGTCTCTATTGCCTCTCAACCATCACCCCGGGGACCCAACACAAGGGTCCTTAGGAGACACGCTCAACCCATTTCTAAATCATAGCATTCCATCATAGGAAAAGGAGCGGAAAGAAGTGGGAGAGAGGGTGGAGCCACCTGGGGACGGGGAAGACCCATGAGGGAGGCAGCAACTGGACTGGCTCTGGAGGGCTCAGAGCAGGGGTGTCAGGACAGGGACCTGGCTCACATTTTCTGAAGCCGACCTGGGGAGTTTTATCAGACAGTGGAGATTCAAGCAGGGAGCCGCCCACCTGGGGCATTGAGGTGAAGATATGGAATAATCCAGATGTCACATGGTTGGTGCCTGGAGATGCAGTAAGATTCAGGTGGGAAAAAATCTCTGCTGGGGCTGCAGACCAGCTGGGGTCCCCGCCTCGCTGTCAGCTCTGCAGATTTGGTGAGGAGGTGCAGACCACTTGATGGCTGTAGCTCCTCAGCTGGCAGGAAGAGCAGAGCAGAAAGCACACCCTGTCCCTTTAAGGACAACAGGCATAACTCACAGGAATAGGTCGTTCTCAAGCTAATAAGAAGAGGTAGATGCACACTCCTTGAGTTTAGAGTTAAATTTGAATAAACAATGAACACGTTTTAGTATGTCCCTAATATTGCATTATTCAGTGCTTGTCTGAAATTGAAGTTTTCCTGGGCGTCCTGGGTTTTACAGGACAACTCGACTCCCAGCACAAGGAAAATGGCCCTGTGTGCATTTCCTCTGACCACAGACAGCAATTGCTTACACTTGCTTTTGCTCTGATGCTCTGCTTGAATTTGTTGAAATGATGGGTCAAAATACATGTGTCCAGAGAATTCAGATGTCTGCATTTCTAGAACAACATGGGAAATGGAACCCTAGTGTCAGTATTTCTGATGATAAATCATAAGGATCGTGCCTGACACCAGTGTCTTCTAGCTGAGGAGACAGAGCCGATCTGAAAAGCACCAACCAGCCACTGGCTTCTGTCCCGAGTCCCTGTCATTAAGCACCTTCACTTTTCCGTGGGTTCTTTGGTGTTTGTAACCATTATGGTTAATGTGTAATTAAACTCTGGAAAACACCTGCTTGAGGCCAGAGCCTGTCTCTGCTCTATAAACAGTAATTTACTGATTGAGTCATTTACTGTACATACCAGAGAGAGGGGCCACCCTCACCCCCGTATAATTCAGAATAAGGTAACCCCATAAGAGTTACAGAATAAAATTCACATTAAATGAATTAAAAATATTATCTATGGATATTATCCAAGAGGATGACAGTATTTTTGGCAAGCCCCCACCTCAATCAAAGTGACTTGGGGTGGGCGGGAGGGTGGGAGAGGGTGAACTAAGGAAGTGGCACGACTCTTGCAGATTAGAATCATGAAGTCACAGGAGATCAGCAGCCTTGGGGGGAGGGGATGGTTGGCCTGGATATTTGCAAAAAAAAAAAAAAAAAAACTAAAAAGTCATTTGGTGATTTATCCAGGACCCTCCAAGGGAGGTCAGATTGGATCTGCCAGAAATCTTTTCAGGTCTTTGGGGAGGGGTTGGTGGGCCTGGGCCCCCTCCCCACCCTGCACTGCCCTTGGCCTATTTCAGCTCAGGAAGGGAGGCTCTGTTGAAGTGTGGGCTTTATTTTTGGATTTGTTTACATGGAGTAGAACTTCCCTCCCTCCTTCCCTCCCTCCCTCCCTCCCTTCCTCTCAGTCCTCTTGACCCCTCCCTTGCTGTCTCCTAGTCCTTCTTATTGTAGTTCCATCTTTCAAAATAAATTACCAAAGCGGTCTTAGTTCTGTTTGGTGCAAGAGCCTGGTGAGCTTGGATTCCTTCAAAGGCTGCTCAACTCTGAGAGAACTGGCACCATCAGGTTGCTGACCTGCGAGGCCCAGAGTCAAGCCCCAAGGTCTTGTGCCGAAGGTCTTCTGCCCTGAGCGCCTAACTCAAAAGCATCACTTGGCCACATCTCTGAGCTCTTGGGCCAGATAGGCACTCAGTTTTTGTAGTTTATAACCAATCCTGTCTTTGTTTCACTTTAATGAACACTGTCTGTATTTTTCTAGCACCTTTAAATCTTAGTGTAGAAATTCTTGTAGATGGTCAGAAATCTCAGCAGCAAAGGTGGAGTAAACAAACAGATGCATAGTTGGATACCAGGCATCTAATGGTAAATGCCATTCAGTTAAACACTATTCTTTTTTTTTTTTTTTAAATATCTTTATTTTATGTGGTGCTGAGGATCGAACCCAGTGCCTCATGCATGGTAGGCGAGAGCTCTGCCTCTGAGCCACACCCCCAGTCCAGTTAAATACTATTCTTTAAGAAAAAAAAAAAAAAGAACAGATGAGTTCCCCCTCTGGTGAACTGGGATGAGGGGAAATGGATTCTGTATAAATGCAGTGTCCCTGTGACTGAAGGAGACGAGATGGGACCCGAGCTGTAGCTGTGGCGTCCTCCTTTGCCTTTGAATGTTCCTTTCAGCCATGAGAAAAATATACCCCCAAGCGATTGCTCTAAGTAGCTCTTCACTGCCAGCTTCGCCTGGCAAGGTGCCACTTGGCCAGACCTTCTGCATTGCTACAGAGCAGGTGGGAACCGTTCGTGATCACAAGTGCCACAGAGAAGGATCACTTTCGCCATCATCCTGTGCACTGTGCGTGGTGTACACAGAAGCAGGCATTCTTATCTCAGATGAGATAAGAGCTGGCTGTCACTTCAAATGTTGCTGCTTCATGCTGAAGTCTTGTTTGTCCCCAGGGACGCTGAGCCTAAAGGAGCGTCCAGGGTGGTATTTCAGGTTTCTCTCTTCTTCTGGGTTGTATTTTTAATTCCTATTACTCAGGAGACTGAGTTAAATAATATAAGAAGGAGGCAATTAATGTGATGCTTGTCCATTCATTAAATAAAAATTAACTGAGCCATCTGAAGCATGCCCGACACTAGGATTCCCTTTCACCTAACAGGAATGAGCGTGGGAGACAAAGGTCCTGTTTGGTTCAGGGGTGACCAGCAAAGGGCAGCCCTGGACCCACATCTTGCCGGGTATGTTAGAAATGCAAATCACCACAAGGACACGAGGACAGGAATGGAGCTGAGCAGGGGACAAAGCTGGGGGACAGGAAGGAGAGATGGCTGGACAGAGCAAAGACCCAGCCCGCCCCACCTTGTTATGTAAATCCAAGGTCCTAAGACAGAGCATTTTAATCTTTTTTTTTTTTAATATTTATTTTTTAGTTGTAGTTGTCAATACCTTTATTTTTTAATTTATTTTTATGTGGTGCTGAGGATCGAACCCAGGGCCTCACATGCGCTAGGCGAGTGCTCTATCACTGAGCTACAACCCAGCCCCAGCATTCGAGTCTTATTATCCGTGTCAGATGGTTTGAGCCAGGAAAGTAGCTAGCAAGGTAATGTGTTAAAATATTGGGTATGGCACCAGGAGCTAGGAAAACCCAAGAACAGGGGTGGTGGGGGGAGGCAGGGCAGGTTCAATTCAAGGATGACATGACCTCTCCACTCACCCACCAATCCATCCCCTCATCCATCCATCTACTCATTAATTTACTCAGCAAATATTTTCTAGTACCTTTTCTATGAAATGAAAAGATAAATAAAAACAAGCTGCCTGACCTCATGTAGCTTAGAGTCTAATGAGGGAGGAAAGAGAAAAATAATGGGTACAAATTGAGTTATGCTCTGTGCAATGTATTCTTTGTATCAGTTCCTTAAGCCCTTATTTCCCCAGGGAGCTACAAAGAGAGCCAGGTGTCACCCTTAAGTGCTCTAGATTGCATCCTAGGGGAGCACCCTGATTAGCTTAGGGAAGCCAAGTATCCCCTGATTGACAGTAAGCCTACCTGCCATTTGGTTTAGAGGAACACACTATGTGTCTCTCCTGAAGCTATTTGTTCTGCAGATGTTCTTGAAAAGATAGTTTGTGATCAAAGCAGGGTCTGCTCCCAAGATGTGCAGACACTCGAGGACTCTGGAAAAAAACGCCTCCCAACACTGACCGTCCATCTGGACCAGGCTGGTGACATAGGTACCCAGAGGGAGAAAAGCAGAAGAGAGGAGATGCCCCTCTCTCTTACTGGCTGATGGGAAAGGCTTTGCTTTGTGAGAAATGTATGGATTCGCCCAGGAGGATGGCCACCTGCACGCAGAGCAGGTATCTAAGTGGAAGAATGACCTCCCCTGGGCAGGCACGGGAGCATGCTGCCTCTGAGTCAGTGCACAGTCTGAGTGTAGGAAGGAAATGAAAGCCCACTGCGGATCTCCTGTGCACTGGGCTCTGCAATCAACATGATCAACATTTATGTAACCCTGGATGTTTTTAATCCCATAATAACCTTTCTTCTTTTTAATGTGACAAAAGGCACATAACTGGGCTGGGGTTGAGGCTCAGTAGTAGAGTGCTCACCTAGCATGCACGAGGCCCTGGGTTCGATCCTCAGCACCACATAAAAAAAGTAAATAAAATAAAAGTATTGTGTCAATGACAATTAAAACAAACAAACAAACAAAAACCAAAAACCCCAAAATGTACATAACCAATTGAGCACTGCAACTATTTCGAAGTGCACGTTTTAAAGTGGCCTTAAGTTCACTTGCCAGGTTGTACAACCACCACCACTCTCTAGTTCTAGAATGTTCTTATCCCCCAGAACAGCAAGCCCGTGCCCATAAGCAATTCTCCTTCCTCCCTACCCCAGCCCTTGGCAACCACCACTCTGCCTTCTGCCTCAGTGGATTTGCCCATTCTGGGTATTCATTGTGGCCTTTTGATTCCTAGGTATCATTGTTCCCATTTTACAGATGAGGAAGCTGCTGCCCAGAGAAGTTCATTTTCTGTCCAAGGTCACAGCGGTGGCAGAGGATGGTGGTGGGTTCTGTGCAGACAGAGGAGAACCATCTGTCACTCATGACCCCCTGGGGTGAGTCCCCTGTTGA
This sequence comes from Marmota marmota marmota, assembly GCF_001458135.2. NCBI lineage: Eukaryota > Metazoa > Chordata > Mammalia > Rodentia > Sciuridae > Marmota > Marmota marmota. Next base: position 4,367,527 of record NW_025999869.1, read on the forward strand.
GGTGCCCAGGGGTTTGCTTAGGGCAGAGTGGAAGGGGGAATCCTGCCCATGAGGCCTGAATTGGAGGGAGGCAGGAGGGGAGGGGCCTCCGGGAGGGGAAAGGGTCCTAGGTGTCGATGGGGTCAGTCAGGCAGTGGGCCAGGACCCTGCAGTGGGGTGCTCTTGCTATGGGTGTCTGGGGCAGGGGCAGCTGCCCAGTGCAGGGGAGCTTTGGGGACAGCAGCTTTGTCCCCCACTCCAAACCCACAGCTTTGCCTTCTGGGGGAGGCCAGGTGCTTCTTTACTCCTAGGGAAGCCAGTCCGGCTTTGCCACTCAGCTGCCAGCTCCCCCAGGCAGGCTGGGGTTGGTGACTGCATGAGTTCACACGGCCTGGGTCAGAGCCACTGCCGGCCTCCACGGGTCTGTGTGGACCTTTGTTCCCTCCCTGGGAACCCAGAGGAGCTGGGCTGGGCTCTGCTCCCCCACTGCAGTCTGGGGCCCTCAGGCTTGGGCTCCTCTTTGAGCCACATGGGGTCACTTTCTGGGCCTTTATTGAAGCCTTTGGGGTGTGGGAGGGCTTTTCTTGCTTGGGGGCGATGGTGGGTGTTGGCTGTGTTCTTTCAGAGCTGGGGAGGCTCCGGTCTCTCCCTCTGGAATGCTGGCCCTATCTTCCCAGCTGCCTCCCCATCTCCCCGGGAGGCAGGAGGGGCGGGAGGTGGTGTCCCTCCGGGTGCCCTGACTCCTCTGTGACCCTCCTCTCTGAGCATAGCTCTTGCAGAGTGTGGCATCCCTAGGCCCCCAGGGTCTCAGAGGGCCAAGCATTCAGCAAGGAGAGTCCCTCCAGATGGTGGTGGCTGAAGAGGAGGTGGTGCCGGCAGTCTTGGGACACAATTGTGACTGCATCTGGTGGGCTGATGTGATCAGATGAGCTGGGAGGGGTTGTGTGTGACTTCCTGAAGGCAATGAGCAGTCTGTCTGACCCTCCACAGATGTCTGTCTGACCCCCTTACCACGCCTCACCTCTCTGGAAGGAATTTCCAGTGGCATCCTGACCCCACGGCCAGCCTGTTCTGGAAGGTCATGATGGTGACCTTGCGGTGCCTGGTTGGATGAGTGGGAACAAAGTGGGCACAGGAGACATCTGGCTGCCCCGAGCGGCTCCTGGAATAAGCGCCCTCTTCATGCTTGACAGAAGAGCCACCCAACTCTGCCACCTATGGCCAGGTGAAGGTTGGGCCCTTCTCAGCGCGTCTCACCTCCTGGTTTCTAACGGGTTAAATCCCCCAGGTTGAGTGGCGAGGCTGCGCTGTGTGCATGTGAGATGCCCGGGAACCACGCACCGAGTGGGAGCTACGAGTCAGCCTTGGGCCCTTCCTTCAGCTCCAGCGTCTCTAAGAGAATGACTAGGTTTGCTCAGAGTTTCATATCTCGGGGAGAGCCCTGTCTATGCCTTTTCTGGGACATTTCTCTGCTAAGTCCCTCTGTTCTGGCCTTGTCTGGCTCCTGGGGCCCCTCAGGCTGCACAACTGTCCCCCCACCCTCCCCAACAGGCTGCAAGCGGCTTTGTAGTTCTCATGAGGACAGTGGCTTCAGTTCCATGGAGTTGTCACACTGCCCACGCCTTCATCGTTGTGGCTGCTTCTGTTCAGAATGACCGAGCATGGGGCGGGGTGGGGGGGCTGAGCCTGCTGCCGGTGGCTCAGGAGCAGGCACAGCAGGGTGGCTGCACATGCTCTGGAGAGCAAGAGGGCTTGGGTTCAAGTGCCAGCCCCACCACCTCGCTCGACTGGAGGCTCGGGGCAGGTGTCTCCCCTCCCCCGCTTTGCTTTGCCCATCTTCTGACCATCCTCCTTCAGGGCCTCGACAGGACAGAGCAAGCTGTTGGCAAGAGCAGCACCTGTAGATGTCCCCAGGAACCCTCGGGGCTCAGGGTAAGGTGCACTGCAGGGTGACACCTTCCAGTTTCTCCATCTGGGAGTCTGAATGACGGCAGGAGGAAGCAAGACACAGCACTCGGTGGGACCTGCTGGGTGCCGGCTCCAGCCGGTCTCCACTTACAAATCCCTCTCTCGCCCTGCCAGGCCCCGGGCAGGCCCCTGCCTCCACTTCCCAGCCCAGGAGGAAGCGGGCTGAAGGAGGTCAGTGCCTTGCCCAGGTCTCAGGGAGGCAGTGAGTCAAGGAGCTACCGGGGCTGTCTGAAAAGCCATTGTTCCCTCTGTCCCTTCACCTCTTCCTGTTGTCTTAAACAGAAGGGGACTGGTATTTAGGACCTGCTGACTGTGCCCTTGTTTGGGCATATTTTAGGAGCTGGTGCAAGTGATCCTGCAGCCATCTACAAGGACTAAACACAGGTTCTTCATCTCCAGCCTTCCCACCCGCCCCGGAAGCATTCAGGTCAAATCGCTGACACGCCAATCACCGCTTCACCACCGATCTGTCCCTCTAGCGACCTGGGGATTTGGTTGCACATGATCATGGCTGATGGCTACAGGAAAGGTTCACCGCTGGCTCTGTGACACTTGTCACTGAATGATAACTTCCTTTCATTAAAAAGTGTTACCTTCAGGCTGGGGCTGGGGCTGAGGCTCAGTGGCAGAGCGCTTGCCTTGCATGTATGAGGCCCTGGGTTCCATCCTCAGCACCAAATAAAAATGAATAAGTAAAATAAAGGTATTGTGTCCAAATACAACTAAAAAACTTAAAAGGTGTTACCTTCACCATAAAGAAACCGACACTGCAGTCCTTCACGGTTCAGGCTGTCGAAAGCCTCCTCGTGTCTGGGATGGGTGAGCATTTTCACAAATAGCGCCCTGCAGTGTTGGTGGACAGCAGTTCCACAGGCATGGGCAGGTGAGAGCCCTCGGTGCTGCAGGCCGTATAAATGGAAGCGCGGATGGCAGAGGGAGGGTCCAAGTCACTGGTGTGAGATGCCGTTGGGGACAGGGTCTTCAGCTATAGGTGATGGAGGGAGTCCTTGGAGATGTGCCGAGTAGGGCCCTCTGGGCTGGTGGTCCGAGGCGGCCCCTCAGCTGCTGTGACTGGCTTGGTTGTCCAGAGCAAGTGTTATGCCAGATTCGTGGGACCCCAATAGACCTCCAGGAGCCGAATCCGATGCAATCACACAAGAGTCTTTATTGCAAGCTTGAGCCTGGACTCACAACTGTTTCCTACGCAGCGGTCCCAGGGAGTGAGTCCTGGTCCTTTGTTCAGTGAGATTTTATAGGTTTTGGGGGGATACTCTATGCATCACAACATCACACAGCAAATCATCCCATACCGCAGGAAAATCAAACAACAACTCTTAACATTGATTAGCACATTCAATGGCGGGAACAAGTTGGGTAGGGATGATTGGTTAATACAAGAGGGAGATTCGTTTGAACTGATTGGTTTAGGCCAAGAGGGGTGTACGTGATAAACTACATGGTTTCCCAACATGTTATCAACCAACATAAACTACTTGGGGATCATCTGGCATCCCAGGTATTTTCCCTGTCTCATGTTGATTGGAGGTTGCTAGGGGGTTGCTATGGGTCCTCACCTAGCCTAACTGAGTCAGGGACACCTGGTTCCTCAGACCTCTCCTGTTATTTACAGACAAACAACTTAGCAGGGTGGGTATGTGCTTAGGAGTGCTCTGTGGGTTTTTCCAAGGACAAGGGTCACGCCCCCTTCCTTAGGACAGGCCTTGAGGTAGAAGCTGCTGTTATTTATTTATTTTTAAAAATGGAGTCACATCAGTTTCTCACAAGCCATTCCTGAGTGCGGGGAATTCAAATTTGGGCAGCAGAGGAATTTAGAGGAGGGTGGAGTCACGAGCCCCTCTCTGGGAGCTCCTGGGTGTGGAGGAAGGTTGACAACCTCAGGCAATGCCACTGGAAAGAAACCTTCTGTGTGGGGTCCTGTCTGAAGGTTCACACAGATCATGAGATGCTGGCTCTGGAGAAGAGCCAAAGAATTTGAAGGATAAACTGCCATCAAAATGGGGACGCTCTTCCAGGTCAGAAAAATGACAAGCAGGTGGAAAAGACTTGCCTTATACTCCCCTCCAAACCCTCTTTCCTGTCCCTGCTCCTTGGTCTGTAGACTGTCATTCCCAGAAAAAAGAAAAGGTGACCAAGTCCAGCCCCAAGTGGCCTGTGGCCTTCCCATGCCCAGGGCCCAACAGGGCAGGTGGCAAGGAAAGACACACTGAGGGAGAGGAGGGAGGGCCACAGACAGACAGACAGAAGTCCCCTTCCTGGGGCTGCTCTGGGGGGAGCTGGCCATCAGTCACTGCCACCCGTCACGCAGTGACGAGGGACCACGCTCCTTGCGACCCGACTCTGGTGGGGCAGCACCTTGTTGGTTCAGCGGCCTGCGACCTCTGAGCAGAAGGGGAAGCTAATCCCTGCATGACTTCTGTCTGCTCCCGCCAATCTGGGTGTGGGGAGGTGGTTTCCTCAGGCTGCCTGAAGCTGGCAGGGAGTGGGAACAGCTCCTGTGGCTAAGGCTGCACTTTCTTCAGGCCTGCGATGACGCCCTGGAAGTGCCATTTATCTGAAGGTCGTGGCTCTGCCACTTGGCCGGGCTCACTGTGTGCTCTGAGCCGGTGGATGGACTCCTGGCAGCTCAGGGAAATAGGTGCTGATCTTGCTGCTCACGTTAGTTATGGGTCCTCTAGAAGTAGGTGCCATGATGGGCTAACTGCCTGGGTTTCTAGGGCAGGGTCTGTGAAGAATGGAGGGGAGGGTGGGTGCAGGATGGAAAGATGGGGACAGCCGTGCAGTTCTGGGAACCCTCGGCCAGGTCCATGGGGAACCCCCACCAGCAGAAGCTGCTCATTATAGGGGTTTGGTGTCTGGCCAGAGTAGGTTGCAACTGCACCCTCTGTGCCCAGCCTGAGCCTGGGGGGCTTTGTGGCCCTGGCAGCAGCCATCTCCGGATAGAGTGGTGTTCACATTATATTCTCACCCACTGCCCAGGTCCTCCTGAAGAAGGTCTGAGTAGTGTCTTGTGGTGGCCACGACATTCCCACTTCACAGATGAGGAGGTGGAGTTATAGAGAGGGAATGTCACTTGCCCAGGGTCTTACGGCTCATAAGGGACAGTGCTGATACCAAGGCTGGCTTGATGCCAAAGCCTACCCTCTTGGCATAGCAGGCAATTCCCTGGGCTGTGGGATGACTCACTGGCTTTTAGAGAGAGCTACCGTGGGGTAGGCTCTGGAATCGGGCAGATGCCCATGTACCTTGTCTCTCTGCCATACATCAGCTTGGACCCATGAGTGGGTCAACATTGAAGCATGAGAAGTGCCGGGTGCAGTGGTCAGCAGGTGACATTGCGCGATCTATGTCAGTTCCTGGTCTCATGCCACCTCAAGGAGGGCACTGGAGGTCCAGAGAAGGACAGAAAGGACAGGCAGGCCTAAAGTAGGGTGGAGGTGATGTTCTCGGAAGAGAGGTTCCCCAGAACCGTCCAGATATTCTTAGATGTGACTCCTCCGGCTGTTCCCAACATTTCCACCACCACCTCAGGTAGCCCCTGTCTGCTCCCGGCACAGGATTGTTATAATACTTGTCATGACAACCCATTGTGATGCTCCTGGTTTATACATTTACCATGCTACGCTTTTAATTGTTATTTTACAGTGCGCTCCTTCTATTTATAAAAATCATGTCCACCATCAAACGGTGTGACATGTAGGACGGGCAGCACCACTGCACCAAGAGGCCACGTGGAGTGACTGACTTATGCCATCCGGGTGTGTGCGGGTGCCATCTGAGATGTTCAACAGCATCAAATGGACTAAAGCCACACGTCTTGGACTGCGTCCTCACTGTGAGGCAACTCGGCACTGTAATTATTAGATTATCATTATTCTTGCTTTTTATAACTGAGCAATTGTTCCATCTTTCTTTCTTTCTCTCCTTCTTTCTTTTGGTACTAGGGATTTAACTGGTGCTCTACCCCATCCTTTTGTCAATTTTGAGACAGGGTCTTGCTAAGTTGCCCAGGCTGGCCTTGAACTTGCGATCCTCCTGCCTCAGCCTCCTGAGTTGCTGGGATCACAGGCATGCGCCATCACACCCAGCTTCTTGCCAGGTACCTTTCAGAGGCCTTTACCTGAGTCAAGGTATTCATTCTTAAAGCAACTTGCTGTCACACAGGGTGTTCTTATTAGCCCGCTTTACAGATGAGGAAACTGAGGCACAGGAAGACAGTGAGTGGTTGGGTGAGGCCAGGCTGCCCGGCTCAAGGGTGCATTGTCCTCTGAAGCACTTTTGATGCTGCTGCTTCTTTGCCTACTGAAGAGCAGCAGAGCAGTGGCCAGCCGCCTGGTCGTGTGATAATCAGAGAGTCCATGAGCCCATCCTGGCCTCACCTCTGAGACCTGGGTTTTCCTTGTTCTTGGCATCAGGCTATTGTGCAGGGGAATAAATGAATGAGACTTTGACAGTTTCCAGGAGATTTCTGTTTCTCAGATCCAGGTTTCAAATAATCCTCAGTCTTTTCCCCACCCTAGGTGCTGCCTGGTTCCTGTCACTGCCCTGTCTGAGCATCAGCTCTCATTCCTGAAAGGCTGCGGGGGGGGGGGGGGGTAACAGCAGGAATGCTCCTGCTGGGACTGAGTGGGTGCCCCATGTGCCCCGGGGCTTGGGTGGATGGATGCTGGGGCAGGCGCCAGCCCTGGTGCTGGGGTGGCTGCTGGTGAAAGGCAGCCCCAGCCACCCTCATCCTCTCCCAGGGAGATTACTGACAACCATCTAAGGGAGGAAGTCCCAACATCCCCATTTTTCAGAGGCAGAAACTGAGGCTTAGAAAGGTGAAGACTTTCGCTCAAGATCAGTACAGCTAACAGATGGCAGAGCTGGAATCTGGTGCCAGTCTGCCCCACGGCGCGGCCCCACTCACTTTCCCTCACACCATTCTGATCTTGTGAACTGAGCGCTGCATCATCACTTCTGTTTTATAGATGAGAAGCTAAGAGAGGTAGAGGCACTCCCCTGAGGACACCCAGCAAATACATGGCCACAGTGGGGTTGGAGCCCAAGCCCCCAGGACTCTTCCACCCTGGTTCAGCCAAGTGACACTATGAGGAGGGCAAGGCTTTGGTGTCAGGGTCCTTTTGTTATCTAGCTCCAGTCCCCAGCCCCAGTGGCCACTTGGCGGGTCTGGTAGTTACAGAATCCAGGATGTTCTGCTTTGCCTGCCACTGTGCTGTGCACTCTGGGGCATGAAGACCAGAGGGTGTGGGGGGGGGCACTGTATCAACGGGAGGCTTGGCTGAGTCCTGGGTCACCCTCTTGGTGTTGGGCAGGCCACTCCTTTGGAAAGTGAGGCGTGAGCCCCTTGGCTCCTCAGGGATGCTGGAGAAGAGGAGGCCTTGAAACCAGTGCAGCTGGTCTCACCACGTAGGTGGGACAACTGCTCTCCCTGCTGTGGCCTGGTGGCTGCCTGCTGACTTCCCTGGGGCCCTCAGCCTCTTCTCCAGATCCACAGTCAGCTCAGCCCCCAGGTGGCTGGTCTGGCCTGTTGGGCCACATTTCCCCCGGTTTTCCAGCTCTGCAGACCTCCCTCCCTCTAAGGGACCTCTGACCCCACCCTGAGTGCCACCCCCTGGGGGGGGGAATTCCAAGGCAGACAACCCAGCTACCTTTGTAAGTGAAGGAATACTGACAGAACACCGCCCCCGCCACCCCCCCAGGCCTTTGGTATTTAAATACTCAAGTTTGCAGCAAACCTGGGAAGGTCACCCTCAGTTTACTTTTCATGAAAGCAAGGCTCAGAAAAGCCACTGCCTAAGGGCACACAGCAGCAGGAAGGACGCCAGCTAGTCTGTCTGGCTCCCTGGGAGGCTGATCCCTCTCTCTCCTGCTCTGCCTCTGAGGCAGTTCCTTCTGAGGGTCCTGGTCTGTGGCTGAGAGTCTCTCCTGGAGTTAGAAGCCTGGGCTGGCAGCTTGGTCTGGGAAGGCTGCTTCCTCCCCCAGGCTTTCCAGGATTTAACAACTCCACACCTGCCCCAACCCCAGCCCATCCTCAAAAGCACAGGAGCCCAGGTCTCCTGCCTCTTTCCCTCTTGGTGATCCTATGCTAGCCTTAAGCACAGGGGCCTGAAGGAGGCTACTGCTGGGCGAGCAGAGGCCTTTGCCTATATTCTGGGGAGCCCTGCCTGCCCTGGGCAGCCTCCTAGGTGGGCAGGAAGGAACTCTGTCCTTGGGGGTCACGGTGCTGCTTAGGGTCCAGCTCCACCCTGGCCAGCTCCTGATCCTGGACAGGCCTTTTCACCTCTCGGAGCCTCAGTTTCTTGGCCTATAAAGTGGAGTCATATCTTCACCTCACCCTGGAGTCACCCTGGGCAGGCAGGACCTGCTCCATAATTTGCAGGGCCCAGTGCATCAGTCAAAGTCCCTTGTTCACAAATTACTGTGAGTTTCTAGGTGGCGGGGAGCAGGGCAGCAAACCAATCTCCTGGCCCTCGGCAACGCGGGGTCCTGTGTGTCACGGAGTCGCACGCCCTGCTGCCCGCTGGGCGCTGGAAGAGCGACAGCAGCGCGCGTTGGGCTTTTCTAGAGCTCAGTGGAAGGAGCGCGCGGATCCCGACGCCTTCGGTGGCGCGCCAGCCCCATCTAGTGGCGCCAGGGCGAACAGCACCCGCCGCTCACACTCAGGCTGGACCTGGGCACTTGCAGGTCCCACCTGCAGCTTTGCTTCGGTCCTTCCTCCAGGCAGTCGGTGGCCACATCCTCTGTAAGCCCTCAGGGACTCTCTCTGGCCCCTCCCCGTCATCATGCCTTGGCCCCTGGTTTTGGTGAGTCCCTCTTCTGGGCCACCTATGCCCATCACGGAGAGCTTTTCCGTATCCCTCCCAGAGCAATTCCGGCTTCGGATCTCTCCATGCGCCCTCCTCCAGCTCCCTTCCACCTGCAGCTCCGTCTTGGCATCCAAGGCTGGGTCCTCTAGCTACGTTTGCCTCTTCCACCCCGCGTCTCTCCCCCTGGCGGGCCCAGGGTCCTTCCAGCACGTGTCTTTCCTGCCCCTTCCTTTGCAGATACCACTCCCCCACGAGGGGTCCTCGTCTCCTACCTGTCTTCCCCCAGGTCCCACCAGTGACAGGAAGCCTCCCAGAAGATTAGAGTCCTCAGGGGTGACATCCCCACTATGGACAGCATCACCCAGGGGCAGTCATAGAGAAGAGCCCTCTGCGGAGGTCCGAGGCAGCCAGGTCTGGAGTGTGCCTAGAACAGGCTTTGGGATTGGACCTGCTGGCCTGAAACCCTTGTCCACATTTCTTGGTTTCCTTGTCGGTTAGGTGGAAAGTTAAATGAAACAAGATTACTTTTTGGGGGGGGGAGGCGGTAAAGATTAGATAAAATAATTTATATTAGGCATTCAGGATAAAGGGTGGCTCATTATAAGTTCCAAATAAATGTTGCTGTAGTTGTTATTGTCATTACTAAGGCCCATATTTATTACTAGCGATGGGATCTTGGGCAAGCAATTTCACCTGTCCAGCTCTCCTGGTCTGGAAAATGGGAAGATTAGTTCTCTTCCTATGCCAGGGGCCTGTTGACATCCTAAACGAGGAGCCATAGGTAACCTGCAGGGAATGTAGCCGGTGGTTCAGAGATGGTCCTCTCCCTCACTCCAGGCTCTGGCAGCTCCTCAGATAATCTCCCTTCTTGTTTTATCCAGAATTATCGAAGTTTGGTACTGCCATTTTTAACTTCTCATCTGTGATTCTTCAACCAAGCATTAACTCCAGAAAGACCTAACTTAGGACCTAAGACAGGGGTGTCTTAATCTGAGTTCCCCAGAGAAACAGAAGTAGGCAGACCCTCATAGGATGCACATATATATGCCAGTGTCTGCCTGTTTGTCATCTGTCTATCTGTCTAGAGCGATAGACACTGATTTATTTTAAAAAATTAGCTTGTGTGATTATGAGAACTAACAAGTCCAGCATTGAGACCCAGGGTAGAGTTGATGTAGCTGCTCCAGTTCCAAGGTCATTTGCAGAATTTCTTCATCTTTCTCTTAAAAGTCCTTCAAATGATTGGATGAGGCCCACTCCTATTATGGAGGAGAACCTGCTCTACTCAAAATCCTCTGGTCTAAATGGTCATCTCATCCCAAAAATACTTTCACAGTGTTGTGTAGACTGGTGTTCTACCCAAGATTGGCTCCCATGGCCTTGCTAGATTAACACGTAAAATTAACTACCACAAGAGAGTGGGAATTTTTATTTTGATGAAGTCAAAGTTTTCAGTTGTACTTTTAGGGATCATGCTGTACCAGAAATCTTTTGCCAAGGTCATACAGGCCTCCCGCCATCTCTTTCTCTCTCTCTCTCTCTCTCTCTCTCTCTCTCACACACACACACACACACACACACACTTTCTTCTAGAAATTTCATACATTCTGGTTTTGCATTTAGATGTACCATCTATTTGAGCTAATTTTTGTATATGGTATGAGACGTGTCCACGTCTTTTTTTTTTTTTTTGATATATAGACATCTAATTGTTCCAGTGTCATTTCTGTTTTATCTATTTGTCTCTTTATGTCAACACCTCCATCTGGATTACCATAGATTCATAACAAATCTTGACATAATGTCAATTCTCTGCCTTTTTTCTTTTCAAAATTGTTTTGGCTATCCTAGGATCTTTAATTTCCCTAGGAATTTTAGAATCAGTTTGTCAATTCTAAAAATTAAAAGCCTGCTGGGATGTTGATTGTAATTGAACCTATTGATGACTTTGGGGAGAATTGACATCTTAACAAGACTGAATCTTCTGACCCATGAATGCTCTAAATTTCTCCATTTATTTAAATGTTTTAGGTTTCTTTGAGCACTGTTTCATAGTGTTCACTGTGTAGATCTTTGCCTCTTTTGTCAGGCTTACCCCTGAGTATTTAACATTTTTGATGCTATTGTGCAGGTATTGTTCTTCTAATTTCAATTTCTGATTGTTCATTTCTAGCACAAAGACATACAGTTGATTTTTGTGTGTTGACCTTGAACCCCGTGATCTTGCTGGACTCAGTTACCATGGCACTTTTTTTAAAAATATTTTTTTAGTTGAAGATGGACACAATACCTTTATTTCATTTACTCATTTTTACATGGTGCTGAGGATCGAACCCAGTACCTCACACATGCTAGGCGAGCGCTCTACCCCTGAGCCCCAACCCCAGCCCCACCGTAGCACTTTTTTATGCATCATTTCACTGGATTTTCTGCACAGATGATTGTGTCATTTGAGAGTAGAGACCCTTTCTAATCTGGATACCTCCGTTTCTTCTTTTTGCCTGGGTGCTCCAGCCGGAACCTCCAGGGCCACTTTCACAACAGAAGTGGCCAGAATGGAACCCTTACACAGTTCCTCATCTTGGGGGAAAGCGTTCAGCCTCTCACCTGTAAGAATGATGTTAACGCTAGGATTTTGGTAGATTCCCTCCATCAAGTGTGGAAACTCTCACAGCCCTAATATGCGGACAGTTCTTATTGTTAGAGAACCATGGGTATTTTTAAAATGCCTTTTTCTGCATCTATCGAGGTGATTTATTGTTTTTCATCTTTCTTCTGTAAATGAGCTGAAATACATAGGCTTTATAAAGTTGTTAAACCAACCTTGTATTCTTGGAATAAACCTCATGGTCTATTATCCTATTTTTTAATATTTCTGTGTTTGATTTGATAATATTTTTGCATCTGTTCACGAGGGGTATAGGTCTTCTGTGGTGTATTTTCATGATGACCTTGTCTGAACTCAGCACTGGCCTCATTGGAATGATTGGAGAGAAGTCTTTCCTATTTCATGAGAGTTTGTGCAGGATTGGTCTTACTCATCTTCAAATATTGGAAGGAATTCATGACTACAGTCAGGTGGACCTGGAGTTTTTATTTAATTTCTTAAGTCAGATTTTATTACTGTTTTAAAATTCTTAATTGTAATAAAGTCCACATAACATTTATTAACATCTTTTGTGGGGGAGGGGAAGGGAGTCTGGCCATGTTGCCCAGGCCTCTAGCCTGGGCTCAAGCCGTGCTCCCACTTCAGCCTCCCAAGCAGCTGGGCCTGTGGTTGCTCCCCTAGGCTCCACTCTATTGTCTTAACCAGTCTCAAGGGTACAGTTCATCAGTGTTAAATACTTTCATGTTGTTGTGCAACCAATTTCCAGAACTCTTTTCATCTTAAAGAACTGGAATTCCATGCCCATGATAAAACACTACCTGTTCCTTCTGTGTTTACTGACCACATTCATGGTCCATGGATCTTCAGGAAAGGCGCCAAGAACATACAATGGTTTCTTCTCTCTTCCATAAATGGTGTTGGGAAAACTGAATATCCTCATGCAGAATAATGAAATTGAACCCCTATTTCACAACATACAGAAAAATTGAGATGCATTAAAGAATTCAGTATAAAATCTAAAATGATGAAACTACCAGGAGAAAAACCTTCTTCACTGGTCTGGGCAATATCTATTTTTTGGGTCTAACCCAAAAGCATAGTTAACAAAAACAAAAACATACACGTGGGATTGCACCAAACTGACAAGGCTTTGAATAGCACAGGAAGCAATCAGCAGAGTAGAGATGACCTTCAGAACTGGAGGAAATACTTGTATTATTCACAGTAGCTGAGATAGAGATTCAAACTCTGTGTGCTTCAACAGATGATGGATAGAAACAACATAGTGTCTGCACACGCAGGGATATCACTGAGCCTTAAAAGAGGATGTTCTGCTATTCGTGACAACATGGATGACTGTGAAGGGCATTATGTTAAGTGAAGTAAGCCAGACACAGAAAGAAGAATCCTGTGTGACTTAGATGTGGAGTCTAGATTCAGAGGAGCAGAAAGCACCGGAAGGTGGGGATGGGGGAGATGTTGGTCAAAGGGTAAAAAGTTTCAGTTACACAAGATGAAAAAGTCCAGGAGATCTAATGTATGGCGTGGTAACTATGGTTAATAATCCTGTGCTGTATGCCTGAAATTTGCCAAGAGTGTAGATTTTACATGTTCACACGTACATGGTAGCCGTGTGAGGTGGTGGGAGTTAGCTAGATTGTGGTTGTTGTTTCATAGTATATATGTAAATCAAACCATCACATTGTATACCTCAAATGTTGAAAGTTTTTATTTGTCAAGTATTTCTCACTAAAGATAGAAAAATAAAGTAATAAAATAAGTTTAAAATAAAAACAAAAAGAAAAGAATAGGAAAACAAAGCTCCAGAGCTCCCCATTTCCCTCTGCCCAGCCAGCGAGAACCACTGTTCTGTCTTGATGTACCTAACTACTTGTGGAACCCCGTGCATGTGGAATCATGCAGGATTTATCTTTTTTTGACTGGCTTATTTCACTTAGCATAATGTCCTCATGTCAGTTTTGATGAGCTGTGTTTTTTTTAAGGTACTTGCCCATTTTGTCTAAGTTGTTGAATTTATGTATATAAAGTAGTTCCTAAGACATCCTTATTATTCTTTACTATCCGTAGGATCTGTAGTGATGACTCATCTAAGCTGTATTCTGAGAGCCTCCCACCTGAACCCTCAACAATTAGTTATCTGTACCTTCAAATCCTAGCTAACAAAGCCAGGCATGTGGCTCTTACCAAATTCTAATTACTGGCACCTTGCTTAGTTGCAGGTGGCCATCCTACTGTATCACATTATGCATTAGCCTAGTGTATTGCAGTCATTTATCAGCAGGGAAAAATGGTAACCAAATTTACTGCAGGGTTTGTGAACTGATAACCCCTGGAGCAAATCCAGTTCTTACACTGGTTTGTTTTGGCTTGTGTGGTGTCTTTTAAATACTGAACTAGTTGCCAGAATATAAAAATCAGAGGATTTTACAAATGAGTCCAGGTTTTCAATTTTTCTTGAAAATGGTCGGGTCTAACGATGCTGGGCCCACTCACATTGCAACAGTATGGCAGGGTCCCCAGAGCGGTTCCTTCATGCTGGGTGTGTGTCCTGTGGTTTGCTACTCACTTCTTCAATCTCCCTGGCTCCCTGTACACATTGAACTTGGAAGTTCCTGTGGTAGTGATTCAGAACAAAAGTCAGAAAGTTCGGCTGCAAATTGTTGCTCTACCACTTCTAGCTACTGGATCCCAACCGTGTTATGTAACCTCTCTGAGCCCTGTTTCCTTCTTAGTAAATGGGAATAATAATTAGAACCAAGCTCAGGGCAGTGAGTATAGAATGGGGTAGATACCTGTGAACTCTTCATCACATAGTAAGTGCTTCATAACTAACTTGTGACATTATTATGTTGTGACTGTGGAGTAGAGAGCAGAGTGGTAAGTTGGATGTGGCACTGAAGTGGGCTTCCTGGACCAGCTCTGCTACCAACCATGCAGCAGTGCATCTGTGGGTTTTTGTTGCCCCATCTGTCCTATGAAGAGGTAGGACAGCATGTCAAGCTATAAGTTACATACAGAAAGTTCAACTCAAGCTACCTTAAATAATAAAAAAAAATGAAGTTAGCAATATTTGTCTTAAAAAAACAGTAGAGGTAAATGTAGCTTCAGGTGATGCTTGAGCAGGCAGTTCAATGCCATCAAGGAATCTATGTTTGTCTCTCTTCCTTGACCTCCTTGGTGTACCATGTTCATCAATAGGTTGGCTTCCCTGCAGGTTACAGAATGATCATCTGCAGGCCCCAGGGCTATGTGCTTTTCATCCATACCCAGCAGGAAAGTGAGCCAATGTGTTGCATTGCTCTCCGTAGAAGCCTTAATGTTGGCGCTGTTAGAATTGGCTTAGGTTTTCAGCCTAGAGACAATCACTGTGGCCAGGGGCAAGGAAGAGGGTGATCACCTTGGTCTAGTTCCATGGGCTTTGCTCCCCAGCACATCATGGTCTTCAAAGCTCCATTCAGAGGGGTTGGCTCCCGCCAGGGTTGTCCCTCACCCTTGAGTTCTAAGCTCTGTCGTCCCAGCCAGCCACTAGACTGGGATGCAGAGCTTACTGGGGTCCTCCAGTGAAGTTGGGCCTTATTTTGATACTTATTTCTGCTTCTCTAAGAGACCATATGATCATCTTGGCACATGTTCTTGGTGTTATCCCCTTTGGAGGAAGAGGGATTTGGCTTGGATTCATGGGCTTTTTTTCTTTCATATTCACTAGTAGCTTTTGTGGAAGCTGCTTTTCAACACCTCTGGTGTTTGCATATCATTAAAGCTAGTTTCAGGAATATAGCGAGAATGGTTTTCATACTCTCTAAGAAATAAAGCTGGGCATGGATTTTGGAGCTTGGCAGGTTTTCAAATGTATTTCCAGTTGTGTGGGTAAGCCCTCTCCACCCCCCAATTTATGGGCATCATTTTTTTTTCTAATTTGAACAATAGGTGTCTTGTATATCTATCCCACAGAGTTTTATTAGTCTGCTTTTTCATTACTATAAGAAAACACTGGAGGTTATATTATAGAGAAAAAAGGTTTATTTAGTGCACAGTTTTGGAGGCTGAAAGATTGTATGGCCCCATTGGTCCAGTTTCTGGTGAGGATCTAATGGTACATGGCATTGTGACAGGGAGAGGGAGAGATCACACAGTGAGACAGGAAGCTGGAGAGTGGGGAGGGGCCAGGCTTGTTCTTTCGTAAAGTCCTGTCTGGAGAACCAACCAGGGTCTCACAAGAACTACATCAATTCCTTCTTGGGCAGCATCCCCAGTGACCAAGTTACCTTGCACTAAGCCCACCTCAAGGTCCCCTCACCTCCTCATGTCGCCACACCAGGGCCAAGCTTCCAGCCCATGAGTGGGTGGGGGTCACATTCAAATCATATCCAAAAAGCAGAGCAAGACACAAGTAATGTCCTGCCCAGGGTGAGCTTCCTGGCCTGAGGCCGTGCCCAGCTCAGTGTCGACTCTTCAGAGATGCTGGGGTCCCCCCTTGTCCCAGCCTCCCAGCTGCTCTGCCCCAGTGGCTCTCTGTCCTGTCGCCCAGGTATTCTTGTTATGCCGCTTTATCTACAGCCATTGTGTTTCCTGGAATATGAGGTTCACGACGGCAGGGCACACACCCATCTCAGGGGTGCAGCTTCCAGTTGTGAGCAGGGGGCTGTCTGACTAGAGGAGCCCTGCGCCACCCGCTACGGACAGGAGGGATCTGGATCGTGGGGCAGGGCTGCTTCTGGCAGAGGTTGATGACCTGGTTTTTCTGGCCTGCCCTGTCCACAGGCAGGTGGGGCTGCTGGGGAAAGTCTCAGCAGTGTGTGCCACCTGCCTGGTCAAAGTCGAGGTCCGAGCCATGGGCTCGGCAGCCGCGGCAAAAGCCATACACTGGAGTCCCCATCTGCGGGCATGTGATGGCAATGGTGATGGTGTGCTGGGTGATTCTGGAGGAGCCCATCCCTTGAGAAGGAAGCAGGAGATGGGGCCAGTGCCCTGTCGTTGCTGCGACGCTCCTTGGCTCGTACTGACCAGGACAGTTGTTCCCTGATCTGCCAATCATCCATCTAAGATGGTTCTGAGTTTCCTTCCACTCTGATCTCTGCCCAAGTGGCTCCAGCTGCTGACCTTCCTTTAACATTGGGTGCCAGGGCATATTTGGTTTATGACCTGGGAGCTGGCCATCACAGGGAGGGGTACCAGGCCCTCTTCTGCCCTGGGGCAGAGCTTCTCAGCCCCGGGGCAGGTCAGCGCCACCTGGGGAACTGTAGCCAGGGAGGCTGGGGCGCCTCTGGGGATTCTGCTGGCTCCATCTGGGATGCTGGCCAGGCACCTGGCTCTTCAAAAAGTACCCCCCTCTGCTCCCAAGTGATGATGTCCTGCAGTCTGGGTGAAGGTGCTGACCTGGACCTTCTGTGGGCATCCTGCACACGTCTGAGAGGGTCAGAGGCACGGCTACATTCAGGGCTCGACTTCTGCTTATTTTTTAATCTCCCTTCCCTGCCTTTCACCATCTGTTTCATTAGCCCCTTGTTGGCAGCCTCAGGTACCCCGGAGCTGCACCCAGGAAGCCCAAACTGCATTGGGGCTGAAGTTCTACCAAGCTCTCCAACTGTGGAGGGCAGCAGCCAGTGGCCATCAGATTCATACAGAAGATGTGTTGGTGGCCTGCTCCTAGGGATCCAGGCCACCCAAGATATCCCCCCTTCCCCGTGCCAGTTTCCTCAACTATTATAGGGGCTCAAAGAACCCCCAGGCCCGTCTGAACTGACTACAGATGAGTGAGATTTGTGGGAGGCACCCCCAGTTTCTTGGGACAAGGAGAGAGTGGGGAGCGTTTAATTCCCCATAATCTTTATCACCTGTGCTACCTTAGGCAAGTCCCCATATGGACTCTACCTTCCGGAATGCTCTATAGACTATGAGCCTGAAATATGGTAATGAACATAAAGTCCCTCGTGCAGCATCTGGCACATAATAGGGCTTCAGTAAATTGCTTTTTTTTTTCTTTCCTAGAATGCTACTGTCTGCTCTTAATGTTATGTTAAATGGGAAAAAGAAAATACATGGCGTTTGGCTTAAGTGATCATCTTCTGGTTGTAGGATGAAGCCTCTTATTGACCCCTGCATTCAAGGCCCTGAGCAGAAAGTGATATCCGCCTCATAGTCACACCACGTGGGCTCCAGGCTTTCTGCCTTAGGGGGTCTTGGGAGAGCAATGATGTTGGAGGGAGAGGTTGTGAGGGGTCTTCCCCTGAAGCTGCATTTGCACATGATCATGGTATTTTAATTTGAATGGGGTGCTGCTTCAGCTGGCTTGGGGCTAGGGATGAAGATTTTTCTGCCTGGCAAAGGAAATGCTAATAACTGGATGCCCCGGTGAATGAATGGACCTTCCCTGTCAGAGCTTACCCCTCCTGCCCAGTGGAGTCATGGAAGAAATGATTGAGAGCGTAAGAAATAGTTCGGTTTATTGATTAGAACATGGTATAAAATCACAGCAATTTGCAGGCATTCTGGGCTTTCTGGGAGGGCCATGCAGTGCTGGGCGTGAGCAGGGGCTGGAGAGGCGGTACACACCACTGGGCCACGGCTCCCGCCCTGGGCGTGTTAGGGGACTTGCATGAACTAGCACAGATGCTTGTGTGGGAGAATGATTGGTCCTTGCCTCTGGAGTCGAATGCTGTGGGAGTTTGGGTCATCAGACGATGCCATGCTTCAGAATTCCATCTTGTTCTACGTGAGTTAGGTGCTGCCTCTCCCTGTCTAGACACGGTCCACTCTAATTGTTCAGTACAACACTCTCTTCCCACAAAGGAAGAGGAACAGGCACGTTGGTTTGGGAGGCCATCAGAGGATGGTGTGCATTTGGCTGAGGTCCTCTGGCTTCCAGACTCCTCGAGGTCTGCTCGATGTGGAGGCAGCGGGCAGGGGCACGTAAGCAGAACACGGTGCACTACTGTTGAAGCTCAAGCAGAGGGACCTTCTGTGGGGCAGCGGTGTGACAAGATGGGCATGCTTCCAAAACAAACTCAAATTTCATCTTGTCTCTTTCAAGAGGAGGGAAGAGGAAGAGATGGCGATCAGACTGAGCCACTGATGCCAGGCATCTTAGAAAGTCTTCGGCAGGGATTCTTCCAAAGTGTAAAAGGTGTTTCTGTCCCAAGAGTTGGTGTGTAAAATCAGAACAAGGGCAGACCAGGGTGCCAAGGTGGTTGTCGAGTACAATGTCTCTGAGAGCCAATGGCTGAGTGTCCCCTGTTACATGACGTTTTGGAACAGCTGGAGAGATCTCATGATGTTGTCATCCTGGGAAGGGAGAAGGGGAAGAGAAGTGGTTAGAACCCTCCAGGGTCCTGGCTGAGAAGTGGATAACTCTGGCCAGCTGGGTTTCTTGTCAGAAGGCACTCTAGGAGGGCATGAGAGGAAGAAGGAAAGGGTCCTAGAATGTGATCAACCAAGGCAAAAGCCCTCATCTAGACTAAGGAGGAGTTCAGAAAAAAAACCACATCATCCAATAAAACTACGTTTTGTTTGCTTTTCTTTTTCCTCTAAGAAACACGGGCACTGAGTCAAATGCTTTTTTCTGTATCTATGAAGATGATCACATTTTTTTTCTTCTTTATTCTACTAACATGATTAACTACATTGACTGATTCTTGAATGTTAAACCAACCTTGCAAGTTTCCATATGAGGGCTATAATAGCCTCGTAAATCAAGTTGCAAAGATTCCCCTTTTTCTCTCTTCCCTGAGTTTGTACAAGATTAGCATCATTTGGGGGCTGGGGTTGTAGCTCAGTGGCAGAGCACTTGCCTAGCATGTATGAGGCCCTGGGTTCCATCCTGAGCACCACATAAAAATACATAAATAAAATAAAAGCATCATGTTCACCTACAACTAAAAAAATTTTTTTTGAAAAGTAAGATAAAAAGAAGAGATTAGCATCATTTTTTCTTTACATGTTTGGGAGAATATGCAAGTAGAGCTATCTAAGTCTGACATTCTCCTTGGGGGAAAGTTTTAAATTATGATTCAGTGTCTTTTTAAAAAATATGTATTTTTTAGATGTTGATGGGCCTTTATTTTATTCATTTATGCAGTGCTGAGACTCGAACCCAGTGCCACACACATGCCAAGCAAGCGCTCTACCCACTGAGCCACAGCCCAGCCCCATGATTCAGTGTCTTTAACAGACATAGGACTATTTAGATTTTCTATTTCTTTTTGTATTAGCTTTAATAAGTTGAGTTTTACAAGGATTTTTTTTTTTTTTTTTTGGTACTGGGAATTGAACTTAGGGGCATTTAACCACTTAACCATGAGCCATATCCCCAGCCCTTTTCTTTTTTTTTTGCATTTTATTATAGACAGGGTTTTGCTGAGTTGCTTAGGGCCTTGATAAGTTGCTGAGGCTGGCTTTGAACTCAAAATCCTCCTGCTTCAGCCTCCTGAGCCTCTGGGATTATAGGCTTGCACCACCATGTCTGGATTGAAGGAGTTCATGTCAAACTTACTGGATAATGAACTATTATCTTTTTAATGTCTATGAAACCTGTAGGGTGATGTTATTGTTTTTTTTTTTCCTGATATTGACAATTTGAGTTTTCTCTCTTTTTATTCAGTCTTAGCATTTGTCAATTTTATTAGTTTTTTTTTTCAAGGAGAGAACTCCTGGCTTTATTGGTTTTGTTATTGAGTGTCTATATTTTACATTTTTTCTAACACATATTTTCTAAGGTGTAAGTATCAAATGCAGAAAGTCTTCAAATATTTGTATATCAAGGAACACACTGCTAAATCTATGCATCAGAGAAAATATTTTGAATTACAATGTACTGAAAATATGACATTTCAAAATTTGTGGCATCTAAAGCATTACTCAACTAAAGTAATATTCAGAAGGAAATTTATCCCTAATATAAATATTAGAAAAGAATTATTACAAACCAAGGATGTAAACTTTCATCTCAAAAAAACTGGGAAAACCTCAAACCCTAGAAAATGGAAACTAAGAAAGAAGAAGGAAGAAATTAGAACACAAATTAATGAAATAGAAAGCAGACCTATAATAGAGAGAAATATCAACAGAGAAAAAGTTGATTGTGAATGTCTGAAATCTTTTTAAGTTGCTATGTGGCAGCTAATCATATGGCAGTCAAGCAACCTGGATTCAAATCCTGGAACTTCCTAGCTGTGTGACCTTGGGCAAGTTATTTAATCTCCCAGTGCCTCATTTTCTTCATGTATACAATTGGGTGGATGGAAATAACTGCCTATGGCGTGGGTGGCAAAAAAGAAATGAGTTACTTAATGAACAGCTATAGAAACTGTTGCTGTGTTGGAAGAAAATGATTCAAAAGCCACTCTTAGAAGGCAAAGTCAAGAAAATACACCTCAGTAGGGCATGGTATTTAAATTAGAACGATCGAGTTTAAATTCCATCTGTATCACTTACTGTGGTTTGAGTCACATTTCTTAACCTTGTAAGGCCTCAGTTTTCTCTTCTTGAAAATAAATGATCAACATTGCTTTTCAGTTGGTGCATAATGGTTAAATGTTAAGACATTTCTGACCCTACTGATAAGTACCTGCTGGCCTGGGCCTCCCCTTTGACTCCAGGATCTTTCCTTCTGGCTTCCCAACAACTTTCCCAGGACCCCTGGACCACCCAAAGACCCATCAACTAAAGGTCTAATGTAAACTTTGCAGGGCTCCTCTAGGGCGCTGGTCAAGGTACATTACAAGGGGTCAATGTTCAGTCTGTTCTAGTTGTTAAATATTTAGAACGTCCCCCTGTACGCAGGACAGCTACTTCACAGGGTTATTGTAAAGTTTATGTAATGCACCTGGAACGTGGTAGGTGCTCAGTATGTGTCAATAACTCCTCCGCTTTCTCACATTTCGGTTCTTTGGTAGAGTTCATAGTTAACTGTGTACCTTCCTAAAATAAGGTGCAAGAGGTATAAGTGTATTCCTCAAAAGTAGATGAAGAAATTATTTCCACTTCAGTCTCTGGAGGAGGCTCTGGGGCTAGACTGTTCATTAGACTTGGTTGAAGTTTGGTCCAAGGACCAGCAACACCTGGGTTAGCTGGGAGGGTGTGCCCTCTCAGGCCCCGCCCCAGACCTTGGGAGGTGGAGTCTGCACTTTAGCAAGATGGTCAAGGAGGTTGGCTGAACTTTAAAGTTCTGGCCACGCTGGTCCAGGGCATTTGTAGGACAGTTCCTAGACCCAGCCCAGATCTATAGTCAAGGCGTGTAATATGCACATTCACAACCACCGCAGGGAGTTTTATGCACACCACGGTTTGAGAATCAGAGTGGGTTTTTCCCTTGTAGCCTGGGGAACAGGGCATGAAGCTAGAGGCAGGTTGAGAAATGGCAGTGTTGTCCACTCACAGAGGTCCCCTCTGGGTTTTCACCCCCCAGAACCTGCCTTTGGGCTGTCTGCTCAGTCCTACTCTTAGCCAAACCAGCCACAGGCCAGGGATCCCTGAACTTGTGAGTGGCTATTGTTGGCTCTCAATGGAGGAATGTGCAGGCTTCTCATTCTTTTCTTCAGGTACCCAAGCCCAGGTCTCCTTTCCCAGATTTAGGGGTATTGTGGCCTGAGGTCTCTCCTTACCTCCTGACAGGACTCAAGAAACTCGTCTAAAGTCACGATGCCGTCTTTATTTTTGTCCATTTTCTGAAAGATATGACAGGAAGCACATTAAAGAACCTGACAATCTGCATTGCAAAGCTCACCTTCAAAGTTTCTCACCAGACAGGCAACTCCATTTGGGCCCTGGTTATAACACTTTGATCTTGGTGAGTTTCTTTAAATCAAAAGACTGGTTCCAGACATCGATTTTTTTTCTGCTGACATCCTAATGTGTTGTATCAGTCTGTTTTCTGTTGCTATAACAAAATACCTGAGGTTGGGTGCTTTAGAAGAAAAGAGGCTTATTCAGCTCACATTTCTGGGGGTTCAAGATCATGGCACTGGTTCGGCTTGGCTCTAGTGAGGGTCTCGTGGAGGATGGCATTGCAATGGTGGGAGCCCATGTGGAAGAGATCACATGGAGAGAGAGGAAGCCAGACTGTGGGGGAGAGAGTCTTGCTCTTTTTATAACAACTGGCTCTCATGAGAACTACAGCTTTAATCCATTCTGAGGCAATGTCCAGGGGTCTAATGACCTTCCAGTAGGTCCCACCTTTTATAGGTCCCATCACCTTCAACCTCCACACTGAGGATAAAGCCTCCCACATGTGAGCCTTTGGGGGTACACTCCAAACATTTCCAACCCTAGCACAGGGAAGCCACTAGCTTGTCCCCTGGCAGGAAGAACACTGGACACAAGAGGTTCCAGTTCCGTTTCTGTTGCTGGCTGGGGGAGCTTCCACTTCCCCATCTGCAAAGTG
Source organism: Marmota marmota marmota (assembly GCF_001458135.2). Lineage (NCBI taxonomy): Eukaryota > Metazoa > Chordata > Mammalia > Rodentia > Sciuridae > Marmota > Marmota marmota. The sequence goes on from NW_025999869.1 coordinate 4,390,307, forward strand.
GACTGGAGTGCGCTCTGAGGTTACTCCACTGCTAGATGAATATTTTTACCCAAATGCCACTAGGATGATGCCACTTGCTTTCTCAAAGGTCAACAGTGTCCCCCTCCTTTTTTTATTGGTTGTTCAAAACATCACAAAGCTCATGACATATCATCTTTCATACATTTGATTCAAGTGGGTTATGAACTCCCATTTTTACCCCAAATACAAGTTGCATAATCACATCGGTTACACATCCACATTTTTACATAATGCCATATTAGTGACTGTTGTATTCTGCTACCTTTCCTATCCCCTACTATCCCCGCTCCCCTTCCCTCCCCCTCCTGTACTAGAGCAAGGCACTTCCATTTAGAGGTATCACAGTCTGACCCACCTAGTTTTAATCCCCCTACCCCTCAGACACAAGTGGTCAGCACCGCAAGCGATCAGACAGTTCTTGGTTCACTCAGACGCTCTGAGCATTTTATAGACTCTAGACTGTACTGTTCCACTTGGAATTAATCTATTAATTAATCCATTAATACACTTTCATGTTCTCTTCTGCAGCCTGTGCTTCACAGGGGAAGGGGCTCCTCGAGGCCAATACATCTTAGGGTTCCTTCCTGTTCCCCGCAGGGCCACACACAGGACTGGACACAGGCCCTGTACTCAGATGCTCGGGCGACCAACCTTAGCGGGTGGGTGGCGCATGGCACCCACCTGGAAGAAGACGTCCACGTGCTGCCTGGGCGTGTCCTCTTTGAGCACAGGATACGTGTACTTCCCCATCATGTCATAGATGGCTTTGACAATGTCCATCATCTCCTGGAGAGGGGACAGGAAAGCACACGGGTGGGGACCCCGAGGTCAGGCTCTTCTGAGGTGACAGGGTTTGGGGTCCTGGTTCCCCCTGTGCTTAATTAACTAGATGAGAAGGAGTCAACAGCAAACGGAGGGGCTGTCACCCGGCAGGCTCCTCCTGGAGAGGAGACCAAAGGCCGCTCTCCCTGACCGCAGAAGCTCCCGGGTAGTCAGCTGGGTATCGTCCTCAATTGGGGGTGACACGTGGGAGTCCCCATGCACAGGCTGGGGAAGCTGAAATATTATTCCGAATTTCAAAGAAGCTAATGTTCTGGCTTAGAGATTTAAAAACCCTCACAGGTTCTGTGGCTGTTTTAAATGAAGAAAAAGGAACCAAGCGTCAGGATTATTGATAGGGCACTTGAGTTTTTCTAAAAAAAAAAAAAATTGTTATTAATGATTTTAGATTTACAGAAGAGTTACAAAAATAATACAGAGAGTTCATGTATATATTCCTTAATATAGGAACTTGTCCAACCCGAGGAAAATGATCAAAACTAGAAGATTAACCCACTATAGTGCTATGACCTAAATTGTGGAGCTTATTCAAATTGCCTCAGGTCTCCCAGGTCTTCTTTCTATTTGTGGATCCCCCACTGCATCTAGTTGTGTGTCCTGAGTCTCCTCAGGACTGGGCACTGTCGATGTAAACACTGGTCAATTAGTTGGCAAAGTGTCTTGATTTGGAACCTGGTTTTCTTATGGTCAGAAGCAGTGCTCTATGTCTTGGTGTCTCATTGCTGGCGATGTTGGCCTCAAGTGCTTGATTGAGGTGGTGGCTTCTCCTCTGGTTTCAGTGTCTGTCTGTGGATCTTGCCCACAAAAGTTACCTTTGTGATGTTTGTCTAATCTGATTCTGTACTCCCTTTACTCCTTCTGTGTTCATTAATTAAACGGAATTCTCCCCATTTTATGTGTATGTTTGATTTTTTATTTGTATCAGTATGGACTGATGGATATTTACTACATATTCACTACATTTTTTTTTACTACATTTTGTTGGTGATAACCCATCATCATCATTTTTCATTTTGCTGCTTAAATTGCCTCAATGACTCCAGTAGCCTTTCTACATGTCCCTTCCGGGATCCAGGATTGTCTCGTATTTTCTCTCTGTCAATCCGGGGACCAACCACTTCTCCAAGGACACTGGTTCTTGGGGTATTGAGAGAACACCATGCATCCTACTTTCTGAGTTAAAAATGTAATAGCATACAAATTTTCAGGCCATCTTTGCAACTTGAGAGACAAATAGCATTTCATTGTTGTAATAGGCTTCACTTTCTTGGTGAGATTTTTAACATTAGGCATTCATTATTTTTCACGTCATTTCCTGTGAACTTTGTTCAGTTATTTTACTCATTGTGTTATCTATTTCTGATTGGACGGTGAGAGCTCTTTCTATACTTTGAAAATTGCTAATTTACATAAGAGATATTTAAAAAAATCTACCACATATTCAATACTGCTTCAAGGAAATGCAAAGGTAAGCACGGGAGATACCCTTGCTTTTGTTAAGATGACTAGCTAGAAATATCAGCCCTTTCTAGGATTACAGGTTGTAAATATTTTAGCTAGTCTGTCATTTGCTTTTCAACTTTGTTTATGATGATTTACGATGTACAGAATGAAAAAGACTTGTAGAGTGAAACTATCAATAGTTTTCTTTTATTACTTCTAACTTTGACTTTATGTGTTTTTCATTCAAGGTCAGGTGTCTGTGTATGACTTCTAGTTCTTTGAGAGTTCAAAATCAACTTTATATATCTATGATTAATTTGGATGTGTAAGTGGGAATGTTTATTGTCAAAGTAGCTAACCAGTTTCCCCAGAATAATTTAATTATCAGTCATCATTTTATTCTTTCCCTTTATCCTAAACCCAGCTCTCACTTGTACCTGGTGTTCTCTTCTGCCCACTGACCCACTTCCCCTCATTGCACCTGTTATAAAGCTTTAGCTCTGTAATTATCTGGTAGAGTCAGTGCCACCATTTTTCTTTTCGAAAATTATCTTTGCTATTCTCATCTGATTACTTTTCCAATGTGACTCTATAACGACTGTGCACATTTTCCTCCCCAAATAGCACTTTCATTCTGAGTAGGAGTAAAATAAATTTAGTTAATTAGAGAATAATTGCTATCTTTACAATATTACTGTCTTTATAACATACTCGCCTTCAGAAAATGGCGTGTCTCTCTACTTATTCACGTTTTCCTTTTTGTATTTCCCCCCAAACCTTTTATCATCTAAATTATGGATATTGAAAAATACCTATGTGCTTTACATTTTACTATTGTATTATAATATCTTTGTTACAGTTTTCTGTTAGTTATAACTGATCAACCAACGTCTTTTTGATATATATATGTATATAACTTTAAGTTCTATTATTTTAAGTTGATTTTCTTGTCTTTGTTTTCCAGATAGAACATAGTATCATTAATAAAGGATATTGCAACCTCCTGTATTTATGTTTCATTTCTTTCTCTGACTTATCATACTTGAAGAACTTTTAGAGAATGTTAAGTAACAGTGTGGGTGAGCTGTGTGTACTCTTGTCTCATTCTTGCTATAACTGGGAACCTCTAGTGTCACTATGAAATATGAAACTGGGTATCATGCTGGGGTATTTATGCTGAAGAAGTATTTTACTCCTAATTTATTAGCAGTTCTTAAAAAATATCAAGAATAGATGGTAAATTTTATCGAATGTGATTTTAACATCATATCATTTAATCTTCTGATATATTGATACGATGAATTATTTAACAGACTTTCTCTACTATTGAATTATTCCTGCAATAAACCTCATCCTAGTCATATGCATTTCTTTAGAGTACTAGGATTCATTTCATTTGGAATTTGTGGTCTATATTTTGAGTGATATTGGACTCTTGTTTTCTTTTCTGCTTGATGGGACTTTCTTTTTCGTTCAACACATTTTTTTGAGCACTTTCTATGCCTAGCCCTAGGTACTTCCGCCTTATAGTACACTTAAAAAAAAATAAGTCAAACTTATTGAGGCATAATGTTCTTACAACGGATTAATCCATATAAAGTGTACCCTTAGATGAGTTTTGAAAAATGCATACACCCATGTCACTGCCACACACACAAGATATGGAGTACTTTCATGTCCCTTTGCAGTATCTGTCAACCTCTGGCACCAGACAACCACTGGTAAAATTTATGTCACTATGGAATCACTTGCATTTTCTAGAATTTCAGATAAATGGAAGCATGCAGTATAACTGAATTGTCTTCATCCACTGAAGGTGTGGTTCATGGGACTCAGGGCCACTGACGCTGGCAACATCATGTATTTCCTCTTACTGTCGAGTGGTAACCCATTGCATGGACACACCACAATGTGTTTATCCATTGTCCAGTTAGCAGACATTATTTGGGTTGTTTTCTGTTTGGGGGCTATTATGAAGAAAGCTGCTATGAACAGCTCTGCTTATGGAATTACATATTTTTTTTTACATATTTTGAGTAAATCCCTGAAGGTGGGTTTTCTGGATCCTATGTTAATCGCATGTTGAACTTTATCAAAGATGTTGAGACATTTTCTACGTGTCTGTGTCATCTTACATCCCACCAGCCTGCATGAGTTTCTATTGCTCCACATCCTTCCAGCAAGTGGCCTTTTTCATGGCAGCCATTCTGCTGGGTGTATAATTATATTTTGTTACAGTTATAATTTGCATTTTTTGAAGGCCAGAGATATGGAGAAATATTTCATGGGCTTATTGGCCATTCACTTATCTCCCTTTCTGAAGTATCTGTTTAGCTCTTTTACCTACTTTTAATTGAGTTATCTTCTTATTGAATTATAAACATTCATTTTATATTTTGGACACCAACCTTTTGCAAGGTATAGAACTTAAAAGCCTTTTCTCCAAGTCTCTGGCTTGCATTTCCATTTGCCCCCTACCTTTTCAGTGCTGAGGACCCATCCCTGGGCCTCAAGCATGAGGTACATGCTCCACTCCTGAGCTGCACCCTGGCCCTGCAATTCTACTTCCCTAAAGGTGTCTTCCAAGGAGCTCTGTCTTGCCTCAGAGCCTCTCAAGTGGCTGTTCCTTTTGCAGGAACACTTTTCCTGGCTTTTGCATATCTGGCACCAGTGTGGCAACACCATCTTAGTCGCCTTTGCGACCGTCCCTGCTAAGACATCTACCTATCTGTCTGCATTAGGCCTGTTTACTGTCCTTCCTCCATGCTGCTCTGTGGGAGCAAGCCGGGTCTGATGGTTTGCCTCTTTCTCTCCAGCACCTAGAACACCTGGGAACCCTCACACAGGTGTTGAGCAGCACGAGACAGAATGAATGAGGAATGAAGTTAAGGAAACCTTCTGAGCATCAGTGTTCTCTCCATACCAAGAGAACCTGGCAGGGCTGAGGTGAAGGTCAGAGAGGATGTCCAACCTCTGGGCACCATGCCTGGCACATAGGAGCTCAGCAAATGGGATGCCTCGGATGCTCAACTCAAGCAGACATCAATCACAGTGAGTTTTGAGACAGGCCTGTGAGCATCTCATCAGCTGAATGTGTATTGAGGCTTTAAGTGCCAATCAATGATTCCAAGATTGATTGGCATGATTTCTTTAAAGACAGCGACACCTCCCTTCTTCCTTTCTCTGGCTTTATTTAGGTGAGGCTGTGCTGGGGCGATCCCATGGTAGTTCCCTCTACTTTATAAACCTCTTTTCTCTTTAAGAACTGCCTGTCATCCCACCATTTCAGCTTTGGGCTCTAACGTGTGGCTGCTAACTGGCTAAAATGCAGGTCCCCTATGAGGAGGAGGCCTTCACTAAAACAAATCGTGGGTGGTGTGCACTGAATCTGTGTGGCCCAGGACACGGAGGCTGCCGAATCCTTTCTCCAGCACCTGGGAACAGGGCAGGGCCAGCAGTGGGGATAGTCAAAGGCGCCTTGTTCATTTTTCTGGGACCAGCTCATTTTCTATGGCCCCAAAGTGGATCTGCCGCGTCATTCAGATAATTTTATCCTCATGTCTGGGAGTTGCTTCCTAGTCTCTTGGCACCTCCATTGTCCCCGTCAGCCCCTGCTCTCAGCTCACTTACCTCTTTGTTTATGTATCCATCTTTATTGATGTCATACAAATTAAATGTCCACCTTAGTTTCTCATGGACAGTTCCTCTCAGTAAAATCGACAGAGCAGTTACAAAGTCCTGAAGCAGAAGAGACAGGAGTGGGTGAGCCACCAAGTTGCTGGGTGGGCAGCTAGCTGGCTCTGTGGGTCAGACTCTGTGGGGCTTTTATAGAATGACGTCTCTCCCTCCACGTCTGGTGTGCCCAAAGGTTATGGCCAAGCTGGCTGAGGAGCTCTCTCTGGGCACTGCCCACGCTGCCCGCTGTGAGGAAGGTGCCCCTTGGGGGAGAACGGAGTTCTGCATTGTGAGTCACCCCCAGGCAGTTAAGTAAGGCCACCTCCATTCCAGACTGACCCCAGTTTTGCAATCCTGTGCTTGTCATGCTCTAGCAGCTCCCGGCGGGGACTCTGGACGGGGACTATGGCTGCCCATGTTCCCGCCCGCCTCCGCCACTTACTAGCTCTCCGACCTTGGCAGAGCTGCTCAGCCTGTCTTTGCCTTACTTTCCTCATCAGGAAAATGACAGGAAGCAACTCAGCCCAGCCCTGAAGGGGTATCGTGAGGATTCCACGAGATGACCAATGCACAACGCTGAGTCCAGAGGTGGCCCTGGTCAGCGGACAAGTGAACTCTTAAACTTGTCGGGCTCAGACCCCAAGTCCCCGAAAACCTGGAGAGTGGGGAGAGTTGCTTCTCTCTCTCTTTAGGAAATGTTCATCACATGGATAAAGTTTCTTTGTCTTGACTGAGAGCTTTCTGATCTGACCCATTCCCCCCAGGACCCTGTGACTTAGAGGGAGAGGCAACAGGAAGCAGGGGACTCCCAGAGTGTACCCAGGAGACTAGCATACCTCGAACTTCACGGAGCCCGCTTGGGTGGTGTCGAAGGCGTTGAAGAGGTAATGGGCGTAGGTGCTGGCGTCTGCAGGCAGAGAGGGAGCAGGTGAGGAGCTGAGGCTCCACATGGGGGAGGGGGCTTTAAACACAGAGGCAGGGTTTTGGCCAGAAGGAGAGGGCGACCGAAAGGAGAGACTGGTAGGCTGAAGCCCACTGGCTCAAACCCTGGGGTTCAGGTGGGTAGTTCTAGTAAGCAGTGGGACATGCCCTTGCTCCACCTCTATCCATCTCGAGATGACTCCAGCCTCCCTGTGCATGTAGCTTCTGGTGGCTGGCTGGCTGGCTGGCTGGCGACTGTGTGAGGGTCTGAGCAGCCATGTGGTGCTACAGAATGAGCCTTTGCTCAGGAGCAGAGACCTGGCTTGGGTGGCAGCTCTGTTACAACAGAGCTGTGTGTCTGGAGGCATCCAAAGCAACCTCTCTGAGCTTCCCTTTCCCATCTCTGGACACCCATGTAGTAAGACCTATATCTTGACATTTTTGAAGAAGTATGTTAAACTAGAGCCCCACCTGCTACCCAGCGAAACCTGACAAAGACAGCTCAACAGAGCTCAAGAAACCGGTTCTGGGGCCTGCGTGAGACAAAGCTACTTTCCCTCAACTTGGGTTGGGGCCTGTGCTGGGCACCTATGGAGGCACCGTCTGCTGCTGAGGAGGCCCATGATCAGCAGGGTCTGTAACGTGTTTGGGACTTGGATCTCTGTATTGTCTAGATCCAGGGACAGGATTCTGCAGGAGATGGCTCCTGGGGACAGAATGCAAGGTGGCATATGACACACAGAAGTCTCAGGAGGGGCCACTAATGTGGCCCTAGGTCTCTGGGGCCAGAGCTGTCCCTAAGGATCAGGTAGGTGATGGAGCAGGTGCTGGGGGTCCAGTACCCTTGCTATGCAGCTTCACAAGCATGACTTCGAGCTGTCCGTATCTTGGTGGACTCGTCTATTTTATAGTCTCTAGCAGTTGCTAAAGTTCTTTCCCAAATTTCTGGCTGGTCTCAAAAAGAGTCTGGCCCCATGGAGGAGCCGGTGTGGAAAGCTTGGCCCCAGGCACTTCTGGGATCCCCCTGTCTGTCATGCACTAGAGTGTGGTCCTGGTAACATGCCCAGGGTCTCTGAAACTCGCTTGTTCCTTCTGGGGTCACAATACCTGCTTTCCAGAGCTGCCAGGAGACCTCTGAGGGACACCACCCACCTCCCTCCCCTCCTGGAATGGGTCCTTTTAGCGCTCTTTTCTGTTAATGCTTTATAGAACCCCACAGCTTTAATAAGGAGGGGACAGGAAAGGAGGGTGGACTTGGAGGAAGGGACGGTGCCTACTAGAGAGGGCCTTCGTCAAGGTCAGACTCACCTCCATGAGGAAAGAACTGGGCATAGATCTGCTTGAAGGTCTCTTCATTGACCACGCCACTGGGGCACTCCTGGGTGAAGGGAGAGAGTCAGTGGGACATGTCTGGGGGTCCACCCCAGGAGAGGAGCCTGGACCCACCCTTGGGGTCCAGGTTCCTCTGATCCCTGGTGGGCAGCCCTGCACAGCACCCATGCATTTCTGTGTCTCTAAGGTGGGTGTCTGGGACGTGATCCCACCTTAGGACCAAACCTGTTTTGCAAAATGATGAGATGTCATCTGAGAATGGACGCCACACAGGGGAAAGAATGGGGCTTCAGGGTTAAACAATCTGGTTTTGGATCCTGGTTAAAGCATTTCTAAGCTTTGTGACTAGGGTCATGTCAGTCTCTGATCCCCAACATCTTGACCTGTAGAAAGGGGGCCAAGAAGGTTGTTGGGCAGTTTAACCCATCGTCTCGACGTGGACCACCTATAAAAACTTAACATAGTGTATGCTCTATCATATAATATTAAAATCAGAACATAATAATTACAATATTAATATAATAATACATAAGTTCAAGATTATGATTTCCAACCTATTTTCATGTCAACTTCATTGACATATTTGAGAACTGTAAACTTAACGTATGATGTGGCATGGAACCACGGTCGATGCCAACCCATGTTGATTCCCCTCTGTTCTGGACACTGTGCCATCTGCTGCCATCCAGCTGCCTCGTCAAGATCGCAAGGAAGAGGCCCAAGGGCAGCAAGCCAGGTATAGGACAGGCACAACCAGAGCTCAGTAGGAGGGGAGGTGCCCCAGGATTGTCAGATACCTTCAGGAGGTATGTGAATCCCTAACAGCCTTGGGAACACTGAGACTGTGGTCAGTTTGGAATTGACCAAGTTCTGCCTGTAGGCTGCACCTGGAGGAGGGTGACAGGAGCACCTCCCTCTAACCCAATCCATCCCAGGATTTGGGAAAAAGTTTGCATTGAGATTTAAGCTTAAAAAAGAAAAATAAAATAAAACCAGTATCCAGGATGGCCCCTGAGAACTCTTGATACTTACTTCCCCGAGATGGCAGGATGTATTAATGTAGCTACTACTAACTCCCTGCCCCTGACTCCACCCCCAATTACCCCTTGGCTTCCTGTGTAGCTCACAGGAAGAGGTTCCAGCAAGAGGAGAGGGGTGTCTGGTCCCACTATCAGTCTGTATTTCATGGTCCACGAATACAGGGACATTCAGCCCGTGTGAGCTTGATTAGCTAAGTGAGCGAGCTCAATTGCACCAAGATGAGGGTGTGAATACCTGCAGCCAAGGCTGGCTCAGGCCAGGGCAGTCTCCCATGGTGGCGCCACCTTGTGGAGTTTCTGTGCCACCAGCTGACTGCCCTCACCTGGAGCTGATCTTGTGCCCCCTTTGCCCTGGTGGCCTCCCTTGCACAACCACAAATCTGGGACACTCCCTTGGGGGCTCCCATTACATCGGGAGGATTCACCCACGCAGAGCCCGTGTGCCTGCCCCATCTTACGTTTTTGAAGCCTCGGTAGAGCACTTGCAGCTCCCTCTTAGTGAAGTTGGTCTGGGCCTCGAGCTGCTCCAGTCCTTCAGGCCGGTGGCACACCATGGTCATCTCCAGCTCATCTTCAATCTTATCTGGAACCAGAGGGGACAGCATTGGAGCATGACCTCAGAGGCCACTCTTGTCGGTGTGGGACATAGGTGGGTGGCGAGTTGGGGTCCACCCGGAACCCCACTTCCCTGACCAGTACTGTCTGTCTCACCATCTGTCTACTCTGTGACTCTAGGTGTGACAGATGCCAAAAGGGAGGGAGTGTTAGCTGTGACAGGGAGGTAGGGAAAGGAAGGCGGAAGTGGAACCGAATTCCTTTCCAAACACCCTTTTAGCATATTCAAATTGCTGCCTGCTGGACCTTCGGATTCTGCAGACACAGGTAAGCCAGCAGAAGGACAAACACTCTCCCATCAGCAAAGGGAACAAATCTATAGAGAAAACTGAAGTCTCTTGGCATGGGACACCTGCAGGAAGACTAGCATGACTTAGTCAAAAGTTCTAATTGTGGACTGTTACATGCTAATTTTAAAATCTGCATTTTACATGGTATTGTTTCATAGTATCTGCAAGATATTCTTAAGTACTAGGAAAATGACTTCAATAAGAGCTACTTTGTATAAATAAAAGCTCTGGCAGCATTTGAAAGGCACCAAACCATTGAGAGTTGCTTCTACTCTTCCTCAGAGGGTACTACATGTGGTAACAGTGTTGCACTAGCTGTTTAGAAAGTGCCCAGTAAAGCCAGCAATTTGTCCACTTTGCATTGAAGGATCACAACACTCATGAATAGTGGAACCTTCGAGATGCTTTATTATCAGAGGCATAAGTGACTCTTTTCCTTTGGGCTCTGCTGGAATGCTTTCAATCAATTTATTCCAATAAAGAACCAATAACCACTTGACCTTCCCTGCCTACCCATGTCACGCAGACAGACATCATTAGACCCATGGAGTGAACAACTGTAAATCTGAACTTGCAAAACTAGCAGAGAGATGGATGGGCGTCTGGAACACACACACCGCGTCATCGTCATACCCGTGAGAGGCTGATCGTCCCTGTGGGAGAAAGGGCTGAGCAGGTGCTTTAGATTCTATGCACTGCCCTCATCAGGGTTGATCTCTTTGCGACAGATTAGCTCTGCAATTGTTACTTCCCCTTTTCAGGTTCTGATTCCAGTGAGAAAGGAATCCATCAAAGGAAGTTTGCATCTTGTACATATTCCCAAAGGTAAGGGATAAGGCTCCAACAACTTGGTAACAATTCCTAATTGATATCTTTTCTTATGTGCTGGGCAACAACACATATCACCTCATCCTGTTGGGAGTGAGGCAGATGATCCAATATAAATAAGGCACTCTGTTTATACAACGCAGCGGCAAGTGGCCCATTTCTTCATGGTTCTCGCAGAGCCTTTAATGTTATGTTTGTAGCTAATGAGATAAGTAGCAATTATCTAAACACTGGAGCATTTCTATGTAAATGAAAGGGCCGATTCTCAGGAAATAGAAGGAAAAAAAAAAGAGAGAAAACGAAAAAAATCCACATAAGTCTAATCTAGGATGCTTACATATATTTTATGTATATTTTAAACTCATTTGAAAACAGAAATCACATATTGGTTTAAATCTCCTACTATTAGATCCAATAGTAAAAATGCACATATATTTAACTGTGCATATATTCTTTAATTTTCTAAAAAAAAAAAAAACTGTGCATATATTCCAAAGAAACTTTAGAAGAGGCCACAGAGGTTTTAGTATCCCTCTATTACCCCTTGCTGTCAGCATGGGCCCAGTAAAGGAAGGGGAAGCAGCAAAAATCAAATTAAAATAGAAATAAGGAATTTTTAGAAAAAACGATGCAGTTTTGAAGGTATCAAGTCTACCTGTTGAGTTTTCACTTATGCCAAAGCATGAAACTCTTTTTGCAGTGGGGTCTCATTCCTTATTCTTCCTGGGACCAAATTCTTTCCTAGCTCAAGGAAATTTCTTTGCAAAAGTAGAAAGAATCCGATTCAGAAATGTTACTTGCTTCCTATCATCTTTATTAAAAATGCACCAAGTAATTATTGAAACATCAATGACTGGACCCACTTCATTAAGGTGGAACCGGAAGTTATTAATAAATGATTTGCCTGCTGTCTGCACGGCAGGATCAATTTCCATATGCAACAGATCCAGTCTCAGCCCCATCTGGGTGTTTGGATAGTGCTCACCGAGCTTTTGCTTTCATTTGCTTTAACAAATCATTGTTATTTGATTTTTCTGTCTGAAAAGAGCAGGGACAAAAGGGAATTCACATTTTGGGGGTTCCAGAGGCTGGGGAGTTGCTTGTGGATGTTAGGAACTTAAATCAGAGATTTAATACTATGGAAATGACTCCCTAACAAGAATCAATTTGAACGCCTTCTCTTTGTTCAAATGTTTTTATGCAACTTGGTGTTGGGTGGGGGTGGGAAGGTCCCCACCCTTCCCAAGTGGGACTTAGAAGACAATTACCCTATTGGATCAGGTGATTTTCTGTCTGAGTGACTCACCAAGTGATAACCTCTCCCACTGGGGGTAATTATGAGATGGAATAACCCACCAGAGGGTGCTGCACAGATTCCCACATGGAATAGTCGATGACTCAGATTAAATAGTTCTCGGTGTTTCAGGGTTTTGGGCTATTCTGAGAGTAGGATGAGAGCATTAGACCCTCTCAGATTAAGAGACAGCAAACTCTGCATTGTTTGCCTACACCTTCCTGAGTTTCTATGTCTTTAAAACACACGGGGGCCCATGCTAGGGCTTCTAGCAAATATGTCTTACAAGCTCTGTCACTAACTAGTTTATATCTGTGTCCTAGGTCACATAGGCAAACTGTGACAGAGTTGGACCCCAAATCCAGACAGTCCCAGCTCTTTTGTTGGGGCTATGGATCCCCACAGCGGCTTCTACTTCCTTCCAGTGCAAATTGCAAGCTGGTTTTAACCAGCCTGAGGTAGTCCTGTTCCTAATAAGCCCCACGCCTGAGTGTAAGTAGACCCTCAGACTGTGCGGCTACGGTCTTCTTCCCGGTGAGATGTTTCTTGTGAGACTCCTGAACACGGCCATGACCGAAGATCCTGGCTGCCTCCTTCCCCTGGGGCTGAAGGTTGCTTCTCTAGGGAGGGGTGTCTGGGTTGGACTTCATGCCCACCCCTTATTTTGAGGTTGCAAATGGTGGCCTGTGGGCTGAATCCAGCCCAATGTGAGGTCTCATTGTAAAACATGTGTTTTTCATTGGTTGTGAATGTTTACAGTGAGAGATTCATGTGTCAGGTTGGATTCCTGATTTCTTTTGAAAAAAATGTGATTATTTGACAACTTAGGTCTCAAATTTGCCAGGTCACTGTCCACTAGAGCCGGGCAGGGACTGTCTCATCTGGGCAGCCGGAGCCTCTGGGCTCCCTCTGGTTCACTGTTGCTTCTTTTAATCACTGAAGCTGCCTGCCTAGCCCTGGGGATGAATGAGTTTGGGTTCTCAGGTCTGAACCTCCTCGTCCCACCCTCTGTCTGCACATCCCCTCCCCCACAGTCTATTTCAACACATCCACTTTGTTGCCTTAGAACTTGAAGCTGATCATAGGAAATAAACGTAGTAAAATAGAGAAAAACTACCTCAGGAAATGCTGACAAGAGGGGAAAAGAGAACACAGAAATTCAGGCCATTTGTCCTATGCAGTTACTACACTCCAGCCACAAATTAGCTCTGAGTTTTATGTACGTCATGTTGCTCATGAAAAGAAAATATGTCAGTTTCTAAGGAGAAGCAAAGCCTTTCCTAGGACTTATCTCTAAAAGAACATTCCCAACTTTTTCTATGCAGGTCAAATTTGCTAACAAGGGGCACGGAAAGTGGGTGAATGAGAAGACTAATTGCACAATAGATGCTTCATCAAGAAGCTCTTCCTTTGCAACTAATATGACCAAAGTACGCAAGTTAATTTAAACTTTTTTTTTTTTTTTTTTTTTTTTTACCTCTCTGATACTGGTAATACCACCAGGCGATGTCTAGGAAAAAGTAAGAAAACATTTTACCAAATCCATTCATTGAAAACACAAAACACATTTTTATTGCCCCTCTGAGAATGTGCGGGTCACCATCTCAGGAGCAGAGCAGGACTGACTTCTCCATCCATTGCCCATGGTCAGAACAGGCAAGAGCCATGGGGCCACCTCCCAGCAGGCTCCGGGAGCATATGCCCTCAGCCATGCCCTCAGCCATGCAGCCATGCAGCCCAGAGAGAGATGGGATGGCACTCGGCAGAGGATGCACGGATGTGAATGGGTCCTTGGAAATACCCACGAGTGGGATGGAGGAGTGGCTTACAAGATTCCCTCCACGAGGAAGCCCCCGTTACCCCATATGATTGTGATTCAAAGCTGAATATCTTGCAGGCTGATTTACTTCCTTGCTCAACAATTATCAGGGACGTTCTACTATGTATACATTAATGAGAAAATAACTGTTTTCTGCTCCCTTGAAGCTTACAATCTACAAGCCTTGGCTTCTCTCATCCCTTCTTAAGTGTTTGAAGTAACTCAGTTGCAGAAGACGGAGACAACTATTGGAGAGAAGAGGTCACGCATTAAGATGTGTGGCCGAGTGGACGCCGACTAAGCTCTGTTACATCATATACAAGACACAGGACAAAACGTCAGGCTTGGAGAACCACCAGTGGTCTGGGGGAGCTGGGAGAACCACCAGTGGTCTGGGGGAGCTGGGAGAACCACCAGTGGTCTGGGGGAGCTGCCTCCTGTTGGCCTTTTCTGGTCTGTTTGGTGGTCAGCTGGTTCTCCCTGTGAGCTGTTATTTGAACCTCCTCCTGTTTTGCCAGCACCCCTGACTAAGAGTGTGGGTGGCACAGCTACCATATATACTGTGTCTTAGTGCCCACCCCCAACTCACAACCCCAGACAGGGATGGTTTATTTCCCTGCTGCTCCTAAAAGTGCTAGTACGCATGGCTGGGTATTCATGTCTCCTGACTTGCATGCCTTGGGAGAGACTTATTTTGTTAGATTTAGTTTGATTACTCTGGTCAGAAGTATTTGTATACATTCATTGATTGATTCGTACTAATAGACTATATTTTTAGAGCAATACTAGGTTTACAGAAAAATGGCACAGAAAGTACAGAGCAGCCCTATACACCCCCCACCCCAGGGTCTCCTATTATGAACATCTGGAATTGGGGTGGTGTATTTGTAATATTTGGTAATATTTGATGAGCCAATGTCAACAAGATCATGTTAATGGAAGTCCACGGTTTAACATTAGGGTCCACTCTGGGTCACACAGTCCTGTGGTTTTTAACATGCATCATGTCAAGTATCCGTGGTGAGACTATTTTAGAGAAGCTTCACTGCCCTGGGTGAAGTGCTTAGGTAGTATTTTGATAGAGAAAAGTTTACAAGTATGGACTGACTTTCTCAGCACCTCAGGCATGTGGTAGGTACTGGGAAAGGGGTGGAAGAACACAAGGTCTAACATGTATAATTCTTGAACTGGGGGGAGGCCTACACATAGACCAGGGTTGCAAACACAAATGCCAGTTGAGATTGGCAAGGGGTTTGGATGAGTACAGTGATGGGTGGACAGAGTGGCAGGACTGAGGACTGGAGAGCTGTTGCCCCTTGAGAGGGGGTGAACCCAGTGAGTCTAGACTTTCCAAAAGATGTCATAAGTAAAAGATTGTGCTTCCTAGTTCTTAGATGTGATCAATGCACTTAGCATTTAATACACGCAGCGTATGCCAAATATAACACCCCTGGGAGGGGGGTGCTCTGGGCTGCTGGCCTCAAACTCTTCATCAGCAAGTCATTCCAATGCAGTGTGGATAAGCCCAAGAACTGGAGGCAGAGGGGAGAAGCTCCTAATCAATGCCACTGGGGTGGCATGGAACTGGTGGGGAGGGATGCCGCCAGAGAAAGCTTCAGGGGAGGGGAGAAGCCATTGAGTCTTGAAGGAAGAGGGACAAGGGAACAGCACATGCAAAGGTGCAGAAGCTGAAAGACCCCCGAACAGTGAGCTCTCTTGCAGCAGAGCTGAACTCTACCGAGAACAGCCAGGAGAGAGGGTCTCAGCCATCAGTGTGAAGGTACTGGAGGGCCAAGAGTGAAGCCCCTGCCCAAACAAGTGGATCTTCCTTCACCCCAGCACCTTCCAGAAGTTGAAGACTCAACCACATAGTTGACACATTTTTTTTTTTTTATTCTACTATCCACCATTCAATGCAAATTTGCCAGGCATGTTAAGAGACGGGGCAAGAGGAAGAAAATAGAATATAGTAACAGATCTACAGGTGATCCAGGCTCTGACTGGCACAATCGGGCATGGACTTTAATATACAGTGAACATATCCTTGAGAAAATAGGTAAAGAGGCTGTAAAATTCCACCAGAGAACCAGGGTATATTAAAAGGCAATTAAACATTTTAGAATTGAAAAATATATTACCCCAATTTACCAAATAAATAGACCAATTTAACAGCAGGTTAGACATAGAGGAAGAGAGAATTTGGTAGATAGAGCAATAGAAAAACATACAGACTGATAGAGAGAGAGAGAGAGAGAGAGAGAGAGAGAGAGAAAAGAATGGAAAATACAGATAAGAGCATAAGCGATATATGGAACACAATGAAAATTTCTGACATGTAATTTGCAGTCCCCGAAGGGAGGAACGATTATAAAGAATGATAGAGATCATAAATGAAAGTTTTATAAATGGATGAAATATGTGAGGCCACAGATTCAATAAGCACTACAAACCCCAAGCAGGTTAAACCCCAAGAAAACCACAGGGAAAAGCAACCGCTAAACTGCTAATGTCCAAAGAGAAATAGGAAATCTCCAACACAGGACACCATGCGTCAGATAAAACCCTAACTACTTGCTACGCGTCAGCCCAGACAAGGTAAGAGAAACTGCTGGAAAAGATCAGCCCTTCTGGGCTGGGGATGTGGCTCAAGCGGTAGCGCGCTCGCCTGGCATGCGTGCGGCTCGGGTTCGATCCTCAGCATCATATACAAACGAAGATGTTGTGTCCACTGAAAACTGAAAAATAAATATTGAAATTCTCTCTCTCTCTTAAAAAAAAAAAAAAAAGATCAGGCCTTGGTGCCCTGCAAGCCTGAATCCAGAAAAGCCGGCATGGCCGTGTGCACAGTGGATGAAGGAGAAGTTGAGAAGCTTTGGTAAAGATGGGGAGGGGCTGCCTGTAAAGCAAAGACTGATGGGACTGAAGAAATAACATCTTCACAATCACATTAGAGATTTGAAAACACCCCTTAATGCAATTGATAAAACAAGCAGACTATAAAAAAATCAATATCAACACAGAAGGTCTGAGCTAACAATGAACTTGGCCCCACTGACCTATAGAGAGCTCTTTACCCAACAATCATAGACCACTTCACATTTTTTTCCAAGTACATGTAGAATATTTACCAAAAATTGACCATTTCCTGAGGCATAAAGTCAGTCAGCCTCTATGTTTTGAAAAACAATTATTATTATTATTATTATTATTTTGGTACTGGGAATTGAACCAAGGGCACTCTACTGATGAGCCACATCCCCAGCCCTTTTATTTTTTTATTTTGAAACAGAGTTGGTCTTGAACTGGCAATGAGCCTCCTGCCTCAGTTTCCAGAGTAGCTGAGATGAAGCTTGCCCCCTGCACTTAGGCAGTCTCAATAAAGTTTGAAGAGTTGGAGTTATTCAGAATATTTTCTACCCAGGCTGAAATTAATCAAGATATCAATAGCAAAAAAAGAAAACCAGAAAATCCTTTAATGTGAGAAATCAAGCAATTTAGATCTAATTTCTAAGTAACGCATGCATCAAAACAACAGCTCATGGAAATTAGAAAGTCTTGGGAACTACAGGACAATGAAAATACAACATATTAAAACTTGTGGGATATTTCTAAAGCTGTACTCAAAGGAAATTGGGAAGAGCTGCATATGATTTACATGACACAATGACCATAAAAGCACAGAATGCTGTGCTTCCTCTTGAAATCACATTTCCAGTATGACCAGTGGTTCAGTGTTGCCTGAACTATGGTGTTTACATTAAAACTATGTCAGTGATGGACTGCTGGCATTCAGAAATGTCACCTCCTTCCCCTTCAACATGGTGGGTTTGCTCTGAGGAGGTCAGCACCATTTTGATTGACAGCCTCCCCTCATACAGTTGGGGTGAAGATCTTTGTTGGTACCTGCATGAGGCAGAGGGGAAAATTCTTTCCATCCTTAAACCTTAAGGCTTAGATGCTTCCAGCTGAGGCCACTTAGACCCTTGCAGCGTGCACAGAACTCATCCGCTCTGAATTTTATAAACTTAACAACGCGTCCCGGGAGTGCTTAGCTGAGCTGTGATAAAGATTTTCTGAAGGCTCCAGATATTTTTTTTCAGTCTTCTTGGTTCAATAAAACTCAAATCATGTTTTGCTCCAAGCATTTGTTCTCTTAATCTTGAAACCCCCTCTGCCCCCTTTAAGCAAAATTGAATTTATACATTTCTCATTCATTTATACTTTCGTCCTGAAAAGGTTTGGAAAAAACAGAGTTCTTAAAAAAAAAAATCTCTGAGAGATGCTAGTCCTATTAGATGGCAGGTTTTCAAGATCAAATGAGTCGAGAATTCTTTAATCGACAGTGCCCTTCCGTCTGCCGCCCTTTCTGCCTAAGCGAGTATGTTTTAGTGTGACCTTAGGTCAGCACAGATTGAGGCATATGGAGATGAGAGTGTCTCTTGCTTCTCTCAGGTAGGGGACATTTACTGGCAGAAATAAATGATCAGAAATGCAATGCAACAATCAAAGGTCCATGAAGTCACCACATGATTGTGACACAAGCCACGGTCCTGTGACACAAGTTAGAGTTATGACTTGTTCTGATCCCATGTTTTTGACCAAGATGGTCAAAGCAAAGACGTGTCTGGGAAATGGTTTGTCTAGATGCCGGGGCTGGGGAAAGAAGGACCCTAGGAGGTGTTTCACCAGGACTCAGTGCCCTCCCGCCTCTAAAGCAATCCTGCAGGGCAGAATTGGAGCTTCGCTGCAGTGTCTCAGCCGCGGGCGGAAACGGTCTAGATGGCGTTTCCAGCAGACCTTTTAGTCTAGACCTCTTAGTGCCCCGGGGCGACTCCGGCATCTCTGCCGCTCTAGGGGGCGATTAGTTCAGTGTGTCACGGATCCTGCCACCAGCCAGCAGCCACCTCCCGCCACTTCTCCTCTGGACTCAGCAGGAAGGTGCCCCGAAGTTCCAGCATCAGAGATGGCCAGCTAAGGAGCGCTGCTGCCCCATGTCGGGGAGAGGCGCTGCCCAGGTCGGGGGTCTCCAGTGTTTCTGCAGAAATAGGAGCATGAGGGGGTGGGTTTTAGTCTTCTCTTGACCAAGGAGCTGAAGTGACGGTTCATTGCAAATGAAGAGAGTCCAGGGAGAAAGGGCTCTTTTGGCTTAAGGTGGAGAAATGAAGGTGCAGGGGATTGGAAGGCTGGTCAGCCTAGGACTTCTCCCCAGGGGAAACTCGTGGGACCTGGGTCAGGTGAAGGAGTGAAGCACCCGTCTCTCCCCAGCCTGCCGTGTGCAGAGGGGCTTGCGCTTCAGGGCGCCTGGACAACTTGCCGAGGGTGCTTTCCAGTGGAGAGCTGGCTTTGGTGTCTGCCTGATGTCTAACAGTGGGCTCCTGGGGAGTGGGGGGAAGCTCGGGGCCCAGCATTTCCCAATGTCCTTGGTGAAAATATTCCCAACATGGCCTCGTTCTGGCTGCTGATCCGAGTGAAGTCCAGTGGTCGTGCTTTGGGAAGGGCCATCTCCAGTCCGGCCCACCTCCACCCATTACTGCTGCTGTTCAGAGTAGCTGGCCTACATTTATCCCTAATTAGTGTGCCGGAGAGTACAAACCAAGTTCGTGGGGTGAGCTTAGACTCTGTCATCGAAGCTAATAAGCCCTTCCTTTGTTATTGGTGTGAATGTAAAGTTCTATGCACCAGATAGAACAACCACAAGTGGGAAATAATAGGAGTTGGCCAAGCGAGCTTTTGCTGCGCTCCGTCTGATGTATCCCTATGTCGTTGCAGGTCTTGGGAGCTCCGAGAGCAGGTAACAGCTTTAGAATTGATCTGCTCATCTCACTGTCCCTAGGAGATCTGTAGTTATTAGACTAATTCATGTTATGATCAGACCCACCTGTAACTGTAAATCTAAGTGAGATAAGATATGTAAAATGCTCTATGCACATAGTGGGTACTCAAATACATCATTCCCATCTGATATGTGTTAGGACTGTGATTTTCAGGGTTTTTCTCAGCAGCAGAACTCAGTTAGACACTGTCTAGGTCACAATCATGCCTTCTCTGATGGATCTAGTTAATTAAAGGGCTTCTCCTCCATGTCGGAAGATGTCCTTATTCTGTGATCATCTCTGCTAAGGAGACACCAATTGCCAGTTCCGGTCCAACCATGCACATTATCTTTTATATGACCCTTAATGGCCATAAGCAGCCACAAGACTAGGTGAAAGATCACCGGCCACCTCAGTCTGAAGAGGGCCGTGGAGCAAGCGGTTATGTGGGTGGTGGAGACTAGAAATGCAGGCCTGGATTGTCAGCAAACCCACGTAAAGACTGGCGGTCATTGAGAATGTGCCTGCTTCTTCCCCCTGGAGTTGTTGAAAGGCTTCCTGCCCTCTGCCTTTAATAACCCACACAGTCAGAACTGTGTTGCTCATTTCTTAGCTGGAGAAGGCGCTGGACACTACCTTCACCTGGACCATGAGCTGGCAAACATGGGGACTGCAGTCAGTTCAGCCGAGGGTGTACGCATGCCTGCCCGGAGGCAGGTCGGTTGTGTCAAGGTGCCATCTCCCCAGGACTCAGCTTGGGAGCCTCTTAACTGTGCACTTAATAAATGAAGCCTTGGCAGACACACCTTGAATTATTAATGAAGTTATTCAGCTTTGATTGTTTCCTTCTTTTGGGGAAAGGTTATTCACTCAAACGCCTTTGATTAGACTACATAATACATCACAATTGGGCATATTTTATGTGCAACTTTATGGTGATAATAGTTCTGTCTCATTTAGAAGCAAATCAGACATTATGAACTTCGTGATTTATTAATGTATTGATTTCTATAAATGTCAGCACATCTCACATCCCGTCAGAGAGCCCGGGAGCAATCAGGGGAGAACCAATAAAAATGTAAAATGAAACCATCATAAAAAGAGGAAATACTGCCTGTTTCAAAGCCCTGCTGCCTCTTGGAATTGTTTCAGGATTCAGATGTTCCCATGGAGGTACCCCGCCCCAAAGGAACCCCGCCTGCCTGGGGCTGTGAGGGGTGGGCGTCTGTCCTCCCCAAATCTATTTTAACTGAAAATAGATAATATAAGCAGAAAATAATGGTGAAGAGAGGGCGTGGCTCTGGGGAGGGTCGGGACTGGTTCCCAGAGACAGGCTGGGATTCTCCCCTTGATGACAGGTCACCTCCCTGCTACGGAAACTCCAGGCTAAGGCCCAGGTTCCCAGCAGGCATCTACACTGGGGGCCACGCTGCCTTCCGCAGGATTCCCTGCGACTCTCTTGAGTGGTCCTTGGCAACACTCCCAGAATCCACGGGGGCACAGACCCCTTTCTACTCAATCCCACCCACCCTTGAAACCTGGCTTAGGGTGCATCTGTGCTGGGCAGCTCTCTCAGAGCACCACAGGGAGAGCTCTCTGTTACCTCTGAAGCGCTCATTATTAATCCCCCAGCAGGTGTCTGCCAGTCTGGCACTTCTCACACGCAGGGGTGGAGCAGGGAGACAATGTTTTGTGCTTACTTTTTTTTTTTTTAATTTGGATGTCCCCCTCCTCCAAAAAATGTCTTATATTCACTTTGCACACAGTAGGTGCTTAGCAAGTCCTCATTATTTGCTAAAAATGAGTAGCACTACAGGAGATAAGAAGGAAACACATCAAGAGTCCAGGGACCGTGGCCAAGGGGAGGTCTGGCCAGTCGAGTGGTTAATCCCAAAATTTGACAGTTTCATTTAGAAATCACAATCCAGCAGTCCACAGAGTGTTATCATTGCTTCACTGTTTTAAATGCAAGTATCACCAACAGTTGTTTTATATAAAAATATGGATGTTTGGATCCTTCCTAGAAATCTGAAATTATGCCATGCCAAGCCCACGTTCCCCCATGGCAACACTCACTGAGGAGCGGCTGCTTGGTTCAGATAGGGCTTCTGCTCTCTAGTAAGCCGAAGTCCCCACTACTCCCTATTGCCTCCCCACCAGACCAGTTGTTATTCACCATTGCCTACTGATGTCACTTCCTGGGTCTGCAGTCACTGCTTAACACCCCTTTCCTCCGCCCATACTGTGTCTTCCAAGTGACTTTTATGTGCTTTGTGAAAGTCTAGAAACATGACAGATTTTTCTTGGGGAGGGGTCTCAGTCAACACTGAGGAGGCAGGATACCCTGCACGGAGTCAGGCTGTATCCCTAAATTTCGGCTGCAGGCTGATGCAGGCCTGGCCTCAGGGACGTGTCAAGTCCCTGGTGGAGGAAGATACTCTGCGGCAGCCTTGACCTGAGCCTGGCAGCTGGAGGGGATGGCCAGGTGAGGAGGAGGCTGGGCATTCTGGTGGGCACAGCGGCCTCTGCAAGGACCCAGGGTAAGAAGACAGGCCCCGTTCCACCAGATGACAGAGGACAGTGTGTGTGAAGGCTGGGACTAGTGGAAAGGCCCAGAGGAGAGGCAGGCACAGACCATCCCGTACTGGGCCTGGGAACCCATTACCACTCCAGGGACAGCAAACAGCAAAGCAAACACAGAGTTGGTTTCAGGTTGGAGTCACGCAGGATGCTGTTCATGGCTCCCCTGGGTTTGAGGCTCATCTTGAGAGCTGGGATCCCTGCTTCCTCCCCACTCGCTGGGACTCCTGGAGATGTCCCTGCAGGGCCAGGCTCCATCTGGGGACAGTGCTTCCTTCCTCTCCTTGGGGCTTATTGCAGCATAGACTCTCCGTGAACCAAACAGGCCCGAGGCCTTGCCTTGTTCCAGCTCTCTGCTAGAGAGGGCGAGGGGAAGAGCATCGCCCCCTTCTCAGTGAACAAAGCCTACAATGGGAGACATTTGGGGTTCGTCTAGGATACCCAAGGGCTCAGCATTTCCTGTTTAGAACACCAAAGGTTGAGTCAGGTGGGGCTGGAGATCTGACTTCATGGGGCTGGGGCTCCGTGGTAGAGCGCTTGCCTAGCATGCGTGAGGCGCTAGGTTCAATCCTCAGCACCACATATAAATAAATGAATAAAATAAAGGTCCATGAAAAACTACAAAATATATTAAAATAAAAAAAGATGATTATCAGGCTGGAGAAAATCTCCTGAGACTGGAAGTTATTTTTTTTTTTCCCTAGCTAATTAGTAACTTCCTCCTTTTTTCTTTAGTTATCTCTTGACCCTGCGGTGGGAAACAAGGCCTGGTGGTCATCAGGGGGAGGGATTAAACACCAGGAACAGGTGAGATAACTATTGAAGCAAAATCCAGGAAAGTAGGAGGCGATGGGGCCAGGTTCAGAGATGTGGGTTGGGCTGCACCAACTTCAAATTATTTCTCAGAAAAATTCCTAGAAGTGGAAAAACAGTGAGATGAAATAGAAGATCTCTCTCCATCTGGCTCATCTCTACCTATATCGTACCCATCATCTGTCTGTCTGTCCGTCCTGTCTCCGACTTCTAAAATGCACACATTCATACCGTCATGGTGGGTCTCTGAGGGAGGAGCTGTGAAGAGCTTATATCTATACATACAGATCTTACATTTTTTTCTAATTTCCTGAAATGAATATTTGTGAACTTTAATGTGAAGAAATCCATAAAAAGTTATTGTTACGTAAACTTGGAGGACAAAGGGTGAAGAAGCCATGGAAGGGTGAGTGCCGGTCGGAGCTTGAGTGCTGCTATTGGGGTCCCCCTCTGCAACCCAGACAAGAGGCTCACATAGACCTGGCAACGGACATGTCCATCCGCCTCAGGCTCAACATCTGGGAGGTGGGAATACTCCCTATTTTCCAGGAGTCTCAGGAGAGTTAAATGAGATAATAAGTAGAGGTGCAATGGGCACAGAATACGTGCTCGATAAATGCTAACAACCCTCGGAAGAGAAAAAGGCGTCCGGGCTGGAGGTAGTGGATTAGACATGATGCTTTCGATGGTGGAGGGGCCATCTCTGAGGCAGAGGGGTTGGCAGAGATGGGGTGTTGATGGGAACATCCCTCACTGACCACAGCAGTGGCTGACAGCACCTCCAGGCACGGAGCCCTTGGTATGCATTATCTCCTGACACCCTCCTAAAACCCTGAGAGCTTTATCTTTTAAAGACAAAGCACCTGAGCCTCAGGGACATGAGGGCACCCACCAGAGGCCACCCAGGTAGCAAGCTGGGGACCTGAGTTCCAATCCAGGCTTGTTGGAGGCCATTCTTAACTGCTGTGTTAACCAAATAAGCTCTCCTGCCCCACAGAACTGAGTGGAAAGCCCAGCTTTGCCATTTGACACCTGGTGTGCCTGCGGGAGCTGCCTACTCTGTGCCTCTGCTCCTCTACGTGGTGGCTGTGAAGCTCAGAAGGACCAGGTGTGGCCAGGCATCTTGACACTTGTGTGGTCTGAACCTGGTGACCAGCAGTGGTCCTCATATGGTGGTCCCTGGCTCCCAGGTCTGGGGCCCCAAGAGGACATTCCCACAGTGCCCGGGTTTTCCGAGGCAGTGTCTCCAAGCTGTGCTGCTGAAAAAGCAATTTTTTTCCTCTCGCCCGTGTGGATAGATTTTTAATATTTAATTAGGGAGACCTCCTGCTTGCAGAGAGGGCAGCACTTGTTATTAAATCCGGCTGCTTGGGCTCCCTCGATTGCCCGTGGGATTATTCATTCATTTCCAGTCACACAATTTAATATTGCAACAGCTAATGGGGAGATGTTGATAATTTGTAAAAACTGGTTGGTCCCGAGGCCATAGGAGCAGCTCCACCCCTGGGCCAGCTGTGGAAGCTAACGCAGATTCTCTGGGGACAAGGGCTCCCAAGAGCTTTGGGTTCACATCTGCAAACATCTGTGGAGCGTCTGCTGGGTGCTGGGCACCACGTTGGGAGCCATGAGGACTTCAAAGACGTTTGTGGCACAGCTGCTACCTTGAGGTGTCAGGGCCCTGAATGTATTGAAGGCTGGACTTGGCAGCCGGTGCACCTGGGTTCACAGTGCCTACGTTGCCATTCGCCAGCTGAAGCACCCGGCGTTAACCGCCGGGGGCCCATTTCCATGGACTTGGCGTTTCTCCTGGAGACTATTCCAAAGTACCAGCCTCCAGCCTGCAGGGCAGCAGCTCGACTAGTGGGTGTTCCGCATGCACCGGCAGAAGGAACTTCCCAAAGAGCAGACACTATGGACTATCTGATACGGGCTGGGCACTTGGATCGGCATGGAGATCCTACTGGTGAGCCAGGATAGGCACAATTCTTGTCCCCAAAGCTTATGGCTTGGCTCACAAGGGACTTGACCTGAGAGTCACAGATGCAAATATAACATCACAACTGTGAAAAGAGCTGCAGGGGACAACTCTGTGGCACCATGCGGGGACAGGGGGACTGGGGAAGAGCAGGCATCACGTCGGAGAGGCTTCCCTAGGAGTGGCGTTGGGCCTGGATGGGGAGGAAGGTGTGTGTGTGTGTGTGTGTGTGTGTGTGTGTGTGTGTGTGTGAGAGGGAGAGAGAGATTCTGAGTGTGGAGGGAGGATGGGGAGGAGCTTCCAGAAACCTCCTGCAGAAGCCTCAGAGGAGAAGGACTTGCGGTGTATTCAAGGGAAATCCATGGGGCCCTGCCCTTACTTTGAAGCCTTCAATGGCTCCCTATGCCTGCAGGGGAAAGGCCGGGCTGTGTAACAAGGTGCTCAAGCTTTTCTATGACTTGCTCCCCTGCCTACTCTACTGCTACATGCGCTCACTCCGTGGAAATACCATGACTGCCTGGCTGACACTCCCGCACCTTGGCACAGTCCTGCCTGCCCTCTGCTAATTTCCTGGATGCTATTCTATTCCACACCTCCAGGGGGCACCACTGACATGCGCTCCAATGAGTATGGTGACCTCTGGAGTGGTGCAACATGCAGCCATCTCTCAAATATCGCCTCAAGGGTCACTTCCTCTGAGTGTGAAGGTTTTCGGTGTTTCCCAGACAGCCTTCGGTTGGTGTGTCCCCTCCCACAGTCCAGCCCACTGGCAGACAAATGCGGAAAGGCTTTGCAGTCTCTCCCAGATCCCTGAGAGTTCAGGTTGTCATTTAATATATATTTATTGAACTCCTACTCTGTGCTGGGCACCATTGCAGGTAAGAGCAACACAGCCACCAACAAGTGGGACCCGTCCTCTGTTCAGCAAAAATGACACGTTAAACAATAACCCTCCAAGGGCTGGGGTGTGGCTCAGTGGCAGAGTGCTTCCAGGCATGCACAAGGCCCTGGGTTGATCCCCAGAGCTGTACAGACGTAATATAAAATCAATCAAATCAAATCAAATAGCGGTGCAAATAATTATACAAGTGAATATGCAATTATAAATCATGCGTAGAGCCACGGGAGAGACTAGGGCTGTGTGGAAAAGAGCCCAGGAGAAACCCAGCCCAGGCAGGGAAGGAGAGTCTGTGGGCACCGGAGCCCAAGGTTCAGGCGGGAAGGAGCAGAAGGCAGCGCCAGGGAGAGGGAAGAGCACGAGGCGCGGTCCCGAGACAGAAAGAGTGTGGCCTTTTCAGGAACTAAGAGGTGGAGGGGACAGGAGTGCCAGGAGGTCAGAGCCACCACCTGTCTTAGGAGGACAGTTTTTAGTTTTAAAGCGACTGGAAGCAGAATTACTGAGCTCAGTGTTACCTTGAACCAGAAACTTTCCCAAGTGTTGATCAGCAACAAAATAGACTGCATGCAGCTGCGTGTCCACAGGGCCGGCATGTCCCCACAGGAGGAGCTGCAGGATGCATGAAGGAACTGATTGGGACAGTATCTAAGGAGATGGATGGAAAGGGGGCAAAGTCCTAGAAATGAACCCATGCTGTTGAAAGTCAGGGTAGTGGTCCCCTCTCGGGGGGACACTGGAGGGGGAAGTGGGATATTTTCATTCTCCCTCCCCTGCCACCTCTCTCTCTCTCCCCCTCCCTCCCTCCCTCTCCCTTTCCTCTGTGTGTGTG